>NW_022900949.1:30634644-30683242 GCF_012274545.1 Fukomys damarensis
ATCCTCTGACTGTATCTCACAGCAAGAGGGCTGAACCCCTGGGCTGAGTTGAGGCCCACATAGAAGTAGGTTTTAGAGCACAACTGTTGAGGGCATCAGAAAATACTTTATAGTGTGGGCAGATGAGCTTTTATAGGTCAGTTAGGTAAAAAAAAATTGTAAAAAATGAATCTGATAAATGAATGCATAAGATAATATCTCCATCTAATATTCAAAATCATTACCAGAGGTTCTTAGAGCTATGGAGAAGAGAAATCCTGTAGCCCCCAAATCCACCTTATTTATCTAAACCCTGAGCTGACCATTAAAGCTAATGAGTCTTTTATGGAGCTCCAAGTTGCAGGAACAGAATTTGTCTACTCTTTTTTTTTAAAACAATGTAAAAAGCCAGGTGTGGTGGTGCCTGTAATCCGCCCTTGGGAGGGCATGAGCTCGAGGACAGCCTGAACTGCACAGTGAGACCCTTTCTCAAAGAGCAAAACAAAAAATGTAAAAAAGAACTTGTTTACTCTTGACAGTACAGCTTAACTTTAGCAATAGACTCAAAAGCATAGTTGTTTGGATTCTTGAAATACTATGGATTTGAATTTTGAACTGTTGAAAGTATGTGAACAAACCTGATTTAAAGGGCCAGGATTTAGCTCAGTGGTTCCACCTGCCTCACAAGCGTAAGGTCCCAACTTCGATCTCTGGTACCAAAAAAAAAGTTTAAAAAGGAAATAAAACTTACCTTCTTGTTCTGAAAGCATCAGTGATTCTGTGAGTTAGGACGCATACGGGGCCTGGCTCCTGTAGGTCCCGTGGCCTTTTTCTCTAGGCATTCCTGAAAATATGCATTCTAAGTTCTTTGCGAATTTAAACTAGAGCTACAAACAAAAGTGAAGACAGATGCCTATTTCTGTCGTGTAACCCTTTTCTCCCAGCCATTTCTGCTGATGTTAGATTTGGAAGCATCAGTGACATTCCTGGAGCTTTGGCCAAGAAAGAGACAGAAGAAGAGAAATTTTATAAACACTCCTTAACAGCTCTCTTTGGTGTTGTTGGAGAAGAGAAGCCTATTTTATTTCCCTTGCTGCAGTCACAGCTATTACATGTGACTTCTACAGTGCAAACTGAAGGAGACTAACACCCACCTCACCTTTTATAAGTGGAATCGTAGAGTCAAAGGTCTGGTGTCTGAGGATTTGGAGCATTTTGCTCATCTTTTTACCCTGAAGCCTGAGGTTTCTGTCTCTTACCTGTCGTGTTCTGATGACCATCAGTCCCATATTACTGACCCGTGCTCTGTCTTAACTTCTAAATCTATGAAATCAAGATATATGAAACCTTTTTTGTCCGAGTGGGCCAGCACAGTGCCTAGGAGTCTTCCATTTTACATACAAGGAAAAAAATCTTAAAGCGGTTAAATGAAATGTGTCAATTTATATAAATTACAACCACTAGAATTAGTATTGAGACTCAAGATGAGGTGGCTTCAGCTGCAGTGTTCTTTCCACTCTTCCATAACACCCATGGGACCAAAACAGTCCCTATTCTTTCTTGCCTCAAACAATAGCAATGATGTATGGCGCCTTTTTTTTTAAGGGCATCTGCTCTACATGAGATTTTCATTTGCAGTATACCTGTTTTTGTTTCTCTGCCTTGCCTTGCCTTTCCATTGCTACTGGGACTTGAACCCAGGTCCTGATGCATGGTAGACAAGCATGCTACACTGAACTACACTCCCAGGCTTTTCTATTTTGAACAGGCAGTTCATAAATTCTGAAGCTGGCCTCAAGATTGCAATCATCTTGCCTCAGCCTCCCAAGTAGCTGGAATTACAGATATGCAGCACCATAGCCAGGTGCAATACATTCACAAAACACCCAGTTTTTATTATCCTAATTATCCTAATTCACATTTAATAACGCATTATTGTTTTTTGGTTTTTTTCCTTTCAGTACCAGGGATCGAACTCAGGACCTTGCCCTTGTGAGGCGGGTGAGGTGCCACTGAGCTAAATCCTCAGCCAATAACTCATTATTGTTATGCCACCCTGTATTATTTTTACTTCCCTTGAAGATATAGCTACAAAAATATATTTGTACCAGAAACTGTTACAGCCCTAGCAAACTGGCAGCACAGAGAAGCAGGAAGGCACACTTTTCAGTAATGAGCCACATCCCTTTGGAATTCTCGAGGCAGATTAGAAAATAGGTTCAGGAACTTAGTCTAGATTTCAAATTTAGGAACCGGATGATAGGTCACCTTTCAAATACCGTAAAGATTCCTACAGAAACAAAATCAGTTAAACCCCTTAGAAATACAATTGAATAAAAGGCCTCCCTGTGCAAAAAAAAAAAAAAATACAGGAAGAGCAGAGTAACTCGTGTGGCCAGACTTAGCTGAAGGGGACAGCTCCGACCCGGTCTGCAGAGGGACCTGCTGACCGTGGGCATGAACCACGTTCCCCTTTCCTGCTGTGCCCTGTGATTTCTCCAGTGGGCAGCTAGAGCCAAGCTTTTCTACCCTGCTGGAGAGGACGTGAAGAGGAGGTCAGCAAGAAAATCAGGCTGTTGTTGTTTTACATTAGATTCCCCAAAGTGACAAAGCACTATCTGGTTGGCTGAGGACAGGACTCTGCTATTTGATGATTCCTGGCTCCATTCGTGTTTATAGAGTCCCCTACCTTGGATTAAAACTTCACTGTTGGCATCTGACCATAATGTATGAACCATCCTTATCCAAAGGTCACTGCCCTTAAAAAGTAATAAAAGGAGGGCCGGGGATTTAGCTCAGTGGTTCTGCCGCCTGCCTTGCAAGCGCAAGGACCCGAGTTCGATCCCTGGGACCAAAAAAATAAATAAAAAGTAATAAAAGGAAGATGACAGACCTGCAGATTTTTCAAGTTTCCTGAATAGAATGCATTCAAAGATGAATTCGAAGATTCTGTCATCGTGGTTGCTTTCCAAGCCATTAAAATCAGTTGCTAAAAATGGGCAATGAGAAAAACAAAAAGAAGGGCCAAGGATTTAGATCATTGGTGCCGTGCCTGCCTCACAAGTGCAAGGTCCTAAGTTCAATCCCCAGTACCTGAAAAAAAAAAAGACAAGAGAAAAACAAAAAGAAAGGAGAAGTGGACCAAGAAGCATATGGGCAGGAATATAAACACTAAACACCCCGAAGAATCACAGCAGGAAGTTGCTTTTTTATCCCGGTGCAGCTGCCCTGCTGCCTGGCACTGCCTGGTACTGTTCACCCCATCTGGCCCAGCTGCCTGCCCTCGGGACCACAAGTTGTGCCCAGAAAAGTCCCTGCTGAAAGGCTGTCTCCACAGCTGTGTCTTAGCAGAAGGAGATTAGACCTGACTTGGCTGAGCGATGCCACTTTTTCAAGAAATGATGGTGTAGATCCCAGCTCTGTCTCTGCAAGGGAAATAGGATCTTCCCTTGCCTTTTCTCAGCACTACCAAAACACATCCACAAAGAGAAGTCAAATATTCATTGAACTCAAGGCTTACGATCTCATTGCAAAGACATTGTCAAATGGATAGCTATCTTGGTGACAGCTCTGGCAGGAGAATAAAAAGTGCTGTAGGAGCTATGAAAGAAGACGGTTGTAGACAGCATTTCAGAACAGTCCTGCACACACTGCCTGCTCTTCAACAGCTCAGCCCAGGCTTCACTTTTAGCATGGCCCCATGCTTATCCCTGGGAAGAAGGCTCTATTCCCCAGTGTCTGCCAGCCCTTCCATTCTGACACCTTCTGGCACTTATCTGCCAGAAAATATTTCCTGCTCGGAAATATTAAAGGACACTAGCCAGGCATGGTGTCGTATGCCTGTAACCCCAGCACTTGGGAGGCTGAGGCAGGAGGATTGCAGTGGGCCAGCCTGGGCTGTATAGTGAGTTTAAGGCCAGACTATACTACATAGCAAGACCCTGCCTCAAAAAAAACCCAAGACTCAGCCTCTCCTCTCGCACCCGCCTGTCACCCCAGTTACCCCCAGTAATCAGAAAGGAAAAGAGGTACAAAATTGGCAAAGATTTTGCACTTCTCAGATCTTCCTAAACGTTGGTGCCACTGAAGGATTAATAATGCTATCATACATTATGTGTCCCATTCTGATCTTAATTAGGGTTTTCTTTAAATATTTCAAGTGTTCTTCAGTGTGCATATTTACCTTATTACTAGAGCTAGTGGTAAGTTGAGTAACAATGACCTTGAGGTAGTCACATTCCATTTTGACTTCTAGTGAGGGAAACATGCTAAACTTCAAGCCTTGGCCTGTCTTGGCTCACATAATGATTCCACAAGGAGGTAATGGGACTGCATGCTGCTAGGGGAGCACTGGCGGGCACACTGTTTCGAGATGATGATGCTGAGTCACTTTGTAAGGAATGCAGTGAGCCTCAGCTTGTCCTATATAAAGGGATGCACTGCCTTGTGCTCGAGAGCTTGTGCGTCTGTACTCTATCCCTTCTGAGGGAGAAACACGAGGGGTCTGGGTACTGATCACTCAGTTTTATTGCAAGAACACATTGCCTCAAAGATTGTGACTCCAGGTCTAAGTTTTGTACTTCTTAGTCTTGATTACAGAGACTCTGGGTTTGGTAGTGACTTCATGTGATGTATCTAGATTTCTCCCCCTAAAGCCTTATGTGGTCTTTGGTAGAAATGGCTGGATCTAGAGTGTGTGATACTAGAATTGAATGTGTGATGCTGGGATCAAGTGTGTGTGATTACTAAATTAGTCCGCTGACTGGTTTAGCATGGTTCTGGCTAGAGTTAAACATGCCTGGTCGGGCGTGATGGCACACACCTGTAATCCCAGCACTTGGGAGGCTGAGACAGGAGGATTGCTGTCAGTTCAAGACCAGCCTGGGCTACATAGTGAGTTCCAGGTCAGTCTCAACTACATAGTGAGACCCTGTCTCAAAAAAACAAAAAAAAAAGGCCAGGTGTGGTGGTGCATGCCTATAATTCCAGCACTGGGGAGGCTGAGGCAGGAGGATCTCTGTGAGTTCGAGCCGAGCCTGGGTACAAAGTGAGTTCCAGGTCAGTCTCAACTAACTATATAGTGAGACCCTGTCTCAAAAAAAAAAAAAAAAAAAAAAATGCCCCAAGCTGGGTGGGAGTGCTATATGCCCTAAGGGAGGGTAGCCTGGATAGAATATAAGGGACAGAAAGAAGGTCCTTGCTTGTCATTTGCTTGCTGCCTACTGCCTGCCTTGCTGTGCCATGGACTGTTTCTCCTCTGTGATGCCCCCTCCCATGCCATCCTGCCTTGAAGCCAGCCAACTGTGAACTGAAACCTGTATGAATTGTGAACCAAATAATCCTTTCCTCCTTGAATTTTGGATATCAGGTATTTTGTCCCAACAACAAGAAAAGTAACTAAGATGTTTCAGTTCTCCCACCTGTGTCTATGTTGGATCACACACATTTGCCATTAGTCTTCAGGTTAGCACTGAACACTTACTGTCGAGGCCTAATGGTGGCTGTGAGCCTGGATGCTTGGGGTTTGCCCCATGCCCCTTCCGGTTAACAGTGTTCCAGTCACTTCTGGCAGAGCCCCAAGACTGCCCAGCAGGTGGAGAGTGTCAGAAGACTGGCGGCATAGTAGTCGAGGATCTTGCTGCTGCCTCTTTGGATGTCCTTTTAGAATTGTTTTGACAAACAAGTTTTGAGGATTCAGCTATAAGAAAGTCATTACTCTTGTTACAGCTAACCAAACTGAATCAAATGGCTTTCTGTGTTAAATTAAACCTGATTTAGTATATCGAAGATAATTCTTTAAGATGGGTTCCCTTGGCCCTAGAAAGGAGGAAAGGAGAACTGGCAAATTCCTGCCTGAGCTAGATGGCATTCAGGTATAGCAAACTGATTTTATATTAGAACAAAACAAACATTGTGGGCAGTTTTATAAACGGTTGTTTCTATGTTTTCCTTAAATAGTATTAATCCTTTCCTTTGGTCTTTTGTGGTCTCCTCAAGTAAATTTGAATCAGGGCAATTGCCTGTGATCTGTGGTGCGTGCTATCAGCTCAGCAAAGATAAAGGTTTGTAAGGGTCTCAGGGCTGGAACACATCCTATGAAGTTAATCATAATTTTTAAAGGAACTTGAAAATATGCTTTTAGTTTCCCAATATCTTCAGTGGATGCCACACGATTTTGGAGTAAACTTTAAAATCAGAATTGTTGCTGTCTAAGCCACCTGGAAAAGGAACAAGCATCAGCAACCTGGCCCTCTGAGCAGAAATCCAGGCCAGGCTGCTGTTCCCTGAGAGGCTGTTGCCTGCCTGTAGACAATCTCACATTTGGATTAGCTCTGCCTTGGCATATTGAGCACAGTTCCACGAACACAGCAGACTCCCGTAGCATAGGAAATTCGGAGATTGCGGCATGAGTTAACTTTGCTGTTCTTGTTATTTTGTGTTTTTGTAACTCGGTTGCTTTAAGCTATCCAGGTCAGTCCCACAGGCTCATAGCCACAGGTGAGTGGCATGTTTCTGGCAGCCAGGCAGCACCGGAGACTCCAGTCACAGGGGAAGAATCTAGGCCGTTGCTCAGGAATGACTTGTAGTTAGTTTCTCTGCAGCGATGACAGAAAAGTAGCAGTGGGTGTTTGAGAAGCCAGAGCTAGGGGTTTGTAATACATTCCTTCACATTTGACCTCTGGAGCTGACACTTATGAAGTGTACGAGAAGAACAAATTCCTAATTATCTACAATGAATTTAGGTTCCAGGGTATATATAAATATGTAGCCTAGTAAAGATAAATAGCTAAAACTAAAAGTTTCTTGAAAATTAGGGCACATGTGACTCTGAAAAATCAGTTTACATGTTTTCAGGTAAAATCGCTTCTGATAAATGTCAGTGGAAGTTTAGGTATTTCTTCTGGCAGAGGGGCAGAAAGTGAGAAGTATCACTCAGAATCGTGTAGAGTCCTTTGAGGAACATAGCTTAAGTTTTCTATGGAAAAAGCACACTTAATAGGACAGTATGATTACGTTAGCCAGTTTGAAAATAACTCCACATCTACTGACCTAATGCTGACTGCTTCTTTCTTTCAAGGTTTCTGAGCGCTTGAGTCAGCCAGGTGTGGCCATAGGCTTGGCGTGGACTCCCTTGGGTGGGAAGATCATGTTTGTGGAGGCAAGTCGGATGGACGGCGATGGCCAGCTAACCTTGACTGGCCAGCTGGGGGACGTCATGAAGGAGTCGGCCCATCTTGCTATCAGTTGGCTCCGCAGCAACGCTAAGAGGTTCCGCCTGACCAACGGTGCGGGCTGCAGCTGTGGCTGAGCTGCGAGCAGGGCAGAGGCTGGGGTTGCGATCGGGCAGCTGTCATTCTGTTCCGCAGATCGAGAGGAATATTCATTAGAGTGCAGATCTTTGCTCTTGAGCCCCTGTGGGGAGTCTCATACCCATTCCGGACTACTTGGCTTAGTGCCCAAACTAGAAAGTAACTTCAAAAGTTTATATATTTGAGCCTTAGAACAAACCTGTTCTTCCACACCCTCACTCTGATTGTACTGCCCATTGATATTTTGTAGAATTCATTTACCCGAAACATTTTTATCTCTGTGTTTTTTTTGGAGGGGGGAAGAAAATGGCTTAATTTTTTTAACATTAAAATCCTTTCTTCTTCTTTAAAGCTTTTGGGAGTTTTGATCTTCTTGACAACACCGACATCCATCTGCATTTCCCAGCTGGAGCTGTCACAAAAGATGGGCCATCTGCTGGCGTTACCATAGTAACCTGTCTAGCCTCACTTTTTAGTGGGCGGCTTGTGCGTTCAGATGTGGCCATGACTGGAGAAATCACACTGAGAGGTCTTGTTCTCCCAGTAAGTATGGAAAAACCTATTTATATGATTTTTAAATTTTTTATTTAAATTAGTATCTTTAAAGTAATAGTGGTTTGCCCTTTTTCTGTGGAAAACCTTGGTTTTAAACATACATTACATTTTTATACCTTATTCTTTAAACTTTTGACCAAATAAAAGAAAACTTGACAATTTCCTCCATGGTTTTTCATCTAAAAAGATTTGCCAAAGGAAAAAGTGCTGCAAGTGCAGTCACCAGAAATATCAGGAGTTCACATGAAAATTTGCCGTCTACTTTATTTGAGGTGTCTAAAATAGAGTAGTTGTTTTTAAGCATTAAACCCAACTCTTATCTTTTGAAGTTCCTTTGAACTCCTGTCTTCCTACAGAAATCTTAGAATACTACAGTTGATAGATTTATAGAAATTCAGTTAGTATAGAATAGAAACTAAAGATTAGCCATATCTAATTGTTAAATTTTGGAGAAGCTCTGTACACGTGGAGTCATGGAGCTCCAGTTCTTATCAAAACTACCTATAAAAAGTGATCAAATGGGGCCAGGGATTTAGCTCAGTGGTTCCACCACCTGCCTCGCAAGCACAAGGACCCGCGTTCAATCCTCCATACCAAAAAAAAAAAAAAAAAAAAAAAAAAGTGATAAAATGATAGAACTTGAGATACTTTTAGTATTCTGGGTTTTAAGTGATTAGTTCTCAGTACCAGTCTACAATGGAAGTTTGGTAGATTTATAGCAAAATGAGAAGAAAAAGAGATGTTCTTTCCTCTGAAAGTCCTTATATTATGAAGTAGTGGTGAAAAATCATAGAATTACTAATTATGATCACTACATTTATGCTCTCAGTTCCCAGTTATTAAAATTCAACTTTAAAGTCAAATATTCTACTCTGTTTATTCTGATATATTTGTAGATCTACATTAAAAAAGAATTGATGCATCTTTTTTCTTCACCTTACCCAGGAACTACTTACTGTATTTCAAGTAACAGTAGGAGTTCATGTTAGCTGTGCTACCAGAAGGGAATAAGAGGTGCTCCATTGGCCGTAAACTCTTACTTCAGGGTCCTGGTCCAAGATGGCAGACGCAGCAAGGAATAAAAGAGAATAAATTCTAACACAGAAATATCTCAGTTTGCAAACAGAGGCCTTTGGAAACATTTTGCTTCCATTTGCAAACCTCTGCATCAGGTGACAAGCACAACCTCCACTGTCTGCCCCACATGAACATATATGGCCATCTTCCCCAGAATCGTGGAACAAATTAAGTTCATGAGCTAAGGTGCCACTGTACTCAAAAGCAAGCGGGGTCGTCAGCTGACATTTACCAGTTTCTGGGAGGATAGCATCATCCTGGCTGAAGGTAAAGGCGCTCTGCCCAGGAGAAATGTGGCACGGTACTGGCTCTGATCCAGAAGATGGCAACAGGACCTTAGGAATGAGATGTAAAAGTGAGAATTTAGAGACTTGCTAAAGTCTTCACAGAGCAAGTGGCTCTCCTACTTGGTCTTCTCCTTAAGACAAATAGCAGCCCATAAAGTGGCCTCCCTGCCACAGCAGCTTTGAGTAAGCGGCAGTTTTTTGTTTGTTTTGCAGTAGTGGGGACTGAGCCTAGGTCCTTCACACTGATCTACATCCTTGGCCCGTTTTCAGTTTTTACTTTGAGCCAGGGCCTGAGTCACTTCAGTGGCCCAGGCTGGGCTCAAATTGTGATCCTCCTGCCACAGCCTCCCAGGGTGCTGGGATCATAGGCATGTGCCACCACACCTGACAGGTTTCAGTTTTAAATTACTAAAAAATAAATGAAGGAAAGGCATGATACTTAAAAGACCTGGTAAGGCTGAAGAAAATAATTGAAGAACAAAGATAAGACAAAGCTTTGGACTAAAAGTGTGTTTTTAGAATTGGTTAAAGTACTCAGAAAAAACTTAGAGTAAAAACAGTCTAACAGGTCCAGCATCTAAGAAGAGTTGTATTAAACAGGAAAATGAAACAGAGCAAGTTGTCAAAAAAACAGTGGAAAAGTTTCCTAGAATTGAAGATATGTTTGGACTGAAAGAGTCTATATTAACCAGGCTTTTAGATCATCAAGTTGTCTTAGTTACTTCCTCATTGCTGGGACACAATAGCCAATACCCACAAGTGGAGGAGAGGTTTATGTAGCTCACAGTTGGTAGAGGTTTCAGTCCATAGTTGGCTGGCTCCAGGGCAGGGCAGCGTGATAGAGGAGAAACCGTCCATGGCAGGGCAGGCAGACAGCAGACAGCAGCGGCCTGCCTGCCTTCTCTCCAACTCTGTCCAGGCTATAAGCCTAATGGTTGATGCCACGCACACCAGGGTAGGGCTTCTCTCTTCAATAAGTCCATCATCTGAATTATATTAAACCAGTGGACTAATCCAGTATCATACACCCACAGTTCAACTCCCACCCCAAACCCCTCCTATGAGTGCGTGAGGCTTTGGGGGGACATCCAGATCTAAGCCATAGCACCAAAGTTTTCTTATCAGTGACCCAGAGGTGTGTCATCTTCAAAACTCTTGAGTGAAAGTGATGTTAGATGCAGTCTTGTATTCAAGGCCCTGCTATCAAGCAAGTATGAGAGCAGAATAGACACTTTGTACATGCCAGAGGAGCTGGTATTGTACACGCTTTGTGAGGAAGGCATATTGGAGGTGTGCTCAGGGGCATGGTGAAAGCTCTCAAAGATTCCTGGAAGCCAGTGGGGTGGGTAGCAGCTGTGTGGAAGGCCTAACAGCAGCCGCCCCACTGGAGGAGGTGGCCGGGGCTGCCCTAGGGTCACATGTTCTAGGAGATGTGACTGAGGCCTGCATTTGTTCTCTGTTGCCCCAGATAGTAATGATTTTCAAATTTTCTGTAGCTCAGGCATTCAGGAGCGACCCACCTGCCTTCTGACTCAGGATCTCTCCTTTTACCCTCAAGCTCCCCGCCAAGTAGCAGTCATCAGAAAGCTGGCTGAGGCTGGAGGACCTGGGTCTGGGGCTGCTCACTCGTAGTACTGGTGAATCATTGCTGCTTGGGGGCAGGAATCCCACTGCCTCTTCGGAGCCTTTCTGCAAGCTGTGTGGGTGGTGACCTCAAGCACAGGGCAAGTGATCCAAGAGGAACCCACTTGGGAAAGCTCTTGTGTTTTCTGACATAACCTTGAAAGCTTTATAACATCCCCCACCTTGCAGTTTTTCACAATCCCATCACAAGCCTGGCTCACATTTAGGAGGAGGGAGGTAGACTCCACCTTGTGGGAGAGGACACTGTGGGTATATATTTAAGCTACCATAGGAGCCCAGATAACTCTGAGGTGCATTTTCTTCACCAAGGGGTGCAGAGAAAAGATACATTCCTGGCACACAACTAAGCTCTGTAGAACAGTATTTTCTTGTTGGCAACCACACTTATTTTAATTTTTAAATTTTTTAACTGATACATAAATATACAAATACCGACGGGGTATGGTGTAATGTTCAGTGTATGTATATATACATTGGGTTTTGGGTTTTTTGTTTGTTTTGGGGGGTTTGGTTTGGTTTTTTTGTTTGGTACTGGGGATCGAACTCAGGACCTTGTGCTTGTGAGACAGGCGTCGGCACCACTGAGCTAAATCCCCCAGCCCTATATATATTGTATAATGTTTAAACCAGATTAAATCTACTGTATCTCTTCAGTTATCATTTCTTTATGGTGAAGACATTCTAAATTCTTCTGTCTAGGAATAGTATTTATGGTCAAAATAAGGTAATTAATAATTTTTTTCATCCTAAAGACAAATTTGTTGTGATTAAAGAATGGAATGGCTTAACCTAGATAATAAAAAGTCATCGACAGAAGAGATGCCTGTGCCTATGAAAACTTGGAATTTTCTCCTCTCCTATTAAAAGTTACAACACTTTACAAATTTTAGGTTACTGTGTAGTAACCTCAGTTGAATGCTTTCCTGGCTTTTGCTACAACAGAATGGAAGATGGTTTTGATTCTTACTGATGGAGAGGCAGCCTGAGGGTGAGCATAAACTCTAAAACCATTCTCTCTCCTTACAGGTGGGTGGAATCAAAGACAAAGTGCTGGCAGCACACAGAGCAGGACTGAAGCAGATCATTATTCCTCAGAAGAATGAAAAGAACCTCGAAGAAATCCCAAGCAATGTGCGACAGAATTTAAATTTTGTCACAGCAAGCTGCCTAGATGAAGTTCTTAATGCAGCTTTTGATGGTGGCTTCTCTGTTAAAACCCTGCCTGGTCTTGTGAATAGCAAGCTATAGGCTCAGTTAGCTTGCTGGAATTTTGAGGTATGAAGTGCTGAAAAGTACTAGTGAGATTGATTTTATTTGCACCACTACAGGTAAAATTTCCTTAATTTGTGAATAATCACAACAGTAGTGAACCTTGCTCAAGTAGTGGCTGATGTTTACTACATAAATTTGAGATGTTCATTTAATAAATTGATACAATAGAATTCTTGCCTTCAGTGGAATCATTAGTGTCCAGGGAAAGCTAAAGAATGTGGGTCTCAGTGTGTCTGTGGAACAGAAGCATCTGGAACACCTGAAAACTTGTAGGAATGTACGTCCTCAGGTGCTGCAGGCTTGCCTCAGACCTTGGGGCAAAGTCTGCTTTAAGAAGCCCTCAGGTAATTCCGATACAAAGTCAGCCTCAAGAGCCACTGATAGAGATCATTAGCAGATTCGCAGTAGACTTTATTGGACCTGAAGCCAATCAGTTAGAAGGAGAATTAGTCAAATAAGGAAATGGAGGCACTGTCCTTGAGGAGAATGCAATGTCTGATGAACCTTCTGTGTGAGGGCTGCACCTCCTAGCACACAGCACAGTAACGCTGGAACATGACTGGTACCATCGGACTGCCGTGTGCTGGCCCTGGGCGCCCGCAACCGCGGAAGGCCTGTCATCAGAGAGGCAGCGTCTGTCCTGGGATGTCCCTGAGCCTGGAAGCCTGACTCCCGCTTCCTTCCCACCTGTTTCTGCCCTCACTTCCTCCTGTCATTCATCCAGGTGTTAGGATGGCTGCAAAGGCTTCTCCTACTCAGTAGCTGTGTGAACTTTCTGTAGCTCGGTTTTCTTAATTTGGGAAGTCAAAGTATACCTAATTCAATTGTTATCATGAAGATTAAGCTGAGATGCTATATAAAATAATATTAAGTAACTAATTATTACTCCAGCCAGTAATGGACTTCCAGACTCAGAACCCGTGTAGTATTACAAATGAAGGAATAGAAGAACAGAAAGATACTTGAGAGTTTCTTGGGTGAGAAGGAGGTCTGCAAACACTGGGTTTGGGCCTGCTAGGAAAATCCTTGGATGCTTTCTGCAGGAAAAGTCCAGAGTACTAGTTATGGGACAGTGGGAAAGAAAAAAATCAGAACATTCAAAACATTCCCAACTATTAACGATTTTACCATTTCTGGTCAGTCACCTTACCAGAAGTGAAAGACATAAACTAGGACTGTTAATCTCGCCTTCCACAGAGGAAGCTCTGCCTTCTTCCACTCAGTGGAGTGGCCACAGAGAACATTTTTGTTAGTTGTTTTTAGAGACAAGTTCTCCCTATGCTGGCCTTAGACTCACTATGTAGCCCAGGCTGGCCTTGAACTCACAGAGATCCTCCTGCCTCAGCCACTTAAATGCTGGGATTACAGGCGTGTGCCACCACACCCAGCTGCAAAGAACATTTTTTTTTAAATTCAGGTTCTCTGTATTCTTTCGAGTCCTCACTCTGCCTCTTTGTACTTGTCAATAAGCAGCAATAGGGAGTCTCCATGCCCTCAGTTTAAGCATGTCTTCCCTTTTGCAAGGACAATCCTGAGGAAATCACTACGTAGTCTTCCCTCCCTGGATGTGACATTCAGCAGTACAACCTTCATTGTTTTGTTTTTGTTTTTTTGTTGTTGTTGTTGTTTTGGTTTGTGGGTGGGAAACAGGATGTTTTAATTCTGAACTCTTGATTTTTCACCTCTTTCACTGGGCAAAATATACATAAATTTACGATTTTAACCGTTTTTAAGTGTCTTAAGTGTCCATCCAGAGCATCAATAACATTCAGTGTGGCCACTCTCCATACCTGTTTTTGCCATCACAAAATTTCCGTTTCCTCTGTGCCCGCAAAAAGAATGACTCCCCATCCTCCGAATGCCAGGCCCTGGTAACCACTGTCTACTTTCTGACACAGGAATGTGCCTTTTCCACATTTCATATAAGTGGAGTCATAAAGCAATTATCCTTTTGTGTCTGGTCTAGCTCATTCAGCAACTTGTCAGAGTTTATCCCTCTATGTATTAGAATTCCATTTCTCTTCATGGCTGAATAATATTCCATGCCACATTTTCTGTGTGCATTCCTATTGCGAGTCCTTTTTCAGTTCATGTTTATGCAAATATGACACTGCTGAGTGATACTGTGATCTGAATGTCCCTGCAGTTGATGTGCCGATCTCAGTCACCATGACACCATGAAGAGAGGTACAAAAATGTATGGGAGGTGATGGCTATATTAATTAGCTTGATTTCAACATTATGCAATATACACATGTATCAAAACATTTTATCCCATAATCTACAACAAATAAAGACATTTTTTAAGAAGCAAAAGAGATGTGGGTACCATTAGGAAATGAGTCCCAAGGGTTCACCCCTGTGGCTGGACTTTAGTGCCCTTCTACAGGGCCTGGGCACCCTTTTCGCCCTTTCATTCCTTCTACTGAGGCAGCAGCAACAGGGCACCGTCTCAGCAGAGACCAGGCCCTCAGACGGCCTTGATCTTGGACCCTCCAGGTCTGGGAAAAATATGCAAATCAATTGGCTCAGCATAGTTCTGGGTGTGGAAGGCCCACCCTAGGAGGGAAAGGGAAGGAGGGGCTCCCTCTGTCTTCAGGAGTAGCTGCTGTCTGTCTCCTGGCTTCCAGTGTGGACACTTTGGCCTCCTGGTGCAGACTCGCTCAGGACACTGCATGGAGCTCCAAGACTTCAACTAGAGTCTCTGGATCTCCAGTGTGCAGACAGACCTTCGGCACTTCCTCCACCCATTTTTCCCAGCTCTGTAGGCAGCCATCGTAAGCCAGTCTGTATGTCCTTATATAACTTGTTTCTGGGGTTTCTTTTTTTTTATCCAGGAGCCAAACTCAAGGCCTCGTGCTTGCCAAGCAAGTGCTGCACCACGGAGCTACCTCCCTGGCCCAGTTCTTACATACTTGTATGTCTTGTATCTGTTTCTCTAGTAAACACCAACTGATACAGAATTTTACCAGAAAAGCGGGGTCATAATTGTAGCTGTACCTCACCATGTGGTTCAGGAGCCTTTGGGACTGGCTTGTGAGAAGAGTTTGGAAAGGTACAGAAATGCTGGCTGAAAAAGCCCTGGAATCCCTGAGGCTGTACTTGATGGGAGATTCTGGTCAGAATACCAGAGTGCTGTTAGAAATGCTGCTGAGAAGGACTACATGGACTGCTGGACTCCAGATGTGTGTTATCCCGTGGCAGAAAGTTTGTCCGCATTTTGCTCATGTCCAGAGACTTTGCCTGAGACCGAGATGAATGGCAGACTAATTAATCTTGCAGACGACCTTTCAAGACAGTCTAATGTTGAGGTGATGGTGTAGCCACTGTTAGGGCACTCAGCCAGACTTATTTTGAGAATCAAGAGCAAAGAGGCTAGAAGAATGATTTAAAATGTGAGCTTGGCCAGAAGGGAAGCTCCAGTAAAGCTGTGGACTGCAGAGATAGAGCAGAGGCGATCTTGATCGCTGAGAAGGAACTCGAGAATGGGACAGATGGCCTGAGGACATCACAGGAAGCAGCGGGACTCCAGACTTTGCAGCCTCAAAATCAAAACTGTTAAAGACTGCTCTGAGAAGAGAGCCCTGGAGCACCGCGTTCCAGAATGGTGTGGCCTAGGGAGTTTGTTCCTCAGGATTGTGTTCAGTGCTTAGCCATCTAGGCACTCCACCTCTCAGCCAACAGAGAGGGAAGCCTGGCTACTGCTCCAACTGATGGCAGACCCTGGCATCGCCACCCATGTGGTGCTGGTTTTAGGTGCAAGCAGAATGCAAGAGTTGTGGGATCAGGAAGGGTTCCACCCGGATTTCAGAAGGCCTGGGAGGCCAGGCAGTGTGCCTCTCAGAGGGCAGTGTGTGCAGCTGTGTGAAACTAAAGGATCACTGGAGACCCCAGATGTTTGGAGAAGCCAGGGACTTAAATTGTCTGAGGAAAACTGCAAAGAGGGAGCAGAGCTGGCCCCAGAGAGAAGCCATGGGAGCTACAGCCACCCGTGGTGTGGTAGGGGTGGAGCCACCCAAGCCCTTTGGAGTTCACACTTTGCAAGATTGCCTTGGATGCTGGACATGGGACTATGGGATTTAGTGTTTGTCCTGATGGATTTTGGACTTTCTTTGTTCCCATTCATCCTGTCCTCCTCTTTGTACTTTTTTGAATGGAAATATCTATCTTGTGCTATTGTATGTTGGAAGTATTTAATTTTTATTTGTATGGGGGCTCAAGGCTGAGTTGTGCCTTAAATCTCAAAGACTTTGGACTTGGACTTTTCAGCAATGCTGAAACTGTTAGAACTTTGGCAACTCTTGGAAATGGACTAAATGCCTTTTGCCTAAAGCAATATGCATGAGTCTTTGGGGGAGCCAGGGGCAGAATGTGAAGGCTTGTGTCTAGATATCCCCCTAAAGCCTCATGTCTTAGGTGAGGCTTTTTCAGAAGTGGCTGGATATGGGGTGTGTGTGCTGGGATTATGGGTTCATGATTACTAAATTAGTCCCGCTGAGGTTTGGCACCCACCCTAAGGCAGGTAGCTTAGAATATAAAAAGGGCAGAAAGAACCTGCCCTTGTCCCCTTGATGGTTTTCTGTTTCACTTGCTTGCTTTTGCTGTCTTCTGCCTACCATGGACGATTTCTCTTCTGCCATGCCAACCTGCCTTGGAGCCAGCTGACTAGACTGAAACGTCTACAAATTGTGAGCCAAATAAATCTTTTCCTCTTCAACTTCAGGTGCTGAGTATTTTGACTCAGCAGTGAGAAAAGTACCCCCCCACCAAAGACAGGGAGTTTACAGTGTACATGCTGTAATGTCACATACTCTCCTTCCTTTTATTTTCCTGACACCAGTCAGGCTTTGCCTTCTGGGCTGGGGGTGCAACTTGGACGATGTACTCTTAGCATTCCTGAGGCCTAAATGTGCATTCTTCCCACACCACAGCTCTCTTCCTTCCTAGGTGTGGGAACACAAGTGAGTTTCCTTTCCAGTGCCATCTTTCCAGTGCAGACAAGTGATGGCTGCATGACTCTGACTCTCGATTCCCAGGTGGACAGTGTTCTACAGCCCCATAGCACATAGGCCCTTAGCACAATCAACCCATGTTGGCAGATAGTCAACTTCTGAATTAAGTATACTAACGGTCTTGACTCCAAGCCACAAAATCTGTTAGGCATGGTGACACACACTGGGGAGGCTGAAGCAGGAGACCAAGTTCGCACCTATCCCGGGCAACTTACCAGCTTATTAAGACCCCATCTCAAAGAAAAAACAAAAAAGGGGCTGAGGCTAGAGCTCAGGGTAAGGGTCTGTGTTCAATTCCCAGTATAGTAAGGGTCCAACTTAAAAAACATTAGAGTTGCAAACTTTCACAAGTATAATATGTTAAGACTCACTGTCAGCTTACAAATGAGTCCAACTTACCAGCAATTCTGGAACAGGACTCGTTAGTAAGTCAGGACTTAGAAAAAAACCAGAAGGATAATTTTGCCAATTCCCTTTCCAAATCCAATGTTTATCTTAACCAAGATTATCAGATGTAAACATAAAGTAGTTCTGTTTTGTTTTAATGAAGTAACATGTTCTAGCTCACATTATTTTGGTCAAAACTATCATCACTAGAGCTCTTGCATGAAAACTTGAGCAGTTTTAAAGAAACACCAGGACTACAACCACCGTGCCACTTGATCCATGGTCCAACACCAAGCTAGTTTTTATTTTGTTTTACTAACACTTCATGTATCCTACAATGAAAACTATGGTTTTTAAAAAAACTGCAGCAAAACAGAAACAAAGTGTTAAACTGAATAAATGCAACAGCCAAAGCCAGTGGCTGTTAAAATGTTTTAAGACAGTTGTATCGAAAGGGTTTTAATTATAGAAAAAGCTGTAATAGCAATGAAAATTCATTTATTTGGAATACTATAGTTTTTACTTAATGAATTTGAGTGACATCCAATGTCTTAAATAGTATTAAAATAATTTAAATAATTGTTTTTGTGGTACTGGGGCAGTGCCACTGAGCTAAATCCCGCACCTTAATTTAAATAAATTAATTATCAGAACATTTCTAGGAAATGGGAAACCCTTCAGGTTAAGACTTCCATCTTTTTAGCCGGGTGTGGTGGCGCACACCTGTAATCCCAGCACTCAGGAGGCTGAGGCAGGAGGATCACTGTGAGTTCGAGACCAGCCTGGGCTGTAGTGAGCTCCAGGTCAGTCTCAACTGCACAGTGAGACCCTGTCTCAAAAAACCAAAAAAAAAAATTTCCATCTTTTAACAGTGTAAGCCTATCAAAGTGTGACTTCACAAAATCAAGAATTTTGTCATATCAGTTTGCATTAATATCTAAATATTCAGAATAGCCCCAGCGAATTACATGTATGATAAAATTTACTTCATCAAAGAAACTGCTTAGAGCTGCACACAGGGAAAACTGGGTTCAGTGAGCCCAGGAGACACAGATCCAGGTCCAGCCCTTGCTGGCAGCGAACCCTCTTCAGTCCCTGACACGGTAGATACCCAGACCCCGTGACAGCGGACAGTCAGAGGGAAAAGTTCACATTAGCAGGCATCCACAGTCCACAAAGCTTGCCACCAAATCTTAGTAGGTGCTTCTAAGTGTGAGACAAGTTTGGATAAATGTCATATTTGGATGTGTGTTTCTTTTGGTGAATAACCTACCTAAGCTTTAGGTCAGAAGCACGAAGTCCTCAAGGAAGCTTCTGTATTTGGAGCAGCCACATTGGTCAGAGTGTTAAGAGTCCTATAACACTCTGCCTACCCCCTTTTCTGTAATCTAGACCAGAGGCTTCAGTGGTAGCTGCTAAGTGCACATCCTTTCTCACCCACCTACAAGCCAAGCCCACTTCATCCACTCTCACGCAGCAGCCAGAATGACCCAGGGACGTTTAGTTTAACCCTGTGTTTTAATTTGGATTACTTACCAATCTTCAGTCAGAAATCTGAAGTAAAACTCCACCATCAGGCCAAGCGTGGTGGAGCACACCTGTAATCACAGCACTCGGGAGGCTGAGGCAGGAGGATCGCTGTGAGTTCAAGACCAGCCTGGGCTACATAGTGAGTTCCAGGTGAATCTCAACTACATAGTGAGACTCTGTCTCAACCCCCGCCCCCCAAAAAAATCCACTATCAGCATCACTGAAGATGGTCCTAAATGTAAAGCACTCTTGAGTTTGTAGGGGTGGAGATGTTTGTGCAAGCTACTAATCTATAATCACTCATGTAACTTAACACAAATGTGGGCACATAGACTCTCCTGAAAGACACCACCAAAACAAGGAGCAGGAGCATTAATAGAAACTATTCAGTTAACGGAAGCAATTTAAAAATAAATGTTAGACCTCAGAAATCGAGATATGGCTATAGATGTCATCCCTGTAGGCCAAGAATATGAAAAGGCCTTCAAAGAAAGATAAGCTAAAAAATACTGTCAGACACACACAGGATTTACTTTAATTTGTTCAAATTAGCAAAACCTGAAGTTACAATGAAACAAACTCATTCATATTTCCACTCTACGGGTCCACTAAAAAGCAGTAATTCATGACTTTGAAGAATAATCCCACAGGTGCAGTGGCCCCCACCTGTAATCCCAGCACCCGGGAGGCTGAGGCAAAAGTTCAAGCCCAGCATGGGCAATTTAATGCATCAGTGAGTTCCTATCTCAAAATAACAAGGGAAAAGGATATAGCTCACTTCAAAGGCCCTAGGTCTAATCCTCAGTACCAAAGGGGTAAACATTGTTATGGAATCCCAAGACTATAATCAGAAAACGTATAGATATGTTCACAGGTTATTTTAAAAAGCTACAAAAAAGAAATTTACGAAGACCAATTGCAAAAAAGAGGAAAATGGCTAAAATTATAGTGAATCCTCACAAGTCACAAGAAACGGTGTTTTCCCAAGAATATGAGATGAAATGCTCAGATTATGTTGTATGGCGAGAGGGTTCCATAATCATGTGACACTAATATTCTACAGAATATGTACAAGCACATGTAAAGGAGAAAAAAATTTAAGTCATATGCACAGGTGGTAAGGTTACAGGTTTTTGTGTGTGCCATTTTGTGATTTCAAAATCTATGCAGCAACTTCTGTAAGAAAACTGCCAAACCTGGTGGCACTCACCGGTAACCCTACCATTCTTGGGAGACTGAGGCAGGAGGACTACAAATCCAAGCACAGCCTGGGCAACATAGCAAGACCCTGGAGTAAATTTTAAAATAATGTAAAAAAGGCGGCTGGGGATTTAGCTCAGTGGTTCCTCTGCCTGCCTTGCAAGCACAGGGACCTGAGTTCAATCCCCGGTACCAAAAAAAAAGTAAAAAGGGCTAGGGATATAGTTCAGCGCAAAGGCCCAAGGTTCAATCCTCGGTACCATCAAGTAATATACCTCCTCAAACATACCTACTAAATTGTATAAAAGCTGTTCTGCTAAAGACACGCTAACAAAACCTGGATATAAATCTGTGGTTGAACTGTATTTATGGCTACACAGACAGATGTTATAACCAATTCCAAAAGTAGTTTCTATACAGAGAAGAGACTAAGCAATCTTCTTTCCTGCACCACCTTCCGTGGTGGCACACGCCTGGAATCCCAGCACTCAGGAGGCTGAGGCAGGAGGATGGCCATGAATTCAAGGCCTGCCTGCACTACAATGAGACCCTGTCTCAAAAAATTAAAAAATACAGAAGTAAAATGTTATCCAGTGCTGTCCAAAATTCTTCACTGACTTTTGTTACCTCCAACACCAATGAAAGCCACACACAATTATCTTTGTCTCTTCAGATGACAATTTCAAATCTTGCCCTGCACCTGAAGGTAATTTACAACAGTTTGCAGCATTGGCACAAGAGGCACAATAATATCGTAATAGCATAACATTTTGTGGGGTGCCTGTTATGTGAAAAGCATTGTTCTGGGTTAACTTGCAAGTCATTTAACCTTAGTAACTATCACAATTTAACCCCATTCTTACACAACAGGCCCAGGGTCACACAGCTGGTAAATGGAGTCAGTCAAGATTGGCACCTAGATACCTGGAAGTCTGGCAACAGAACCAAGACTCTTAGCCACCAGGGCTATGAAATCATACCTGTTTTAGCATTTTTAAACAGAAGTGACCAGCACTCTGTGGGCCTTCCTGTGAGAATCAGGGGAGGCCTGGGGGTACAGTTCAGAGGCCACACACCCAGCCTGTGCAGTGCTTTCTGTGTCAAGGACTGTACTTCATCAAACTCAGACATGAAGCACACACGAATTTTTAATTTGCCAGATAATCTTTTAATGAGAATTATAAAAGACCAAAAACATTTTTTGCAAACTGCTTTTTTTAAACAAATGATTTTTGTTTTTAATTACAAATACTGTGTATGATGATGCTTTCTTTTGTAAAACCAATAAATACAAGAACAGATTTTAAACGTGATTTGTCCAAGATATTTGAAAAAGGAAAAATAAAGAGCCTGGTTTTTAAATATTTAAGTAACTCAGAATTTATTCCCCAACCTTTCAAAGAGTAAGCCTGAGGGTATTATGTAAATGGAAGAGCGTGAGAGGGAATAAGAAAGAGACATCATCAAGCGTCCTAAGTAGCTTTTGATGGTTCTTCTGAGGTTTCCTTTCAGGGATTCATGTCTTCACAAAACAGCTTAATTTAAAAACTTTCTAATGAACTGATTAATGAGAGAAAAGAATGTATTGAACATATAAACTTTACCATAAACAATTATGCATATCAAAAGACACTAACTTTAAAAAGGTACAAAAAAGTGAGGAAAAACCTGAATTACAGAAAGTAATTTATTTAATGAAATCCTAGAATTAATAAAAATTAGCAAATACACTCACACACGAGGAGAAAAAAAAAAAAAAAAAACAGAGCAGCACTGTGTGTTGACTCAGAAAGGGAGGAGCAGTGGCCCAGGACCACCCGATGGCTTGTCAGTGAAAGAAAAAAGCACGCACCGAAAACAAAACAGAAAACAAAACAAAACAAAAATCAGTCTCTGTCAACATTACAATCAATCTACAACAAACACAATTCAGAATTATTTTACAATGCTTCCTTTCTTAATACAAAAGATGCCCATCCTGGGTGTATATATATATATACTTTTTCAGTGGTTTACTGTTGACTTATTTTTAAATATATTAGTGTTACTACATGCAACTGTTTCCTGTATTTAAAGCCTTTCTTTTATTTACCTTCATGTGTCTAGCTTCCACCTACCAAGAGTTTCAGATTGGCAGGCAGATGGGTGTCTTGTTCTCTGTGAAACTGAATGCAAGTTTTAAACACTGGCCCAAAAATGTTTGACTACCATTTCAACACATGGAAATAGTTACATTGATGCCTAAATTGCCATTTTCTGCAAAAAGCTGTGCAATGCTGGTGTCAAAGACGAGGCAGTCACTGTTCATAATGGCTGTAGCAATTCCCTCATGAATGGATCGGGGAGTAGCTTCCCAAGTCAATCGCCGCCTATGACCATTTAGCTCAAGTCGGTAAGCAAAATTTTCAGCTTGCTTGCGTGTTCCTATCAGCTGTACAATTGCAAAGAACTGCTGGTGACCATCGTACTTCTCCTGTTTCTCTAAAACCAACATGAAATGAAAGCCAAAACAGGACTGCATCATCACCCAGTCAACAGCACCAGGAAGGTTAATGTCTGTCGCGAGGAAAACTATGTCCTCCCCTTGCAGGGTGGTAATGGACTTGTGCTGGTGCATCAAGTGAGGCATGACAGCATCCAGAGAGCCTTGCCACTTACAGGAAGCACCAGGGCACGGGCAGGAGTAAGGCCTGAACTCACACAGCTCCTCATGGTCTGCTTTTTCTGTGTGTGGTAAAGTTATTTCACATCCAGAAGAGGCATATTTACAAGGGAAAAGTACTGAATTGGCCACTTTCTCCATAGCCAAGTTGCGAATGGATCCCAGTGGGCCCCGGCAAGTTGGACAACATGTGAGCTTCGGACGACAGTTGCTACAAACAAGATGGCCACTCTGACACTGAAGAATGGGTGGTAACACATAGTCAAAGCAGACGGGACACTCAAAAAGACTCGCCAAGTCATTGTTGGATGCAGTTGTGCCAGTTAGGGCAGGCACCCTCTGCGATGGTGGACACTTGGAGGTACCAGTAGGTAATGCTGTAGCAGTCTGACGGCTCATTTCTGTAATAAAAAATTTTTAAAATTAAAGACGCAGGAGAAATTACAACTGTAAATAGCACAGACAAAATGTAAATTACACTAAAAATGCATTTTGCAATTAGGTGTTCTACACTGGATAAAACCTGCTTTGCAAACTGTCCCAGATCATATTTAAAATCTGCCCCCTTAAAAAAAAAGTACTATAGGGCTGGGGATTTAGCTCAGCGGTTCAGTGGCCTGCCTTGCAAGCGCAAGGACCTGAGTTCAATCCCTGGTACCAAAAAAAAAAAAAGTACTTAGCTCACTGGTTCTGCTGCCTGCCTTGCAAACACAAGGGCCCATGTTCAATACCCAGTACCAAAAAAAAAATCAGTATAAAGCATATTTGGATAAACTACATACAATAAATGCTAAAACAGAAACTGAACCACAAGTTATAAGATACAGTAAGTATCATAAATACAATCAGATCTGTTTTGATTGGACACTGTTTTCCCTGAGTCTCTAACTCTCTCTCCAATTCTCAGCTGCTGACTGATTCAGGGAGTTATAGTTTCTGCTGGTGAGGAGTATCTTCTCTAGATACATATTTTGGGAATGTGGTACAGGAGGTCACAGGGAAAGGACCTGTTACCACATTCCATTGTCCATCTTTAACCTTCCCAAAAATATTATCAGCAAGGTATTTATTTTGTTCCCTACTGATCAGTGCCCACCTCAAAAGTTAGGGAAGACAGGGTAGAAACAGAGAGCCACCATTAAAGTTGTTCATCTAGTATTTAGAGACAGTACCTTACTCTATTCTATTTCCATTCCATTATATAAATCAGATGATATACAAGGGGACAGGAATCAGTACAAAAGAGTAAGGATAAAACCACCACAGATGCACACAGTGCATACTGGGGATGGGGGGAGAGTCCACAGGTCAAGAATTCCCTGCACCCCTGGGGTTCCTTAGTGTTGCTGAAACAATCATCAACAGGATAAATAGCATCACTTACCAGGATAAATGTTTTTTGGAAGAATCAATCTACTAGGTAACTAGTGAGGGCAAATCAAACAGAAACAAAACAAGCAACTTTTCCCCATTTAGGAATCTCTCTCTGCTGGGCTATGACAGGTCACAAAGATCAATAAGGCTGCTGATATCCTAAGAGGACACTCCCAGAAACAATACTAAGGCCTGTTTTCTATAAAATCACAGCCTGGAGCTTAATGTGTACTCTCAATTACAATCATAATTCTGTTGGAAATAACAATGTTTAAGAAACAGACAAAAGTACATACAATCTGGGTTCTAGATTACGCAAGTGGTTACCATTAGAAACTAAATGGGAGGGGCTGAGGGTGCAAAAAAATTAATTCCTTTAGACTAAAGGAATATTCTAAAGCTAAAAGGGAAAGAGAAACGTAACAGTTATTTAGCATGTGTGAGGCCCTGGGTTTGATCCCTACAGCCACATATACATCCCTAGAAATGTAATTAAATTCCATCACAACTGTGGCTTACATGGGCCTAGAAAGAACAATCAACCGTATCATGTGCAGCCCTGTGCAACCCAGCAGGGTCGTGACAAAAGAACTACGAAGGAACTCTTCCCATTTTGCTCCAAATAAATTCATCCATTTTATGTCACCTGTAAGACAATGGGCTTATTCATCTCACCCTGTTTGTAAGCTCTGTGCCTGTTTTGTGGTCCATCCTATGCTGCTCACTTAAGTGAACAACACAATAACTGGAAAGTGATTTGGGGGGGCACAAAACAGTCTAAGTCTCCAATGCCTTTCAAATTATTAAACCAAATAGTATTCATTATCAAAGGGCAGTCAACTCCGTTTACATTTAACATAAAATAGAGCATAAAAACACGGTTGTCCAATTTATTGACCTAGCAAAATAGTTCTAACACTTGTCAATAGTTCTATTTGTATTGTATCTTTATCTTTACTACTTTCACACAGAGAGCACATTGTAATTCCCACTGGAAGTATGAACAACAAATACAGCAGCCTGTATTTCTTGTGAGTGAAGGCGTTTCAGGGTACCAACTGTTAAAGCCTTCTGTAGCTCCAAAGGTGGAACCCAGCTTCAGGCTGAACCAGAAAAGGAATCCCAATCGCAGGCGGGCCTGCAGGAGCAACCATGCACAGCCCTGCGTAAGTCGCAACTTTCGCTTAAGTATGATTTACAGGGAAGTACCGCAGCACACATGAAACCTCACTGTCAGCCACGGAAAGTGCTCACTCAGGCTGCTGCCAGTCCCCACAACAGACTCTGGGATTTACTGCTTTCAAGTCTGTTTCCTGAGCCCAATCTTTCCACGTCAGTACCTTTTCTCTTCCTCGTCCTAGTCGTAGGTAAACACGTGAGCAAGACTCCCCTCCAGGAGTACAGAAAGGGCAGGGCAGGCTTCCCAGGCATGTGAAATCAGGCTGGGCATGGCGCTTCCAGCAGCAAAGATAATGTGCAACGCAGGCCCTGCCTGGCCACCTCCTTGTGAATAAGTAAAGACGTCCAAATCCGTGTCGGAGGTCAGGCTCTTTCAGTCCATTCCTCCCCAGTCACCGCTGGGCTACAGACGCAGAGAAAAGGCGGCCTTGGTGCCTTGCCGGCGACCACACCTCCCTGAGCTCAAATTCGCCTGCTTTTCCAAAAATGGGAGCCATAGCTGAGCTAGACTTCGTCAGCCTAAAAAGTTTTCTTCCACAGCTTCACTGGCCAGGCTCCTGCCAAATTGCCAAATGGGGGTGGCCGGGCGCCCTGTGCGATCTCTGGCCCTCTTCAAACCAGGAGAGCCCTAGGGAGTGGCCACAGCCCGCTGAAACTCGCCCAACCGACCGGCTCCCCAGAATCCCGGCACCCAGGGCGGGACCACCAACCGGCAGGGTAGGGCGGGTCCTAAGAGGGGCGGGCCGCGCCCAAAGCACCGCCCACCGTCCACCCACCGTCCGCGGAAAGAGCTTGGCCCTGGCCAGCACTTGTCCAAGTTTAGGTGGAACCAAGGCCCTGTAGGTGTTTCTTTCTTCGATCTAAATGATACACAGGGTATATGGAAAATGCAGTCAAGTACTCTTCCTGGCATGGATTACACTGTCTGACTTAATCCCCACGTTTTCACAGAGCAAAAAAAAAGGATTCTGCCTCATTCATCCTACAGCGGCAGTGCCTCCTGGGGGTTCTCACTTCACTTCTTTCCCTATCGGCAGCATATTGTAAACTCTTCCCTCTGCGAACAAAATGCAGTGAGAGTAGTAAATACACTGAGGACACAGAAACTCGTATTTCAACCTCCAAACTGGGACTCTTCCCACTCTGGGAAAGCCATCTTAAACAGCCTCATTAAGTCGGAGCAGCTTGTTTTGTTTTTAAACAAGCATAACCCTTGCCCCATGAAGTCTTATGGGCCTCAGCTCTACGTTGCGTCAGCGGGGGCGTTCAGAGTCTAACCTGTCATTACATCATGCTCAAGGCAGCTTCAAACACAGCAAGGAGTGGTTGCGAGGGAACCAAGCCGGCAGGTGCAGATTAACCACTTTCGTGACCAAATTGCAACTCTCATCACTTTCCCACCTAATAATGTGCTCGGTCACCTCAACTTCATTTTAATATTCGTCTACACAAAATATCTGTGGAACAGAAATACAACTAAAAATAGTCTGCCACACAAATGTAAAATTACCATCACTTGTATTTTTAAATTCTAGACAGGTCTTGGGTACACAGAGAAGGAGACTTCAAATACTTCAGGCAGAGAAACTCTTGCAAATGTAACCAAGAACCCAAGTGCGTAAAACAAGTACAGGAAATGGCTGATTATCCACAAGCCACACAGAGTTCAGTGTCAACCCCCCCCCAAGGATATAAAGTCTTACAGCACAGTTTGAAAACCACGAGTCTATGCACTAATCCCTCAACAAATCAAAACGGTAAAAACAGGAGAGTTCTGGGGACATACTCTGGCTCCATCACAGGGTCAGCTGTAAAACTTGGATTTTTCCGTCTCGAATGGCTTGTCTGGACTGAGATTAATGGTTTAATTCATGTATGTCACAGGTGGTGTATATTCCAAGATAAATTTACGTATTTACCTAAATCCTGAGTTTACTGCTCCAGGTCACCAACTAAAGACCTAGAACTTCTGGGCTCTGAATACACACTCTCAAAGGTGCTTTAATTAAGCTAAAGGTGACCCAACAGGTCTGCCAGGGATCAACCACCATTTAACTTTAGCACAATAAATCCTACCTCCTAAACTGGGCAAAATATTTATTTACATTGGCTTTACAAAGAGCTGAAAATTTCACAAAAAACGTATTTCACTAAAACAAATATACAAAATTCAAAATTAGTAAAAACTCAAAATTGAACAAGAATGCTCTATTACCTATCCTACACCTCAAGCCTAGTTTGGTATAAAGTTTAAATAGTTGTTACCTAAATCAAAACATTTCAGAATCAGCCTTTTATGTTGTCTTAGTCATTTAAGAGCATCCAACTATTGCTTTGTGACATTAACATCTTTACAGTGGAGACAGAAAGAAATAAACTTTTATTCTCAGTTCTGTGTGGCAACATTTGTTTCCCCTTATAAACACTTACAAAATAAAAGTTTTAAATGGGAAATGTACTCAAACGTGGAAGAAGGATCACCATTTATTACAAAGCAAGTTTCAAAAAGGACAGGGGGTAGGGCAAATCAGGAAGACTATACACAGGGCAGGACAGGAAAAGGAAAGGGAAAAAGACCAATAAATTAATTATCTGTGATAAGATACTGATGATTTCTAGCTATACTTCCTTTACAAGAGACAACAGAAAAATCACTTTATAAGGCGGGGGCTGAGGGTATAGCTCAGTGGTACAGCACGAGTTTATGGCACATGCAAGGCCCTGGGTTCAATCTCCTGTATTCCTCCAAAAAGAAAAATCTCATCAGTGTGATCTGTGAAACAGTTAAACTGAGAAAAAGATAAAAGCTGCATTTTTTTCATTTACTAAAAAATAAAAGTAAATACTGCTATTATCCCTCCTTTATTTCCCAAAAAATAATTCTAGAAATTACGTAATATATATCATAAAATTAAAGTTACAGGACCAGTGGTATTCTCAGTAGTAGAGCATGTGCAAAGCCCTGAATTTGGCTGGGAGAGAGTGTCAATAAAATTGCAAGTATAGGCCAGGGATTCGGCTCAGTGGCACCACGCCTGCCTCACAAGCACAAGGTCCTGAGAGTTCAATCCCAGGTACCACCCCCCAAAAAACAAGCAAGCATAAGATTACAAACTTGCACTTTGCATTAGTAATCTGAGTTAAATAAAACTCCATTCAAAACATTTAGATCCTTCCTCCTCCCCAAAATGTCTTTTTCTGAAAAAAGAGCTTCCTACATTAATTTGACATTGTGGTGGGTGTTATGTAGAAAGCATTTAGGTTATAATGTTAAACAATGCTTCTACTTTAAGATTTACTTGCTTCTTGCACACTGACAAAATTAAAGCAAGTCTCCACAAAAATTCAACAGCTTGTTGATGGCAGGAGGGGAGGAGAAGTAAAAAAAGAATTCAGATGTGTTATGTACACTGGACCATCTCCCCAAAATATATGTAATCATTATATACAGCAAACAGGTACTAATCAAAAAATGTAAAGTTTTAATAGTTTAAACACCAAAAGTTAAAAACCAAACACTGTCCCCATCATGTGAAGCAAGGTGAGAAGGCAAGTAGCTATCTACAAGCCAGAAAGAGAACCCTCACAGGAACTCAATGGGCTAGTACTCAGACAGGGGGACTATAGCCTTTGAAACAGAAACAGAAATAAACCAATGTTGCTTAAGCCAAAAAACAACAACAACAACAACAACAACACTGCTATAAAACGTGTTTTCAGTTTCCCAAAACATAGCAAAGTCATAGTATAAGAAATTTTTTAAACTGTGTATTTTCCCTAAAATCATTCTTCCTGAAGATAAACTGAAATTCGTAGCTATGGACAATAGGTCTAGTAAGACTGATGACCTGCAGGGGGAAACCTAGGCAAAGGACTTGATAGAAAGCTGTGTAGAAATCTCAACAAAGGGTTAGGGAGTGCAAACCCTAATTCAAATGTTCAAAAGGCAAACACTTTTGCTTCCAAAAATCATTACATGTAATGATTTCCACTCCTGTGAAAAAACAGGACATACTGAATCAAAACTTATTAGGCACTATGTTAGATATGATTCATGATTAATATATAAAATATAAAATAGGAATGAAATATCTGTGAGAAATCTAAGAGGAGCCATAAAAAAATGCAGATGATATTCAAGAGTCAGGCCTGGAATCTGGGTAATATATGGAGTCACACAGAAAAGGAGCCCACCTAAAATGAGAAAAGACAATGGGTGAAGGTAGGGCAGTGGTATGGGGAAAAAATAAGAACCAAGATATATCACGTCTTTACAAGATCCCACTGATAAATGTAACTATTCTTTGCTTTAAATGTACCAATAAACTTAATGAAAAAAAAAAGACAAGTCCTGACATTTAGAGATTCTTCAGTAAAGGAAGTGTTTGAAACCCCTGAATAGCAACAGTTCTCAAACATCACTGTGCTCACTATCTTCCAGTGAAGTCTTACCACCTCAGTCTGAGGCTGGCAAGGTACCTGCATCTTTACCGAGCCTAGGCAAGACGGAGGCTGCGGCTCACAGGGAGGCTCACACAGAGCAGCACCACTTAAGACATGAGAAGGGCCAAGGGGGCCACAGGAAACCAGGCAAGGAGGACCTCAGAAGCCAAGGGTCTCATGTGCGCGCGCGCACACACACACACACACACCCACCCACCCCCAGGAGGAATTACGCTTAAAATATGCTTCAGGAAACTTTGTTCTTGTAATGACAGAAAAGACAAGAGACTACCTCAACAAGGGCTCCAACAAGAAAATTGCCTGATGAAGAAGTCAAACCAATCTAAACATTAATCAAAATCAAGTACTGGGGTAGAAGGATTAAAGGTGGAGATGCCATTTAAATACAGAACTAATACTGAACTATGGGCATTATAATTACAAATCAGAATGTAAATATGCTAAGCCTTAGAAAGTGTGTTATTGTGATTTATAATAAACACTATTATGCCTTCACCCCTTTTCTGTCATACAGCCCTTGAAGTCCTGCAATCTCTTAAGTGCTAAATCTTTTGTATGCTAATGAGATGGCTGCTGGTAGGGAGCTCACTGCCTGGGAAGCCATTCAAATGTTTGAATTTCCAGCATACTCCCTCATCCGGACTTCTAGAAAGGAGAAAGTGGCTGAAAGTAAAGCTGGTCACCAAAGGTCAAAGATTTAATCAATTATACTTACATAATGAAGCCTCCATAAAACCCAGAACAGGGATCAGAGCTTCAGGTTGCTGGCTATGTACAAGTGTCTGGAAGGTGCTGTACCTGGGTAGGGCAGCAATGCCCCACACCCTCCCATATACCTGGCCTCTTCACCCATCCCTTTGTGATATAGTTTTATATAATTTAATAGATATTTTATATAATTTAATATAATTTTAAATGAGTGGGTAAAGTATATCCCTGAATTCTGTTAGCCATTCTAGCAAATTAACTGCACAGAGTCCTGTGAACCCCAATTATGGTTGGTCAAAAGTACAGTAACCTGGAAATTGCTATCAACATCTTAATGGGGGGGTCTTGCTGGACTGAGGCCATAACCAGGACGACAGACAGAACTGACCAGCCACCTGGTGTCTGCTAGAGAGCGGCTAGTGTAAGAAAGCCTCCACACAGCTGAGGCTAAGTGCTCCCAAAAAGAATAGAGGGAAACAGTTTTTTTTGTACCATACACAGCTAGGTACAAATAACTATATAAATAACAACAACTACAAAAAAATCAAATGGTAGAGAAGTAGTAAAAGTACTGTCACAGTTCCAGTCTAGGCAGTACAAGGGTGACTGGTGATGCCACAAAAGCAATCTTGAAGATTCAACTGGGTCAGAAGTCAAGGTGAAGAAGGCCAAAGCAGTGGAAAAGTGACTAGGTAATAATTGGAAAACTCAAGAGACTGCTTTTTTTTTTGTACCGGGGATCGAACTCGTGACATTGTACTTGCAAAGCAGGACAGGGAACCAATGAGCTAAATCCCTGGCCCCACAAAGATTGCTTTTTACTTGCTCTATTTCTTCAAACAAGAGACTACAATACAGTGAATGTTAATAAGCTCCTGTAAACAAGGAAGACCAAAATTACCCAAGAAACAGAGCAGTGTGATAGAGTTAGTTCTTGGAAGGGTGAGGGAGGATTTTCAAAGCTCAGGACTGTACTGTCTTAGAAGAGTAATTTCTGCCACAGTGAGAACAGAGAAGACAGAAACAAATGTAAAATTGTCATCTTAGATCCCCAAAGCCACCTACTACTGCCCTTAAGTCAAAAGAAAAATAACTGGTCATTAATCTAATATGTTCTCCAAACTTTAGTAAATACTGGAATTCTAAAATCTCAAAATGACTGCATGTAATGGGCAGTATCCAGCACTGGTGAGTACATGGAACCCTCAAACTCTCATACTTGGCTGGCACAAATGCAAAATGGCACAACTACATTGCCATGGCGGCAGTGAGTTCCACCAGTTACCACTGTTTCTGGATTCTACTTATATTTTACTGGCTATTCTTATTTTTAGTACATATTGGAACTATAATAACATCAAGAATGAAAGTACTAACATTCCCCCAAAATGATTAAAGCCCTTTTACATGCCAACAGTCCCACCTTACCCCTAGGTAATACATTCTTACATTCCACAAACCAATGAATCCCCAAAACTGCAGGTACTACTGAATCCTACACATAACTGTTGTCCATATGTAAATATAAGTTAGGCATAGTACCATATCTTAACTACAACTTTTTCTTTCCTTATTGACATTCACCAGAAGTGGCTACACACACCTATAATCCTGGCCTTTGACTGGAGCAGGAAAATCTCAAATTCAAGCCCCACCTGGGCAACTCTGCAAGACCTTCTCTCAAACTAAAAAGCACTGGACTGGGGATTTAGCTCAGTGATTCCGCCTCCGGCCTTTCAAGCGAATGGTCCCGAGTTCGATCCCTGGTACCAAAAATAAAAAGAATAAAATAAAAGAATAAAAAGTGCTGGGGATGTAGTTCAGTGTAGAGTCTGGATTCATTCAATCCCCAACACTATCCAAAAAAAGTCACTTTATGGCCTGAGATATCTGAACTACTATCAGTTAAACTCTTGTACTTTGCAGCCACTGTTAAGGTACACAAAGAGTACTGGAACACAAGCACTGCAAAACCAGGACAATCTATCCGGTCATAGTCACCTGATAACTGAGATGGCTACTGACTAATGGGCAAGATGGACATGTGAAACAAGGATGATTCAGGACCCAAGCTGCATGGCAAGACATTTTTCATCATGCACAATTTAAAATATATGACTTCTAGAATTTTCCATTTAATATTTCCAGATCACAGCTGACTGATGACAGGTAACTAAAATATAGCAAAGACTCTGTCTCAAAAACACAAAATAAAACAAAAAAATTTTAGATTTTGGGATATTTCTGATTTCTAGATTAAGAATGTTTAACCAGTAAAATCTATACAAATATTCCAAAATCTAGGAAAACTTCAAAATCTGAAACACTACTGGACTTAGGCATTCTGGATAAGGAAAAATTAATCTGTATACATGTTCTTTGAAGATTTGCCAAATACGAGGTGAGTCTCTTCAATCTAAAGGGTCAAACATTTCACCTCAGATTTTTCTTTGAATTGTTCTTCCTTTTCCATCTATAATGCTAAATATGACTCTCCTTAGCTATCTGCCAGTCTCTTATATTTTTGTTCTCATAATTTAATCTTTGTTTTGCATTACATTCTAAGAGAAATTCACTGACTTCCAAATTCATGAATCTATATTACTAAAACTATTTTGATTTCCCTTTTTTACTTAGGACTTTTACACTTGATCTTAGCCAAAAGGCCGAGAAGCGATACTTAGGACTTTTAAAAAGTATTGAGGACCCCACAGACCTTTTGCTTATGTAATTTAGATGTACTGATATCAGAAAATTTAGCCAATAAACATAAAATTTATTACCATGACATTTTATATAACACAGAAGTGTTTAAGAGAAATAAGTGCTTCACATAATAGCAAGTATTGATGTCTGACATTTTTGCAAATCTCTTTAATGTATGACTTCAGAAAATTCAGTTGGGGGCCTGGGATTTAGCTCAGTGGTGCTGCTGCCTGCCTGCATCCTAAGCGCAAGGTCTTGAGTTCAGTCCCCAGTACCAAAAGAACAAAACAAAACAAAGCAAAATACAGTTGGGAGTGTCATTAACTACTTCCGTATTTAATCTGCTGCAATTGCAACACCTACCCTCCAGAAAAAACACTGTACTTACGGCATCCAGTGAAAAGTTTTCACCCTCAAATGGGTCTTGAGAAGTCCCAGAATCCCTCATCCACTGTTGGAGAACTGCTGCACTAAAATGAATATAAGCTTCACAAGTCTAAACTTTGTTTCACTCACCCTGGTATCTCCTGCACCTAGGAAAATACCTAACCCAGACCAGGCACAAAAACATTTTAGGAAAGAATGAATAAATCAAGTACAACAGCATGAAGGATTCGCAGTAGAAGGAACTAAAACTCACTCAGCCCTGGTGACCCTGTATAAGTAGGAAACATTGCTAGACAGACCTTAAAAAGAATTCACAGCTAATTTAAAACTTACTTTAAAAATACCTCTTTAAGCCCGGCAAGGCGGTGCCCACCTGTAAGCCAGTACTTAGGAGGCTGAGGCAGGCAGGAGGGTGGATTGCGTGAGTTCAAGGCCAGCCTGGGCTACACAGTGAGTTTAAGGCCAGCTTGAACTATATAGCAAGACCTTTCTCAAAAAAACAAAACACACACACACACACACAAACGAAACACTTCAGGCCTAAGGATGTAGCTCAGTGGCGAAGTACTTGCCTAGCATGTGCAGGACCCTGAGTTTAATCCTCAGTACTGCAAAAAAATAAATTTTAAAATATAACACTTTAATAATACTAAATATTTCATTTTCTCACATTTTTTCTTTTCCCTTATTACCCTTCCCCTACCCATCCCACCTTCCCTACACTTTTAGACCTTTTCTTCCCATTTCACAATGTCAGTTATCTCATTAGGATCTTATGTACTAAATGAAAAGATGGAAATAAAGTGGTTGTAAATGGGGAGGAGAGGAGGGATGAAGGGAGGGCAGGGACAAGGGGAAAAAATGAGAACCAACACCTGTCATGTAGAGGTACAAGATCCTAACAATGAATGTAACTGTACTGTATCCCTAAAATGTACCAATAAACTCAATTAAAAAGAAAAAAAATTTTTTAAATAATACTAAACAATATTTTAAAGGCTGACCATTTTGTCATCATAAAGATAATTTTAAAAACTTGATCTATTACATCATCAATTAAGTTTTCAAGTCCGGTGGGGTGGCACACATCTGTAATCCCAGCATTCAGGAGGCTGAGACAGGATGGCTGCAAGTTTGAGGCCAGCCTGGACTACATAGTAGTTCAAGGCCCACCAGCCTGAACTATATATATAGCAAGATCCTGTCTCAAAAAAAAAAAAAAAAATAAGTTTCCAAAATATCTTTTATGGTTGTGAAGACCCAACCAACTCCTAGGGCGATAATTTCATTTTTTTAGGAACACTTCAAGAATGCAGCTGCATATACTGAGTTGATTAGAATTAGAAACTCAAAACTGCCCAGGAATTAGCTCAGCAGCACAGCGCCTGCCTGGCAAGTGTGAGGTCCTGAGCTCCATCCCCAGTACAAAACAAAAGAAAACAAAACAAACAAACAAACCCCAGAAACTCAAACCTCAATCCAACTTTAGGTATTCCTTATTCTTTTTATATTAGGCAAAATTATAATATTGGATCTCAAGTTTCTTACTTGTGAAATAATAAAACTACCACCACCAATAGATTTTTTGGACATTAACTAAAATCAAGTACACGGGAACATTCAATGCAACTACTAACAAGCGATGCTATACTGCTACAATCGACACACCATGCACAATCACTGAGCAAGAACATATGGGATGTATACAGCAGGCTTTAACAGAAAACTGGGTTTTTGTTTGTAGCACTAGGGATTGAATTCAAGGCCTCTGCACTGAACTACATCCCCACTTCTTTTATTTTTTCTTTTGAGATAGAGCCTCTATGTCACTAAGCTCCCAGGCTAGGCTTGAACTTGTGATCATACTGTCTCAGCATCTCAAAGTCTTGGGATTAGAGGGTTGCATTTAGAACTGTTATTTCAGTCTACCAAGAAAATAGGTCTAAGGGAAAAGTGAGAGCCAAGACCTGTCAGGTAAAGGTACAAGATCCCAAGGATGAATAGAACTGTACTGTATACCTAAAATGTACCAATAAACTCAATGAGGAAAAAAAATAAAATAGGTCCTATGCTTTAAGATGATCTCAATCTGGGAATGCCTCTGAAAACCATTAAAAGCTCATAGGGCAATGACTGTAAATCTTTTAGAGCCTTCAATAATGAACAGAGCTGCTGAACATATGCCATAGGTTCACCACTGTCATACTGAATCTTCATAAAGTGGTCAGGTGTGGTGGGGCATACCTGTAATCTCAGCACTCAGGAGGCCGAGGCAGGAGGATCACTGTGAGTTTGAGGCCAGCCTGAACCACATTACAAAAAACAAAAACAAAAATCCTCAGAAGATAAATTTTATCTTCATTTTACAAATAAAAGTAACAGAAGACCAGAAAAATTTAAAACAGAGCCAAGTTGTCTTTCTGTCTCTAAATCTCATCTTCTTAAAATAATCCTAAAATCAGAATTACCTTGGCATACAATATTTAATTTAGCATCACATACATCTTTTAAACATCTACAAAAACTTGCCTCGATAAAACTAAATTCAAGGGAGTGAAGGGAGGGCAGGGGGATGGGAAAAAAATGAGAACCAAGATCTGACATGTAGGGGTACAAGATCCCAATGATGAATCAACTGTACTGTATATTTAAAAAGTACAAATAAACTCAATAAAAAGAGGAAAAAAAACTAAATTCAAATTAAATCTTTTTTAATCAAAGTGGTAGAATCTGATACCAATTCCAGGTTATTGTTAAACCATTAGACTTTAAATCAAAGTACCAAAAAGGTAAGAGCAGAGGAATTAAGAGTGGATGACCAGACAGGCTTTTCGACCTTTTCATTTCATGTCACACACATTAGTAAAACTTTTTAAGTTATTTCAAAATGTTGGGGCAACACTTGAAATTAAATTATTGAAACTACTGTATGTCAGTCATGATTACAACAAAATACAACCAGTCCACATGTGTAAATACCGAATAGTTTCTCTGGTGTGAATAAACTATAATAGTACATAAGATCCTAATGAGATAATTGACAACGTGAAGTAGGAAGAAAAGGGCTAAAAGTGTAGGGAAAGTGGGAAGGATAGGGGAAAGGTAATAAGGGAAAGGAAAAAAAAAAGAGGAGAAAATGAAAAATTGGAAATAAAATGTTTGTAAATGGGGAGGGGAGGAGGAGGTGAAGGGAGGGAAGGGACAAGGGGAAAAAAGGAGAACCAAGACCTGTCATGTAAAGGTACAAGATTCCAATAATGAATGTAAATGTAATGTACACCTAAAATGTACCTATAAACTCAATGAGGGGAAAAAAATTAAATTATATTCAGCTGAAACAGTGAGGCTCTCTCTTTATATAAGTATTACATCTGAAACTCTAATAAAGCCACTTTAATTATTTCAACTAAGTATACAGAGCACACGAATTAACAATTTAATATTAAATTAGTATGTAACTAGCCAGGCATGGTGGCGCATGCCTGTAATTCCAACACTCAGGAGGCTGAGGCAGGAGGATTGCTGCAAGTCCAAGGCCAGCCTAAGCTATACAGCAAATTCAAGACCAGGCTGGACTACACAGCAAAACCCTTTCTCAAAAATAAAATAAATAAATAAATAGGTATATAACTTAACATAGTGGGGATTTTTTTTTTTTTTTTTTTGAGACAGGGCCTCACTATGTAATTGAGACTGACCTGGAACTCACTATGTAGCCCAGGATGGTCTTGAACTCACATGATCCTCCTGCCTCAGCCTCCCTTAGTGTATCATTTATAACAGTATAAACGTATAATTTTACTCAAACTTAAGATTCTATTCAAGGAGTTCACATTCCTATATAATAATTTAATGTTTAAAATAAAATTTTAACGTAATGTTTTATCTGTTTTAATCTTTAAAACAGTATTAGCACATTTTGAATCATCTGAATCTACCTATTACTATACTAAACACTCTTATTCACAATTTAAGGTCACACTGGTTCCAAACTGGTACTTAAGTACTCTATGTTTTTTGTTTTTGTTTTTGTTTTTTTGGTACCAGGGACTGAACTCAGGACCTTATGCCTGTGAGGCTCCCTCTCAGGCCCTTAAGTACTCTATGGCAGGCTAAAAAGAAGAGGTGGACCCAGTATTTAAATGTGTGGGAAGCAAAGCCAAGTGACATCAGTTTTCAATGAAGCACTTACACTATCCCAGTGAAGGGATGTCTACATGAAACAGGGCAATTTAAGTGTGCTTAACTCCAAAAGAACCTTCATGCTACCTTCTGCCAACTACCCATCAAGACAAACTATAAATTTTTGACTATATGACAGCATATCACAAAGGTAATGGCTCAGAGACTCCAGCCTGATAAACTGTGTTCACTAACTTTGCATATCATAGTTTCCTACCTCATCAGTGCTCCTCCACTTCCTCCTTCCTGCTTTTGTCTCCAAACTCTTGGAACTGGGAGTTGCCCCATGGTCCTCTTTACCTACACTGGTTACACCAATGATGTCACAGAAGTCTTAACAGTTTTAAATTCCCCCAATATACCAAGAACTTAAAATGTGTATCTCCAGCTCAGATTAAAACACACATCTCTCTCCCCCTAACCCCTGCCACCGTTCTGTCCTAAACCTCAGACTTGTACATTCAACTGCCTCCCAGATATCTCTAATGGGTATGGCCAAGCCAAATTCTTTATCACCTGACCTAGCTATCCCCTTTTCAAAGACAGCAACTCCATCCTTCCATTTTTCAGGTCAAAGGTCTCAGCTCATCCTGGACCCTTCTCTTTCCTACTGCATATCTAAAACACCAGGACATCTTATGCCATGTCCTACTAACCAAACTCTCTGTTTCCATTTGGTCTCCCAACCACACTCCCTAATATGCTCTGACAGCAGCAATCAGATTCAGTTTCAATTTATCAGATAATGTCACTCTTTTGCTCTATATCCTCCACTGGCTACACAGCAGCAGAGCAAAAGCTCAAATTCTACAAACTGCCCCGAAGGGCCTACACAATACGGCCATGTGTTCCCAAAGCTCTGACTTCATCTCCCACTTCATTCCTCACCCAACACTATTGTCCTTCTTGTTTCAGGACAATGCTAGCCTGTGCTGTGGGCCTTAAGGTACTTTTCTCCTGGGTATCAACAAGTGGGCTAATTCCCTCCCTTCCTTCAAATATGTGTACATGTTATTTTGTTCCTCTACTTAAAATATAATCTGTGCCCTGCCTTGTGACCGACCTCTTCACTATGCACTCCTAAATTTCTGCACATCCTACCCTCCTCTTCTTCCCTTCCCTCTCCCTACTGCACAGCCATCACTACTATTTCCCGTTTATTACGTGCTCACAGGCTATATAATTTACTTACTATTATCATTTTTTTTACTTACTATTATTTATGTTTGTTGTAGATTCCCCTACATGTTATTTAGAGGCAAAGAATGGGTTTTTGTCTGGTTCAGTGATGTACTGCAAACACTTCATGCCTGTACAAGCTCAGTAAATATTTGTTGGATGAATAGAAAGCAAAAAGCTTTGAACTTCTGAACATCAATATCCAAAGTTATAAAACAATGCAATACTTTTTAAAATCTCAAAGAAAATGATTGTCATTCTAAAATTCTAACCCACTCAAAAAAATATATGCATGTGTGTGTGTGTGTGTGTGTGTGTGTGTATATATATATATATATATATATATATATATACACACACACATATATATATAAAACACAAAAACAGGAAAAAATAAAAGTCTACACCCAATCAAAGTAACCTAAAAGTGTTAGGACAGAATAATGATGCACAGTTTCAAAACATTATCTCCTGTAGAAATGGTCTCATGAAGCTCCTAGTAAAGTGGCTCTTCAAATACAAGAGAATGGGCCAAGAAAGAAAACAGGTTGCGAGAAACAAGACTAATGAACTCAAGGGAAAGGGAAAGAATACTGAGGATAAATGATAACTTCATGCTACAAGATAGTCTATGACCTGCAAGCAACTTCGGTGGCAGAGAACACAGGACAGCATTAACAGGAAGCACACAGAAAAGGAAGGAAAGGAAGAAGTACAGGGAAATGAAGGGAGGGAGGAGAGGAGAGGATAAGGAATGAGAGGACAGGAAGAGAAGGAGGGAAGAAGGGGAGAAGGATAAAAAAAGCAAAAGCTGTTAGCTATAAGAAACAGATATTAAAGTCTGGATAAAAGGGTACCGCTTTTATTACACAGCTCAAATTATTAATAACTTTTACTAATAAAAATGCAAACAAAACTGTAACGTTACAAAATTAAGAGACTACAGGAATGGGACAAGCATGCTAAAGCACAGAAAATTAAATCCACAAAAGGAAATCAACAGAGAAAGCTTAGAATTGAAATCTGGATATACTAATAGAAGCATGTTATTTCAGAGGCAAAGAAGGTAAATGCAAAAATAATCAACTGAAAGAGGTAAAAGTAGTTGCCTCTGAAAAAGACTTCTTTCTGGAAAGAAATAAGAGCACGGAGATTTTCTTTTTTAAAATTTTGTAGAACTAAGTTCAAAATCTTCATATGAGAAATATCACAGATTGCACACCTTGGTAAAGAAAGGGCATTTTTTTTTTTTCAAAGATATGATTCCAACTCTTGGCAAAGATGTGGGGAAAGAGATTCTCCTATACTGGGGGGGGGGGTTCCCCACGGTGAAGGCCTAGTCATGTGATTTGGCGCGTGTACCAAAAGAATATACCCATCCTTTGACCCAGCAGTATTTCTTCCAAGTATATTCTTCTAATTCCCATATGTTGGCAAAGTTATACATATGAATGAGTATCTTACAGCAACCCTGTATATAATGGCAAAGAGACTGGACACAGCTCTGCCTTAAGAGAGTAGTTAAACTATGGTTCACACCACAGAATGTTATTTATACCTTGTTTTATAATAAGGAAGGCCCGTAGTTATGAACCAAACATATAAGAACCAAATGTTAAATGGGTGGAGGGGATGGGGCTGTAGCTCAGGAATACAGCATCTGCCTATGTGTAAGGCACTGTATTTGATCTCAAGGAAAGGAGGAGGAAGGCAGGGAAGGAAAGAGGGAGGGAAGAGAAAAAAATGCAAGCCACAGAATCTATATATTACAACCCCATTAATAGTAAAAGAGAAAGGTAAGCAGATATGCTCATTGATATATTTATATATTACACATGTATGACCCACAGTGATACAGAAAAGAAAGTGAACAGACATCCAAATTTCATAATATGCTTGAAGGTTTAAAGTGACAGATTAGGGCCGGGGATTTAGCTCAGCGGTTCGGTGGCCTGCCTTACAAGCGCAAGGACCCGAGTTCAATCCCCGGTACCAAAAATAAATAAATAAATAAATGAGGTGATAGGTTAGAGAAAGAAATAAGATCAAGTTTAGAAACAGAAGCCACCCAGGTAGGACCACTGAACTACAAGCACACGAAGTGTTAAGCTTTGTAAGTTACCCAGACTGTAAGAACAAACTTCTCCATTTGGAACTATACAGTCCAAACATAGTGATTAATGGATGGCAACCATTTAACAAGGATAATACCTATATGGACTTAAGTCAGATCAAAGAAATTAACCTTAAAATATAAGTGTAAAACAGATTATACAAATGTCCACAGATGGCTACTTTTCAAAAATCAAATTTTGAGCCATCATGGAGAGGAGGTGAGCACATTTATTTCTCAAATGATTCAAAGATAGATATATATATATTTTATATATATATAGATATATATATATATTTTTTTTTTTTTGGTACCAGGGATAAAACTCAGGACCTTGTGCTTACAAGGCAGGTGGTGGCACCACTGAGCTAAATCCCCAGCCCAATTTTGATAATTTTAAAAATTTAATACAAACCAGGGATTACACCTATAATCCCAGAACTCTGGAGGCAGAGGGAGGAGAACAGCCCAGAGTTTGAGGCCAGTCTGTGCTGTACAGTGAGTTCAAAACCAGCCTAAACTACATACCGAGTTCCTATCTCAAATGAAACACAGAAACTGGCCTTTTTTCTTCTGTTTTTCTTAACATGCCTCAAATAGATGTATAGTAATAGAAAAGGTATTAAAAATTAACCTATTCACAAAGCTTTTTATTTCATACAGATAATTTTATTCTTATTTTAAAAGTGATCAATTTAGCACTTAAACCCAGTGTGGTGGCACGTTCCTGTAATACTAGCTCTCTAGAGGCGGAGGTGGGAGGACTGCCTCAAGTTTGAGGCTAGCTTGGGCTCTTGGTAGCTCTGTCAGGGACAAACTAAGTAACACCCCCAAATCTCACAAATACAACATTGAAAGAAAGAGTCAAAACAGATATGATAGAGTGCATATTGTACCGCTCCATTCATATAAAGTTTTAAAAAAGTAAAAATCAATTGATAGTGTTAGAAGTGAAGATGTAAAGTTGGGCATGGTGGTACATGCCTGTAATCCCAGCACTTAGGAGGCTGAGGCAGGAGGATCACCACCAGTCTGGGCTACATAGTAAGACCCTACCTCAGAAAACAAAAAACAAAAACAGTCCAGATGTAGTTTCCTCAAAGCTTTTGTAAACAAGAAGGGAATGATGGGATTAAGGGAGGGAAGAAGCAAGATATATCATGTACAGTTATAAATTTGCTATGATGAATGTTATCATTATGTATATCTAAAATGTATCAAAAGAGCTGGGGATTTAGCCCAGTGATTCTGCCGCCTGCCTCAAAAGCACAAAGTCCTGAGTTTGATCCCCAGTACCATAAATAAATAGATAAATACATACATACATACATAAAATGTATCCCCCCAAAAGATGTTAGTTTCCCGGGGGAGGAAAAAAATAAAAGGAAGTAATAAAAGAGAAATAAAGGGGGGGCTTCTTGTTCTGCTTCTTAATCTGGGATGCTGGTCATAGTACATTCCATTTGTAAAAATTCATCTGCTGTACACATAGAATTGAACATTTAGTATAGTGACTATATTTGCCATCTAACTAAATACTCACTGTTCCCCTTCTACTTCCTTCAATAAAGACAATGGAAGCCGTCAAAGCAAATGATCTCATGCACCCACCATCAAGCCTACAAGCATACCTCCTTCCCTTCCTTTCTGATGGCAAAAGGAACCTTTCGCCTGTCTTCACACATCTCCCTCTCATTACTCTCTTCTTTCTCTGAATTCAATCTTCTTCATCTTGGTAAGCTGCACCAGGATCCACACAGTTACTCTAGCCAGAAACCTAAATCCATCCTTCCTCCACTCCTCATATCTAATCCACCCAAAGTCCTGCTAATTCTTAACTCAGAATACAGTGGACCCTTGACTTAAAACTTGATCAGTTCCTGAGGACTGGTTGTAATTCAAACTGGTTTTAAGTCAATACAGCAGAGATCTGGATGTTTACCTGGGTACATGCTATAGATAAAAAAGAGGCAGAATTAGGCTCATTAATCTAATTAACCCAAACTGTTCATATGTTAAGCCAGTCATAACTTGAGGGTCACTCTATCTCAAATCCATTCACTTTTCCTCTTCAATGCAACACTTTAATCCAGGTCATGACCAACGGCCTTCTAAGCAACCAAGTATCCAACGAGCTACAGCAATCTTTTAAAGAGGATTGGCTGGGCACTTTTAAAGTGGGATTAGTGGCACACACCTGTCATCTCAGCACTCAGGAGGCTGAAGTAGGTGAATCACTGAGAGTTCAAGGCCAACATGGGCTACACAGGGAGTTCAAGGCCAGCCTAAACTACATAGGAGACCCTATCTCAAAAAAAAAAAAAAAAAAAAATTCACATTCCTAGCTTCCACACTGCAGGATCTGGTCCCTGCTGATCCATTCCCTCGCCCATTTCCTCTGCAAAACTTCCCTCTGAGCTACTTCAGTCTGAGATCTCCCTTCCTCCCTCAGAGGGCTGTCCTTTATCAACCTTCAAGGGAGAGAGCAGTCTCATTCCTGCCCCGTCCTCTGCTTCAGCAGCTATGACTCCTGCATAGTACTTACAAGTTGTCATTTTCTTTCTTTTCTAGCTAGAATGTAAGTGGTAATATTTAGAGATGTAACTTAGTTGCAACTGAGCTTTCAAATTATTTTCTATGCATTAGGTAATCTGGTTTTACATGCAAAAGCAGGCAGTGTCCCTCTCTCTGGAATCTTAAAGTCACAAACATGAAAGGTAATATATTATGACACTGGGCTCGGGGTGCAGAGCAGGAGTATATCGCATACCCATGCATACACAGACTGTACATACAATATACGTGTGCTAATAATGGAAACTAGAGTTTGGTAGTTAAGTAATCTGCTCAAAGAGCACAGACAGAAACTTTAGGGATTAAATACAACCAGAAGCCATACACAGAGATGTACACAGAATGTTCAAGGAACGAAAGAATCCAACTTGAAAAGACAAGGCAAGGAAGCTAGGTGTGGTGGCACACACGTGTAGTCCCAGAATTTTAAGAGGCCCAGGCAGAAGGATAGCAAGTTCAACTCCCAGCACTGCAAAAGAAAAAACACAACACAACACAACTGATTGAAAGCAGTGGGGACCAAAAACAGGCAAACCACTTAAAAGTACAAGAGAAGGACTAAAGGTAAATGTGACAGAGAGAGCTATATTAATTTTGAGATAATTAGACAGTAAAAAAAGAAAATTATCTGCCAAAGACTTTTTTGATAGTTGTGTTCCCCAAGATATACAAAGAACTCTCAAAACTCAGTAGGAATGTAATCACAAGCTAAGATCAAAATATGTGAAAGTCCCCAAAAAAATGAGAAACTAGGGAGGCATGCAGGTCAAAGGGGATATAGGTGAAAGTGAAAATGAAGTGCGTCGTGTGCATGTACAAATCTGCCAAAAGGAAACCCAGCAATCTGTATAGCCAATGTGCACTCAGTAAGAGATGAGAGCTGGGCATGTGATTCACACCTCTAGTTCTAGCATTCCAGAAGCTGAGACAGGAGGACCGCCATGAGTTTCAGGTCAGTCTGGGCTATACAGTGAGTTCAAGGCCAGCCTGAGCTACATAATGAGACCTGTCAATTAATCAGTAAACAGATGTGGAACAAAAACTAAAATCAAAATAAATTTGTAAATACATAAACCAACTTCATTAAAAATGGGCCAAAGACCTTAACAGACACCCATCAAAAAGATATACAGATGGCCAATAGTTTAAGAAGATACACCACATTCTATGCCATGGAGAAATGAAAATCAAGATGCTAGAATACACCCACAAGAATAGGCAAAACCCTGACAGTAGAAACACCAAGTGCTAGGATATGGAGCAACAGGAGTTCTTGTGCACTGCTGAATGTACCATGGTAGTCCTTTTGGAAGAGAGTTTGGCAGTTTCTCACAAAACTAAACACATAACCATATGATCTAGCAATTGTGCTCCCTGGTATTTACTCAAAGGGGTTAGAAACAGGTCCTCACAAAAGCCTAGGTATTTACAGCAGCTTCTCTGATAACTGCCAAAACTCAAGAACAACCAAGATGCTCCTACATAGTTACACAGACCAAGCAAGGTACATCTAGACAAAGGAGCATTGCTCAGGACTAGAAAGAAATGTGCTATTGCTCTCACCATATAAAAACACCAGAGGAAATCAATGCACTTTGCTAAGTATAAATGCACGCCACATGCTTGCAGTTTCAACTATATGGTACTCTATGAAATCAAACTATGGTGACAGTAAAAAGATCAGTGATTAGGGAGCGGGGTACACAGCACAGCAGATGTTTGGGGGCAGTGAGATAATTTGTATTCATGTGTGTCATTATATTTTGTCCAAATCTATAAAATGTACAATACCAAGAATGAATACTAATAAGCTATAATGATGTGCCAGTGTGGATTTACTGAGACAAACCTACCACTCTGGTAAAGAATGCTTGTCATGAGAGATCATGCATGTACAGAGCAGAGGCTAAATGGGAAACTTCTGTACCTTCTGCTCAATTTTACTATGAACCTAAAGCTGCTCTTAGAAGTCTATGCAAGCTGGGCAGTTGGCCTCAAAGGGATCATCGGATCAACACAAGTTCAAGGCCAGCCTAGGCTACACAGTGAGTTCAAGGCCAGCCCAAGCTACACAGCAAGACCATGTTTCAAAAACTAAAACAGAGATTGCATAAGAAAATGTAGGGGTCTACAGCACAACAAACAAAGAGATCTGAGTGTCATTAGCATGTAGATCACAAGCATGTCCTGTAAAGAGCACTAAGCACTATGGTGATAGCCTCCAGGAGCCCGAGACCAGCCTGGGCTACAGGGCTACATAATAAGTTCCGGGTCAGTCTCAACTACACAGTGAGACCCAGCCAAAAAAAAAAAAAAGCATCAGAAATAAGCTATTTTAAATGGGTGTGGTTGCACACCTCTGTAATAGCAACTCTGTGAAGGTGAGGTAGGAAGATTGCCTTGAGTTTAGCCAGACTGGTCTACACAGTGAGTTCAAGGCCATCATGAACTACATAGAGACTTAGTATATTTATTTCAAGGAGAAAATTCCACCTCCTGGATTTTTTTGGGGGGAGGCTAACTTTTCATACTGATTTTGTTGAGAAGCTTGTACCAAAATGTCTACAAGTATGACCATTTTACGAGATGTATACAGAAATTCCATACATTTATAACCAAAAATAAATTTGTAACAGACCTCCTTAAGCAAATAAAACCTCCCATCTTTAAAAATTATGTAAATCAAGGGCTGGGATTTAGCTCAGTGGTGCTGCCACCTGCCTCACTTAGCAAGCACAAGGCCCCAAGTTCAATCCCCAGTACCAAAAAAAAAAAAACTTATGTAAATCAACAAGGCATGGTGGCCCACACCTGTAATCCCACCACTTAGGACTCGGAGGCAGGAGGACTGCCTTGAGTTTGAGGCCACCACGGACTATATAATGAGTTCAAGGCCACCCAGAACTACATAGTGAGACCCTCTCTCAAAAAGAAAAAAAATTAAATATCAAACGTTTGAAACAGAGTAGTCACCTACAACTTTACAAAGTTACTAAGCTTACTTTGTTACTCTTATTATGTAAGATTAACTTCAAAACATCTTACTGAAAATAAAACCCTATTCATATTACTGATACAACTAAGTATTTCTTTTGTAACTTCTATTAATTTTAACTTAATTACAACACTCCTTTTAATTACAGATGTTAAGCAAATACAGTTCTACAGTAATTTTCCAAGTCTTTCCTGAAGCTGAGGGAACAAACATTAAGATGTAAATAAACAGATGTAAACTGAGCAACATTTGTTGCTGAACTTGAACTTTGTGGAATAAATGTAAATAGTTAACAGTTCCATATATATGTTATACTATATTTCAGCTGAAAGTATCACTAACTGTTACTAAATTACGCTGGAAAGATGTCCAAAGTTGTCATTTAAACTGCATAGGGCCGGGGATTTAGCTCAATGGTTCCCCCGCCTGCCTTGCAAGCGCAAACACCCGAGTTTGATCCCCGGTACCATAAATAAATAAATAAATAAACTGCATATACTGTATACCTAAATAAAAACTGGAGGCAAAGCAAACTTTTAAGAAAAAAATTCTCGTCAAAATTGCAACTAACTTTTCCAAATAATAGATAATGTATCACTTAACTTCCATAATGAATAAGTACAGAACTAATTTATGTAATCCACTTTGTCTCAAAAGCGACCAGTCAGAGCTAGCTATGGTGGCAAAGTGGTGTAACCCCAGCACTCTGGGAGGCTGAGGCAGGAGAATTCCAGGCCAGCCTGTTCTACTAAGCTGGGCTCCCAAAAAACCCACCAATCTGCCACTTAGCTCAGTGATGCTGCCGCCTGCCTCCCAAGGGCAAGATCCTGAGTTCTATCCCCAGTACAAAAACAAACAAACAAACAAACACCAACTAACCAGTTTCAAAGTACTAACAGCAGTTAACCAAAATCCTCTCCACTATAATTCAAACCAATATATTTGTCACATTACACTTTGCTCTCCAAGCACTTTTAAGAGATGTGACACCACAGATACCTAACACTCAATTTAAGGACACTTTTCCAAGTTAACTAAAGTCTTTCAAAGTAAACTGATCCACAACCTAAAACTGCTAAAAGGAAACCTCAATTTTAATCAACTTGATTTTCTAAATCCAGACCATAAAAGATCTATTCACTCAAGTCACATCACAAGTTCCAAACTGCTATCATCTCAGAAGGCAGACCAGCTGAGCATCTAAATCTTTTCCTTTTCAACAGCAAAAAGAACTGTAGGACAACCAAGCAATTATGATCTAGAATGTAATGTCACAAACTCTTGAGCTATATATACACTTCCAACACAGCAAGCCATGAGGCCCTCTCAGGTCACTAACCAGGCATTCGCACTAAGCCTTTATTGAGCACCTACTACGGAGTGGCCTGGGTTCTGAACACTTGGGCTCTTTCCATCGCACCGGCTCTCTGAACAACGCCGGAGATAAGTACTGTGAGGACACCCATTTGGCAGATAAGCAACAAGAAGCACGCCGAGGCTGGGGCTTCCCCCCCAAGGTCACACACCCGTGAGGAGGGACTGGAGTCGAAGCGGGCCGTGGTCCCGAGGTCCCACCCCGAAGAGTTAGCCAGGACCCGTGACAGCTGCTCGTCAAGAATGGGAAAGGCTCGGCTGTGCGATCTCCGCCCTGCGTCCACGTTCACGGCCCCGGTGACCTGGGCAGATGAGCTCGGCCCCTGGACGGCACGGCACGGTCCCCCTTACAGGGGACAGACGGGATGCCAAGGCCTAGGCAGCGCTGCATGACCAGGTGGTCCCCACCCCACTCGGTCGTCCCGGGCCGGGAGCCCCGCACTGCGAG
>NW_022900949.1:30684361-30689378 GCF_012274545.1 Fukomys damarensis
GCGAGGCTTCTGGCGGCCGTGGACCACCCCTCCTGTTCTGTGGGCGGAGTTTGCACGTCGCCGCGCTGCCCATTCCCAACTCCACGAATTCCCGAAGGAAACCGGCTGCGTGGCCCCCACTCGACCCGGAGGAGCGGGAGCGGCTGCCGGGCCGAGACGCCTTGCGGAGAAGCGGCCTGGGCACCTGGAGCGCCTTCCCCAAAGGTGCAGCCTCACAAGCAAGGCTTTGATGGCCGAGCAGCACGCGCCAGTATCAGGCACTCGCAGGTCCTGGCTGCGTTTCTGTGTGAGATCTATGAGCGCGACATTCCGTGTGGAAATACAAAAGGTGCTTTTTTATGTGAGATTTTTGGGGACACATAGTCTCTTCATTCCCAGCCTCCCCATCGCCCGCACATCGCCTTCACTTATTGCCAGGCCTCTTCTGAGAACCCAGGTTCCTGCTCTCGCGTTGCAGGGCAGGGAAAGAATCGAAGTTACCTCTAGGTCCTGATTGATAACGCGCCGCTGAGTTTAGCCACCACCCCGCTTCCGCACAGTAGCAGTCTGTGCCTGTGTTGACGATTCTACTTCTGTTCTCCATTTAATATTTTGCTTGTTGTGGCTCCTATCTTCCTCTGGGACCATTAGCATATCCAAACCGTGTTTCTTGAGGTTGGAAAAGTTAAAAAAACACATGTTCCTGGCCTCGAGCATCATAGACTACTTATGTGTGTTGGTCCCCAAAGCCCAAAAGTCAGTTGAGGAATTTGTGTTATAGAGGCCACTTATTGATGGTGTTCTCATCCTTTTCTGAATAACAAATATTTAGATTCTGAGATGCTGACATGCTTTGTGCTTGGTCACCAGGCCAAGAAAAGAACTCATTCATTCCTTCATTGACTCAACAAATGTGGCTGCCACCATGCTACAAAGTCTAGTGTACACAGTCTAGGGGACACACACATCGGTCAACCTAAGAAATATATCACCACTGAGAAAATGGCAAGAGAAGCCGGGAAGCTGCCAGGTACCAAAAGAGGAAATAATAACTTGGTCGCAGCGTAAGAACTGGAGAACTAGAGGAATTAACCAAGTTAAGGGAAGTGGGAAGTAGAGAACCCATAAAGGGCAAACACATTTCAAAGGAAAGCGCTAAACTGGGCGTGGTGGCGTACGCCTGTAATCCTAGCAGGATTGCTGCAAGTTCAAGACCAGCCTGGGCTACACTGTGAGCTCCAGAGTAGTCTGAACTACATAGTGAAACTCTTGTCTCAAAAAAAGAAAGCTCTGTGTGGCTAGAACCTTGCCCAGTTTCACGGAAATGAAAGACACCCCACCGTGGGAGGTTTCTTGCGGGTGAGTTAAAGGGAGGAGGGCATGGGGCGGGATACACAGCAGTGCTGAAGGAACCAGCAGGGCCCAGAGGGGGTGAGGCCTTGCAGGACAGGTTACCCCACTTTCCTAATGGACAGTCCTTGAGTGGGGAAACTGCAAAGGGTTTTGCTGAGGACCAGGAGTGAACAGGGCTGCAGTCAGGACAGACACACTGATGAGGAGCAGGCCAGGGAGAACACTTCTGTCCAGACAAGAAACTAAGGAGTTAACACAAGAAGAGGCCAAAGAAAAGGAGGGATGGGTCTTGGAGGTGAGCAGGGTGGGTCAAGGGTGTTCCAGGGGGCTGGGGTGATGACAGAATCAGTAGAAAGAGTATTAGCTGACATTGTAAAGCAGGTGCTGCACCCTGGACATACACAATACTTCTTCGTCCTCACAAGCATTCCCTTTTGTGCTAGGAGAGGTCGCTACCTTGCCTAAGGTCATACAGGTACTAAGAGGCAGAGGGGACATTCAAAGCCTGGCCACTTCATTCTGTGCTCTGAGCCTGATCTGAGAGTTGTAGTGAGGGGTCGGGCTGGACCCTGGGAAGAGGCAAGATAAATTGCCGTTTGGGAAGTACTGATTTGGTATGAAGTGCCTGGGGCACCAGCAGAAAGCAACTTGAATCAGACCCAGAATTTAGTAGGCCAGTCTCCAGTCCCTTCACCTTGGAGGGCTGGCGGTGGATTCCTCACAGGCAGTTTCAGGGTCACAGGGAGAGTAGGCCTTCACTGGGTGAACAAACGCGGCACCTTCTGGAAAACTAGGAGGGGCATTTTGAAGTTTGTTGATTTCAGTTATGGCAACGTTGGGTGTTATAAAACGGGATCATAGGACATATTTTTTGAATACTGAAACTGGTCTCAGTGAGCCAAGAGCCAGTGACAGTGGTAGAGCATTTGCCAGGACCTGGATTCAATCCCCAACCCAGGGTTTGGGGGGCAGGGGACTGGCGTTGACAAGCGAGGTACAGCGGAGGATTACACGTGGAGTCCCAGCTACTTGGGAAGCTGAGGCAGGAGAATCACTTGAGCCAGCCTGGGCAATGAAGTGAGAGCCTGTCTCTTAGAAAAAACAAATTTTGTGTAAGCAAGTATGGTGGTGTGTAGCTATAATCCTAGCACCCCAGGATGCTGAGGCAGGAAATCACACGTTCCTAGGCAATTTAGTGATTTAGTGAAACTGTCTCAAAATTTTAAAAAAATTGACAGAAAAGGACTGGAGATGTAGCTCAGTGCAAAGGTTCTAGGTTCAATCCCTACTGTGGGACTGGGAGAGGGGGAGAATAGTCTCGGATGTAGCTCAGTGGAAGAGCATATGCTGCCCGCCCCCGCTGGCCTGTCCTCAGTAACAGAGACCGAAGGGAGCTTTCCGGCATGGCCACTGAAATTCTAAACACCCAGCTCTGCCAAAGCCAGATTCTGCCCCGCCACCCCGTCTCTTCTTTTACCCAACAGCACAGTATCTGATGCCATCTCTCTGGCCCACTGCTCCCAGGCAGCTGGATACTCACACCTATCTTGCGAACACACTAGCAGATTCTTTAGAGCTGCAGGCGGCCAGGACAGAGCTCCTGTGAAGACTCTGAAACCGGTCTCTCAGTGTCGAGCTCTTGCATCAGCCATGGAGAAGCAACTTCTGCATCTGGGACTCTTGCCCTGGCTTTTCTTGGCTTCATTCTTGCCTTCTCTCCTCCACAGAAATCAAAACTACTTCTCCCTGCTGGGCATGGTGGTGCACGCCTGTAATCCCAGTACTTAGGAGGCTGAGGCAGGAGGATTGCCTCGAATTTGAGGCCACATAGTGAGTGCAAGCAGGGCCAGCCTCAGAAAAGACAAAACAAAATTACTTCTTCTCCTGCTTCTTTCATCAGCTTAGTCTCATCTCATCAAATCTTAATGAGATTTATCAGGGAGCTCAAAGTAATTGGGTTTGTTCTGGCTGATAGGTATGGGTGGGATGTAAGCATCATATCAACAATTTCTCTGCTGCTGCTCAGTGGTGGGGAATCCACCCCCACCGCCACGTTAGGAGAGCAATCTTACTCTGGAGCTACAGCCCCAGCCTTAGAAAAGCTTTTTTGGGGGGAGGGGTATTGGGGATTGAACTCAGGACTTTATGGTCGGGCGTGGTAGCACATGCCTATAATCCCAGCACTCAGGCTGAGGCAGGAGGATCACTGTGAGTTCAAGACCAGCCTGGGCTACATAGTGAGTTCCAGGTCAGTCTCAACTACATAGTGAGACCCTGTCTCAAAAAACCAAATGAACTCAGAACTTTGTGCTTGTGAGGCAGGTGCAGCACCACTGAGCTACAGCCCTGGCCCTTGAAAAGTTTTTTTGTTTTGTTTTGTTTTTGGTTTTGGTTTTGGTTTTTGTTTTTGTTTTGAAGCCAGGTCTTGCCAAGTAGTTCAGCTATAATCCCATGTGAACTCACTGTGTAGCTCTGGCTGGCTTCGAATTTGAGGGAATCCTCCTGTCCCAGGCTCCCAGAGGATTTTGTAAATGGTAAGTAATACCCAAGATGACGGGATTTCAGGATGGGTGACAAATCTTTTTAGGTCACTTGGGAAAAATATTTCAGGGTAAGGAAACTTTCTGCTGCCCTTAAATCATATCAAATGGCGATTCCACCTACTCCCATGGAACAAAAAGTGCTGGTCCTATAACTAACCCCTAGTAGAAGCCCTGTGATACTAAATGACCTGGCTGTCCTCTTGTGAGTGAAGCAGACACTATGATTTATCTTTATTTGGGGGTTTTATGTGGATTCACATTATCTTGATAGTTATACAGATAAGAGGCTGAGGCAGGAGTACTGCGGCAAGTTCAAGGCCAACCTAAACTACAAAGCGAGACCATTTTAAAAAAACAAAGAAAACAAAACAAAAAATACGGATTAGACACCAACTCATTGGCATCTCCAGTTCTTCTTTCTATGTTGCCTAGTACAATTTTATTAAGAGGTAAAGTAGGCAAATGGAATAAATACAAAGTATTTTGCATAAATCCACTATTTTAAACAGTTAAACCATGCTTTCAAAATTAGATAAGAGTGGGCCTGGGATTTAGCTCAGTGGTTCCGCCATCTTCCTCACAAGTGCAAGGGCCCCACCAAAAACAAAACGAAACAAAATATTAGATAAGAGTGTCTTTCACTCAAGGGTTCCCTAGAAAGACACACATACACACACTCCCTCCTTCCCCTACATTCCCGTAAGTGGCTATGTTCATACTGCTCCATAAATTACGAATGCTAAATGCACCTATCTAGCCAGGTTTGAGGTACTCCAGAGTACCTCAGTACTTCAGTTAAGAAACATGGATTTAGCCAGGCCAGGTGGCATGCACCTGTAATTCCAGCACTCTGGGAAGCTGGGGCAGGAAGGTCACAAGGGTAAGCCCACACTGGGGTAACTTGGTAACTAGGGATAGCCTGTCTCAAAATTAAAAAAAAAAAATCCAGGTGTGATGGTATTGTGCCTATTAGCCCAGGAATCCCAGAAATCCCAGCACTTGGGAGGCTGAGGCAGGAGCATGGCCAAGAGTTAGAGGCCAGCCTGGGCTACATAGTGAGTTCAAGGCCAACCTAAACTACATAGCAAGAGAAGGAGGAGGAGGAGGAAGAGGAGGAGAAGGGGGAGGGGAAGGGAAATATA
>NW_022900949.1:30689845-30724022 GCF_012274545.1 Fukomys damarensis
TGTGTGTGTGTGTGTGTGTATGTGAATTCAAATTTTATATGTGAACATCCCAAATAAATAAAATTGTAAAGTTGGATGTGGTGGCACATGCCTGTAATCCCAGCACTCGGGAGGCTGAGGCAGGAGGATCTCTGTGAGTTCGAGACCAGCCTGGGCTATATAGTGAGTTCCAGGTCAGTCTCAACTACATAGTGAGACCCTGTCTCAAAAAATGAAAAATAAAATAAAGTTGTAAAGTCCACCTCCTTCCTCTAGTACATTACAATGTAACTTTCCAAATGTCTCCCCAAAACTCAAGCCTACCCCTCTTCCTCATTTCCCAAAGCATAAATTGTGCCTTTGTTAAATTCCTGTCTCACTGTGGCTCTACTTCGTAGCTTTCTGTGTGGGTCTCTGCAATCACCAACATCCTGAGACGCCTGCCTCTCCAATTTCTCCTCTGTCAAACTTCTGCTAATTCACAGACTCAACTTGTGTTTGAACTCAGTGTGTTACTACAGCACACTGGCTGTCCTCTGTGTGGTCAAAGTAAGTTGTCATCTGCATCATTTAAAAAACAGCTCCCTACAACGTTGTCAGAACTGGAATGCTGCTGATGATTTCCAAGCACCTCAGTGTCGGTGCATTGGTTTTTCAGCAGACCGCTTCACAACACCAACCCATCTAGCGATGTCCGATAGGCTCTGTTTGTCTCCAGGCAATCGTAGATGTCTGTGCCCTGGGAAGTACTGCTGTTTCCTTCCATGGAAGACCCTGGACAACCATGTAGTATGCGGTTTAGGTGGACGGCTCTAGAGACTTTGACAGTCCCTTAGAAGCTTGGCCCTGCTGTGAACCGAGAGACACCTTCTGGGCCTGAAACTGAGAGGAGCCCCCCCCCGAGATAGATGCGTATCGACTTTGCCAAGGGAGCAGATCGGCAGCATGTCGTACATGCCTACAGCAGAGCAGAAACAATGTTTTCTTTATCAGACACACCTGTCGCCAGCCATTGGTTGTCTAGAGTTGGTAAGTGGCAAAACAAATCCTCTCAAATATAGTGAAGTTGGACACAAATGCAAGGACCCACAAATGAAATCAGAACTAGCTGCAACCAAGTTCCCAAAGGGCCTAACAGCTGAGACATGCATTGAGTCCTAACGACACTTTTCCCTTAATGTCATCACGTTTCTTCAGGAAACAGCTCAAGAACCGGACACCACACTTTGCAAGAAGCTAGAAAATGACTTAGGGATCCCCCCGCCTCAGAACTGGAGAGTGAACCCAGAACCTTCACACTGAGAGCTACTTCCCCAGCCCTTTTCATTTTTAATTTATCTTTATTTTTTTATTCTGAGACAGGGTCTCATGAAGGTGTGCAGCCCAGACTGGGCTTGAGTTTGTGACTGTCCTGCCTCAGTCCCCAGAGTGCTACACTACCAGCCTGGACCACCAAGCCCAGCTTCATTTAGGTTCTTGTGGTAGAACTGACAATTACTTTCCAAACAGTCTGAAGCCACTTGGAATGCAGTTAGTGTCTGTTGCTGTATGTGATACAATCCCGGCCCATCCCTCAACACACAGGCTCATGTCCACGGATATGGATCTTTTCTTGATAATTGTCAGAATTTAGTTTTTTAAAAATCAAGTTCAGCCTGAACTAGAAAGTGAGAAACTGGCTAAAAAAAAAAAAGTATAATAACTACTAATATAGCATTTATGTTGTATTAGGAATGGGGGGTGCTGTAGAGAGATAAAGTCTTACTGTGTAGTACAGGTTGGCCTCAAACTCACAGCAATCCTCTGGCCTCAGCCTCCTCAGTGCTGGGATCATAGGTGTGTGCCACCATGCTTGGGCTGCATTAAGAATTTTAAGTAATCTAGAAATGACCTAAAATGTATGGGAGGAAGTAGGCTGAGGCAGGAGAATCACTGAGAGTTTAAGGCCAGCCTGGGATACGTAGTGAGTTCAAGGCCAGACAGGACTACATAGTGAGATCCCTGTCTCAAAAAAGAAGACAAAACAAATGAACAACAACAACAAAAATATATATGTATATGAGGGGCTAGCGGTGTAGCCTAGAGGTAGAGCACTTACCTAGCATGCCCCAGGTCCTAGGTTTTTATCCTCAACACTGTAAAGATAAGTAAATCTAATTAAAGCACACAGGATACATAGATAGGTTATAGGCATATATGTCACTGTCTACATAAAGAATAGAGCATCTACGTATTTTGATATCTGCTGGTGATCCCTGAAATAAAGTCCTCTGGATACCAGGGATACATTGTGTTACTTTTATAATGAAAAATAGAAAAGACAGTAAACATTTTCAAGGACAAAGTCTGTATGATCTTGTGCGGCTCAGGTACCATTCTGCCTAGGCTTGAAAATTTAATTAGTGGCCCCAGGCAAGCAGTGTTTAATCTTTTTGCCTCAGTTTCCTGATCTGTAATAACAAACCCCTCTTCCAGAGTGACTGTGAAGATGAAAGGAGTTAAAAAAAAAAAAACTGTAAAACGTTTGCAACAGGGTACGGCTTGAGGAGACAGAAACAAAAGCTGAAGATGATTGCAAGATGGAGACTGGAGTAGATAGGATAATTACCCCCCAATGTCTACCCCTCATCCCCAGAACCTAGGAAGATGTTACCTCACATGGTAAAAGGGCCTGGATAAAAAGTTCTGATGAAGGGATCACCCTAGGCCATCTGGTGGCCCAGAGCCATTGTGAGTCTTTGCACAGGAGCAGGGAAGGAGAGCCCGTGAGACAGAAGTGACAAGGCAAGCTGAGGGAGAGAGCTCCAGGAAGGGGCCCCACCAAGGAATGCAGGCAGCCTCCCCAAAGTTGAAAAGGCAAGGAAACAGATTCCTTCCTGGAGCATCCCAGAGGAGCCGGACTTGCTGACATCCTGACTTTAGCCCAGCAGGATGGGTTTCAGGCTTCTGACCTCCAGAAGGGCAGGATAATACATTTGTGTTGTAAGCCACTCCATCTGTGGTCCTCTGTTAAAGCAGCAATAGGAAACTGGCACCGACAGCTGGGTCTGGCGCTCCTTCAAGTATCACGGAAGATCTAGAATCAAAGCGAAAGACTTCCGGGCACATCTGTCAAACAAAGCGGAAGCAGAAGACCGTCTGCCTGGGTTAGTTTTATTAGGATGGCAGAGGCTGTCACAGCTTAGGGAGCTCCAGGTTTACAAGCACAGTCTCAGCCTGCTGGTTCTTGATTGCATTCCAAGAAGCCAAATCCTGCCTGCTGAAAGTATCCCTATAGATGTAAGCCCCCTCGTTCTTGGGGACTGTCCTTTTGGTAGTTAGTAAGAAATATCTTTTCCCCATTTGTAGCATAACCAATAGAACATTGATTAACCTGACTTTCCAGTAATGTGTCTATGGGTTCATAAGTACATTTCTTTTCTTTCTCTCTCTTAATAAAAATGTAGCCTCGACGATAGCCTGAAAATAGCACTCAGGCTTACAACATTACAGCTTTAATGAGCTAAGAATTCTATTTTTTCCCCTATTACACAGGACAATAATTCCTAACAGCTTAAATTTTCAAAGCACTTCACAAGCATGTAATTAATCCTCTCCAGTGCCAGAGAGAAGGAAGCCGGTATTCATAGTATCTCTTCCTAACATCCTTTAATTTGGCAGGACTTCCTCTGGCTTTGAAAAACAGTGTCTGTCCCACGAAGGTTATTTGGGCCACGTTGCTTAATCGGTCCTCCTTACCTAATGAAACCTGGTAACCGGAGCAGTTTAAATTGCCATCTCGTCAGCCAGCCGAGACAGGCAGGGGGAGCCGCTCTGAGCCTGGAAGAGAAATGGCAGCACTTCCCCAGGGCAATGACAAAGCCCATCTGTCCCAAGCCTGCGAGATGGGCTCGTGATGGGGCCCACTGCCAAGCGCATCAGCGCCTGATTCGGATTCGCGCCCTGAAACTGGGGCACGATGAGTATCAGGAGGCCGTTCCCAGAGCGCTGTTCTCCCGAGGCCTGCATCAGCGGCAGAGTCCTGGTGTCCTGAGAGTGGGAAGCTCAGGGAAGCCCTGCTTTCTTTCCTCTCCGTTCCGCCTGCTTCCTGTGGAGTCTGCAGATGCAGACAGACCAGGTAGCTACCCTGAGGAGCAGGCCGGTTCTCCTGCAGCCGTGCCTCTCTCCTTCCAGACCTGCTCGCGTCCTGCAGCGTCCCCCGAGCAATCTCTCCTTGCCCCACGTGTTGCTACACAATGGCCAGAATCACGCCCAGTCCCATTTCCAGTTCCAAGACGCCACTCTGAGCGCTTGCCGTGTGCCTTGGAGTCCCGAGTGAGACAAGGGCCCAGATCGCAAGAAGCTTTGCGTTAAGCAGGGCACGTGGGCAAATATTCCTATACAGAGACAGCAGTAGAGACCCCATCACGCTGCCCCTGAGAGAGCTGGGCACACGAGGAAGGGTGCGGAAGGAAGCAAATCCTTGGAGGGTTTTTGATTTGTTTTTTCTCCTCCTGGTGCTGAGGATCAAACCCAGCAAAGCAAGGGAAGCTCTTTACCACAGAGCGCCATCTCCACCCCACGGAGGGTTTCTACCAAGGTGGCAGCTAATGTGACCCTGTTCCAAGGTGCCACTTTTTTTTTCAATTTTCAATTTTTTAAAAAAATTTTTGATTTTGAGACAGGGTTTCACAAAGTCACTAAATTGCCAAGGCTAGGCTGGAACCTGCAATCCTCCTGCCTCACCCCGCCAGAGTGCTGCGATTACAGATACGCACCACCACACCAAGCTTTAAAAGGTGTTTTTAGCCAGGCATGGTGGCACACACCTCTAATCCCAGCACTCTGGAGGCCGAGGAAGGACCATCACTAGAAGTCTGAGGCCAGCCTGGACCACATAGTAAGGTCAAGGCCAGCCCACATTGCACAGCGAGACCCTGTGTCGAAACAAACAAACAAAATAAAAACAAACCATGTTCTTCCATGAGCATGATGGGGTAGTCCAAGCCAAGGGACTGGGAGCATGCAGACTGAGAGAAAACAGAGGCCCAGTTTGCCCACGTCCCACAGGATGCACAGGTAGAGTTTTGTGGAAGAGAAACATTTGTTGCTATGTTGCCCTAATTTGGGTCACTCTTGCACCACCAGCAGAATAGTCCCCAGGCCCATGATTCATCTGTACTCTTCTTTACTTCTTTTTTCTTCTTTTCTGTATGAGGATTGAGCCCAGGGCCTTTACACTGAGCTACATCCCCAGCCTATGTACGTATGTACTTCTCAGACAAGCTCTGGCTAAATCACTAGATTACCCAGGGTGAATTTGAATTTGGGATCCTTCCCCTCACCTTCCCAAAGGGATTACAAGCATGCGCCACCACTCCCAGCTAATTTCATGTTGTTCTTAAATCAGTGCAGTGTTTTACATTCAAATTAAAAGAATACTCTAGAGCCGGGCCTGGTGGCACAGGCCTATAATCCCAGCACTCGGGAGGCTGAGGCAGGGGGGTCACTGTGAGTTCGAGACCAGCCTGGGCTACATAGTGAGTTCCAGGTCAGTCTCAACTACATAGTGAGACCCTGTCTCAAAAAATAAATAAATAAATAAGCAAACAAACAAATAAAAGAATACTCTATAGCAGAGATCAGCAAATCTAGCTGCCATCTTTCTTTTCTTTGGCACCAGGGATCGGACTCAGGTCCTTGAGTTTACAAGGCAGGCAGCAGCATCACTGAGCTAAATCCCCAGCCCCTTGCCATCTATTTTTTTCTTTCTTTTTCTTTTTCTTTTTTTTGTTTTGTTTTGTTTCGGGGGTTTTGTTGTTGTTGTTGTTGTTGTTGTTGTTTGAGGCAGGGTCTCCCTTTGTAGTTCAGGCTGGCCCCGAATTCACTATGTAGCCCAGGCTGGCCTCAAATTTGAGACAATCCTCCTGCCTCGGCCTCCCCAAGTACTGGGATGTCAGGCATGCACCACCACACCAGGGCTGCCATCATTTCTGTACAGCCCGTCAGCCAGGAAGAGCAACTTTTACATTTGTAAATGGTAAAGAAAAAAAATCATAAGAAAAGTGTTTCACAACACATGAAAATTACATAAATTAAAATTTTAGTGTCTATTAGTAGTTTTATCAGGATATAATCGTACTCATCATTATCTAAAGCTGCTTTTGCTACAACAGCAGAGTTGAATCCTTGTGCCACAGACCAGACAGCTTGCCTCTGCTAAAGCATTTCCTCACTGATCCTTTATAGAAACAGTTTATAGAAACAGTTTACAGAGCCAGGTGTGGTGCTGAATCCCTAAAATCCTAGAAATGTGTGAAGCTGAGGCAGGAGGGTCACAAGTTTGAATCCAGTTTGGGTAATTTAATGATTTAAGCAAAATAAAACATCTCAAAATAAAATTTTTTTTAAAAGGTTGGGGGATGTAGCTCGGGGCAAAGACCTTTTGGGTTTGATTTCCAATGCGGGGTGGTGGTGGGATCTGTGTATTTCTGATTTCAGAGAAAAGAGAAGAGGCAAGGTTGAAAGAAGATGTTGTGAACAAAGATCCAAAAGCAGGAGATGGTGGCTAAAGGGAGGGACCTTAGCCTTTGCAAGCCTGGTCTTGATCAACGAGCTAGCTCAAAAAATGTGTCCACAAATTCTTTAGAACTCCTCCCTTCAAAAAGAAGAGTTCATTTCTGCAGTGTGATTTGGACTTAGTGACTCATTTCTAACAAAATAAGGCTAAAGCAATGGTGTGTCATTTGGGGGATGGGTCCAAAAAGTGGGCCACAAAACGTGGCTTTCTCCTCCTTCTCTAGTTTTGGGCACCCCGGATACCCCATCATCTGAAGTCACCCTTGGAGAAGCCATCAAGGCCTGTTACCCCCAGTCAGCAAGAACGGAGGTCAACTGTCCACAGCCTCATGCGTGACCCCACTTGGGAAGAGTCTTCCTGCACCCCTGGACCCTTGGACGACCACAGCCCTGGCCAGCAGCCTAGCTGCCAGCTGAGCCACATTCCTGACCCGCAGAAACTAACTCAGCAAGGCTGGGGGTGTATCTCAGTGCCTGTGGGCCTAGCATGCCCCGTGTGCCTAGCATGTGTGTTCTAGCCCCGCTCCACATCAAACAACAGCAAAGCCAAACTGGTATCTTGGAGATAAGCAGATAAGCCTTGGAATTTTTGATATGCATCAACACATAACTAAGAAAGCCAGAAATCTCTAGCATTTCCTTTCACTAGAATATCCTTGAAACTTAAAACCCAGAGAGATCTCAGGGAGCCTTTAAATTTGCCCTTTTTTTCCATCAAATACCATCTCACTCATCTGGACAAAACAGCTTGAATAAGATAGACCTGATCTCTGGAGTTCGGGACTTATGGGGAAAGACAGCCATAGTACAGCAAGAATATATGAGAGATGATTAAGTGGGTGGGACACTAGGGGCAGGGGGCACAAGTACAGCAAGGAAGGAGTTACAGTATCTGTGTCTAAAACAAAAAATTTTTTTTTGAGACAGAGTCTTTGCCCTGTAGTCTCGACTGGCCTTGAACTTCCTGGGATCCTCCTGCCTCAGCCTCCCTAGTGCTGGGATTACAGGCATGAGCCACCACACCTGGCCACATTTGTCATTTTTTAAAAAAATTTTGGCAATGTTTGGATTGAACCCAGGGTCTCATGCATGCTAGGCTTTAATACTCAGCTACATTCCTAACCCAAGAGTCTAAATTTAAAAAAAATAAAACAGACACACACACACAAAACCTCAATTTTTAGATAATTCATTGATCCTTGCTGGTTGAATTTGTCAACCAAAACAATTTTCTAAACACGGAAAAAATACTGGGTTCCTCTACACGGCTAAAGTGTTTCCTTTTGCAGTTACTGTGTGGTTTTGTCTTGTTCACCTTCCCCTGTTACAATCAAATTTAATAGAAAAACACGTGAAATGTACTTCACCTACCACGAGATGCTTAATTTTTCGTCCAAGAAAATGAAATATTCAAACAGTGAAGGAGAGAGCCCTAGAAACTAAACTTGAATGCTCCCTCCTGCGGGAGGGTCTAACAGAGTTCTAGAAGCCCTTTGCCAGCTTGATAAATATTTCAAGACCTGAGAGCCACAACAGAGTATGTCCAGGGCCTAGACATCAGACAAAAGCTCAGGGTGAGTAGGAACTTTTTGATCAAGTCCTTAACAACTTTCAAATAAATTTTTGCATGATTTCTGTAAATCTGGGTTAATTACAGTTTTGGCTTTGGGGTTATTCCCCCACTGGAAAGAGTATAAGATCTGAGTGGTTATTTTTTATTTATTTATTTATTGTATTTTCCTGGATATCAAGGAACAATGCACCAGGCACCTTTCAGGACAGAGGGCAAGCAAAGATTTCCTAACATCAAGGCCCTAAAGTCCATAGAAGGATGCACTTTTGTGAAATCCAGATACTGAAAGGAAAAAGCAAATAAACACTGTCTCCTCCTGCTCCCTGGCTGGGGCCCAGCACAAAAGCAGTCATCAAACTACTTGATGCAGGGCCTGCTGGGAATCTCACACAACTCACAGTAGGTTTGGGCTTCTGACTGCACACAGAAGAGGATCTCAGGGAGCCTCTGTTCCAGCTCCCCTGAGGCAGGTCACAGGGCCCATGGGATGTGGGCCAGGGATTGCCTGGGAGTTGGAAGAAAAAGCTCAGTCCAGTCAAGTATCCTCTTTTTGAGTTTTCCCACTTGCAAACCAAAGCTTTTGCCTCAGAAACTCCTCCTGATCTGTTCTGTGGACACAGACCAATCTATCATGAGTTGGGACCTCTGGGACACACGGGCCAGCCACTCAATATTATCTCTGGTAACCTCACTTCCTAAGAGGTACATTGTATGAGGAACTGAGGATCAGGACCTCTGTGAGTCACAGAGACAGACTTCACAGGAGGTCTGTCTGCATCCAAGTCTGTCTCCCTATTGCCTCCTCTTTCTTTCCTATTTTCTGTGACAAAACCCCGACCCTGACAAACCTGCTAAAAACGCTAGCTGAAGCCACAGTGCCCTCCCCTGAGGGCTTCAGCATCTCTGTGTTGTATTTCCATCTCTCAGTCCTCCGCCTTGTTCCTGGGGTCAAGCCGTCTCTTGACAGTGTGACTTGAATCTTTCCTTTGGGCCAGGCGCTGTGCTGAGCTCTTCTTCCCTGGCCCCTGGGACCTCATCACAAGCCCATGAAATGCACCCTGTTGTCATCCCGGCTCACAGACGGAGAGAGAGGTTACCTACAAGGGGAGCAGCTGCACAGGTTGAGATGGGAACCACACTGTCGCACACATTCGAGATCAGCTGCCCTGTAATTAAGCAAAGTGCCATTCCCTAGGGCCCAGCACCCTCTGTAACACAGGCAGGGTAAGCTACAAAGAGTCCCCTGCTCCAGAAGTTGAGAATTTGAAGTCAGATTAACTCTTTCTATTCCACAGTTGATTTCTGAAAGCCCATTAGGTCAAGGTAGGCAGCACCATCTGCTTTCAGACATAGGTAGTCTCAGCTTTCTTTCTTTCCATGAGTACTAACTCAAAAAACTAAGTTTCTAGCCAGACATGGCGACACACATATAAACCCAGGACTCAGGAGTCTGAGGCAAGAGGATTGTCCCGGGCTACGTAGTAAGTTCAAGCCCAGCCTGGAATACATAATGAGACTTTGCCTCAAAAAAGAAAAAAAGCAAACTAAGTTTTGTTTTGTTTGGTTTGGTTTGGTTTGGTACCAGTGATTGAACTTGGGTCCTTACACTTGTGAGGCAGGTGGCAGAACCACTGAGCTAAATCCCCAGCCCACAAACTAAATTTTTAACCAACTTCGGGTGACCGTTGCATTACTTGCATGAATGGACATGAGGACAAGGCGTCCCTTTGAGAAGGGCGTTTCCATTTTTATCTTGTTCTCCAGCTTTAAGCCCTCCAGTGGCTTCTCAGCCCTCCAGGACAGTCAGCATTTCTTCCCTGGGCAATCTGGCCTTGCTTGCCTCTATGTGGCAGAATAATTTTGCCCTTGTTTTATCTGTTACCTCTTCTCTTTTGGTTTGTTTATTAATTTCTTTTCTGACTCAACTAAAGCATTTAACAAATATTTATTTGAACTTGTTGCCATTTGTTGGTTCTGATCCTTGTCGATTAACCCAAAGTACCTATAAAAGTGGAATGCTGCTTTGGGGAGACACCTGTCCAAGGGGCTTTCAGAAGAGAGGTGCTGTCTGCCTTTGCTCTGGATTCTGTTTTCAAAAATGTCTGCACAGTGAGCAGCCTTTTACGATGGAGAGAGAGAGAGCCCTCCAGAGCAGAGGCACGTTTGCACCCAGAGCCCCTGCTGCCCCAGAGCAGTGTCTGACTACAGCAGAGGGAAAGGTCACTTACTGCCTAGCATAAAACACTTAGGTTCCCAGATCTCCAGTTTCCTCTTCTGTCACATAACCCACTTCAAGTTCCCAGAACCTCCCTAGGCCCTTGTCACAGCTCACTTTGGGAACTGGGGTTTGGGGATATACTGACATCTACTCCCGAGTAGTAAAAGCCTCTGTCTCTTATCCAGGGGTCCTATGTCTTCTGCTAGTAGCCACGAAACTTGCAAAAAATCCGTTAGCTCGTAAGTAAGGTTAGGTGCCAAGCCCTTCCACAGCCAGGTTTGCTTGGTCAGTGACAGCAGAGTTAAGGTGACCTCTGACTGTGCTATTTCTGGGGTAAAAAGTTGCTGGGGAATATGTTTAGAAGCTGTCACGACATGGTACAGTGGCACCAATGAAAGGCTCATTAGCTATGCAACATGATAAGCTTTGCAGACAAAGATCTTGTGGGTCTTACAGCACCCTCAGGAAAAAAGAAAAGGCAAGGTGTACTGGGAGCCTGGCACTTTCCCTGTGCCTCCTGCTCTCCATAGCACTGGGTGGCACCTCAGGGTTCCTTTCCACTACCAGGCAGAGAGGCCTAGGGTGACAGGGATTTGCGTTCCCTTGTGACCTTTTCATAATATAGCATCATGACTTTCTTTTTGTTTTGTTTTGGTTTTTTGAGACAGGGTGTCACTACGTAGTTGAGACTGACCTGGAACTCACTATGTAGCCCAGGCTGGTCTCGAATTCACAGCAATCCTCCTGCCTCAGCCTCCCGAGTGCTGGGATTACAGGTGTGCACCACCACACCTGGCAGCGTCATGATTTTCTAATAAAAAGATTTTAAAATACTAAAAATGTAATTCATTATAGGCCAACAATGAGTCCCAGTATCAAATGAAAATTCAGAGCCTGGTATACATTTCAGAAAGTAGTCCTTTCTCTACTTCCCCTGTTTTATAGAGATTAGCTTCTCTTGTTTATTTGGGGGTGAACAATTGAAAGGAGGGAAAAAGAGCCAAGAGAAGTTCTTCAAAATGATACTCAAGGCTGGGGGTGTAGTTCAGTGGTAAGAGTACATATGTATAGCATGTTCAAGGCACCAGTTTCAAATCCCAGCACCACAATCACCAAAAAAGAAAAAAAAATTAATTCACTTATTGAAATTGTACACACACACATTTCCTACCTGGGCTAAATTCAGTGGAGATAGAAACATGCATGAGCTCTTGTCCCTGTTCTTAAGGAGAGGTGTGCCTGGTGCACAAGTAACATAAATAAAAGCAGAGGTGAGCAGTAGACGGGCAGAGGTTCCAAGCGGGGCACATGGCAGGGAAGAGGCAGTCTCGGACTAGGCCTCAGGGGTGGGGCGGTGAGGAGCAGAGAGCCTTGTGGAGCGCGTGTCAGAGGGCGCCCAGAAGTGGGCACACAGGTCCGAGTCAGACTGGAACCGGACACCTGAGGAATCTGGACTCTGACATGACCGTATGTGTCTGTGGGGTGTGGGATCGAAGTGCCAGCCAGGCAGGAAGTGGGGACAAGGGTGACCACGGGGGCTGGAGGCGTGTCCCAGGGCGGGGAGGGGCGGAGGAGGAAGGGAAGAGGGCGGAGGGGCAGGAGGGTGGCTGGGAAAGGACGCCACCTGGGAAGACCCGCTCCCCTGTCCTGGTCACAGGAGGGAGGCAGCGGAGACTCGCAGGTTCACAGGGCAGGGTGAGGGGCGGTCTTGACTGTCCTCTTATCTCACAATACCAGGTCCGCAAGGCCCCAGCTGCAGTCCCTGTATCAGTGAATTCTGAAGTCACACTTCCTTCTCCTTTACGCAGGACGTTCAAATGACACAAATCGGAGGGCTGTGGAAATTCAAAAAGTAGCATGGGACAATTTTCAGAATCCTTATTTAATAACTAACTTTTCTAGATTTGAATTTGAAGTCCTTTATCATTGGGCAACTATTAAAATCCTGCACGGGGGGGAAAAATAAGAGCCCTCCCTCCCTTCCTTTTTTAACTTCTCCTTTCAATAAAAACAGACAGACCTAGTTGTTGGGCGGGGCTTTGAGAACCTTGGCAAGAGGCACCTTCGCTATAGCCCTGCTTAGTCCAAGTCGACCTCATCTGAGTCTCCCGAGGTGGACTCACCCTGACTCCACCTGCTTGGGCTGCCTGCAGAAAGTGCTTATCAGACCGGCCAGTCAGCCTACCGCTCCACGAACCACTCGCCCAACGCTCAGCAGCCGGTCGGAAGTAGGCCAAGGGTCCCGCGCTTGCTTGAGCAATCCTCAGAACGACTGCAGAGCAGCCTCGCCAGCCACCTCTCACCTTCCTGGTCCTTTGAACCCTGGCGGTCACCATTCAGGGAGTCATAAGAGCTCAAGGAGGGGGACACCCAGGAATCGGCTCTGTCCCGGGGTTCAGAGGGCAAGTCAGGCCCTGCCCTTCTCTGGCACAAGGGACAATCTGCTGATATCCCTGCCTCGCCCCCAGCACTCGTGACAGATGTGATCTTCACACGTGACGCCTCGGCAACGGGCAGCAGCCTCCTAGATGGAAATACCTTGAGGTCGCTGGGGCAGGGATTCAATTGCACAATCCTTGCCTCGGCCAAGTTTTCCACTAAAAGCCAATTGTTACTTAGCAACCAAAGTAATTTGGCCCAGCTCAGAAAAATCTCCTATCCCCTAATAGTACACTAAGGCAGCCCTGCTCCTTGCTGCTGCTCCTCAGGGCCCAGTGAAAGGGACGATGCACCTATCCGTGGGCAAGAGCTCCTGTGATAGTTGGATTATGGAACAAACACTTCAAAAGCACATTTCCAGCTAACAGAATAAGCTGATCAGAGAAGGCAGGCAGTGGCTGAGAGGCCCTGGGAACTAATTAACTGGCATTACTAGTTTCCTTTCCCTACATACTTCTAATCACCAAGGCCCTTTACCAGCATGAGTAGGTGACTCTGGAGCACACCTTTCCCCTGCCCTTCTGGAACCTCAAGAGAGAGGTCGTAGCCATGTCCTCGGGGAGCGGCGGTCAGGCTGGGCGGTGCTCCTAAAGTACATTTCAGCACTTCACCAAGCACCCCCTGCTCCTGGCACTGGAGATCGAGCCCAGGGAATGCTGAGCTACATCCCCTACCCCTTTTATTTTCTTATCTGGAACACTTATCACTAAATTGCTCAGACTGGCCTTGAACTTGCAATTCTCCCGCCTCAGCCTAGTTGGGATGACAGGCATGTGCTACCATGCTTGGTTCCTGGGCCCCTTTAACCATTATCAAATGATATCCCTCAATTTGGTGACTTCTGAACTTCACTGATTTTGTTTTTAAAGACCCAACCAAGCGATTCATTAGGTTTAGACAGAAGTGATCACTGAGTAGGGGAGGCTTAGGCAGGGAAATGAAATCAGTGTTTCTGCTTGGAACTGTCATGAGGGCCAGATGGGTGGCATTTGGGGAGAAACTGAGGAGACGGAAAAGCAGGTAATCTCGGTGAAGCAATGAAGCTCTGCATCTCTCCGTCTCTCCGTCTCTCCGTCTCTCCGTCTCTCCATCTCTCCATCTCTACAGGGTGCCGGCCCTGAGTGAAAACAGAAGCATGCGGTGAAGGAGCCAATTCAAATCCACTGGTGTGTGGGGAGGGAGCCTGGAGGAAACGGGAGGGGCTGAGCTTGGGGATGCTGTTGGGGACAATGCTGCAGGTCACATTAGGGTTCTGTTATAGGTACTAGGGGGCCAACAAAGAGTTCAAGCAAATTTGCGTCTGTTAAGAGCATTCTGGGTGCCAGGTTCCATAGTGGGTGGAGACCGCGAGGGTGGGCTCAGGAGATAGTGACCCTGGCATGGGATGGTGTGGGCTTGGGTGGGTAGCTGGGTGCAGAGATGATGGTGAGCAGGAAGTGAGACTCTGGAGGTAAAATCATAGGGTCAGCCATTCATTGGGCAGAGGAGCTAAGAGAAAATGAAAAACCAGAGCCCTAAGTCCTGCTTTATATCCCATTCCCTCAAACCCAAATGCTAAGCCTGTCTTGGCCAGGCAGCTGACCTGCTGAAATGAGCTCAGATGAAATGGCAGCAGGAAGCAGGACGTCAGCCAGGCCAATAAGCAGCGCTGACCTCTTTGTGTCCTTTCTGAAGAACTCAATTATATTATCTCAATTATATTTAAATAGATGCTATATCTCTAGAGGGAAAAAAATCCCAACATTTTCATAGGATGTGCAGAAAAAAAAATCTTCCTGTCACCTCTTTCCTGCATCTCAAGGACGGCCGCTGTGAGCCACGTCTGTTTCTTCAGCCACGCCTGTCTGCTCTGTGCAGCAGTGCCGTACACACAGGGGTCATGGGCAGTGGAAGAAGGGCCGTTGCTGTATCTTGTGTGTAGCAGGAACCTCACGGGTGCCCAGCTGTCCCGGCTCTGATCTCAGCACTGCTGACTCCAAGCCTGGGCCAGAAGGCTCCTGGGGCTGTCTGGGCCATGGGTGAAAACTGGTGATTTAGATCGATGCTAAAAGCCTGCACAAATTCTTGGGCTGACTCACCGGAGTGGAAGAGAGCGGGTGTCCTTGAAGGACACAACACAAGGACAGGGATCCTGGCTCCATCCCTCTGTCGTCCTCCTCCTCCAAACTTGCTGGTTTTACACAGCGGCAGGAAACCCCACATGACAAGCTGTTTCCAGGCTCCCCAAAGTCTAGGGTCTGGAGGGGAGACAGAGTGGAGACAGCTATGTCAATCAAAGGTGATAGGGCCTGGTGGGTAGGGAAGCGCAGGGTGCTGAGCTGCAAACAGACCAGAGAACCCAGGAAGGCTTCCTGGAGAAGGGGGCGTGTTAGCGAGGTCTCAGAGACAGAGCTAGTCAGGCAAAACAGAGTGCATCAGGCAAAGAGAACGACAAAGCAAAGACTCCATGTCCCCTCCTCAGGCCCGGTCCTGTGCAGCTGGGCTGCAGGCAGTCCCTGCATGGGTGCCCTGGCATCTCCAATATCATCCCCCAAATGCAGGGGTTTTAACTCAACTCTAGAAAATGTGCCACTTGGCATTTCTTGAGAGAGGAGAGGTTCAAATCAAACAAATGATGCTGGAGGGTAGCATCTTTTAAAGCTAGAAGCAGCATGTCAGGTGTGGTGGCACACGTTAACCAGCCTAGACTACATAGAGAGCTCAAGGCAAGCCCGAGTCTGGGTCTACAGCAAGACCCTCTCTTATAAAACAAAACAAGCAAAAAGCCAGAAGCAATAGATCTGGAATTTTGCCAGCAGTGGTACTGCCATCTTAGGAATCGTATTGATCTTGCAATGTTCTAGTGTTTCCTGAGCTAATGTTCAATATGCAGGCGATATTTAATTCAGCTCAGTGACACAGGTATTTATTGAAGACATTTTCTGTGAGACCCTGGACTATGTCCTAAGGCTACAAGGATGAGTAAGATTCAGTCTTTAAAGCACAGGATCTGAGGGGGAAAAAGACAAATCATTGCTGCATTTAATAACTTCTGCAGTAGAAGACTGAAGAGAGTCACAACAGAGCTGTAGCAGGGCTGCTGGAGAACATCCACTAGGTTGGGCCTGACCGACAGAGACCAGGGTTTGATAACTTTTCTTATGAAGTACCAGACAGTAAGTACTGTGTGCTTTGAGGGCTGTGTATGCCCTCTGTGTTGCAAATACTCAACCTTGCTCTTGTAGCACAAAAGCGGCCGTAGACAATGTGTAAAATGAAACATGCCTGCATTCCAATGCAACTCTACTTATGGGAACTCACACTGGGTCTTGAAATAGTCCAAAATCCCAGCACTCTAGAAGGCTGAGGCAGGATGATTGCAAATTTGAGCCCAGCCTTGGGACTTTAGCAACTTAGCAAGACCCTATCTCAAAATTAAAAACAAAACAAGGGCTGGAATGTGGCTCAGTGTGAAGGTCCTGGGTACAATCCCCAGCACACACACACACACACACACACACACACACACACCACACACACACACACACAAAGTAGGCACTCTGTCCTTTGGGCAGTAGGGAGCCCATCAAGGTGTTACAGCAGTAAAGTGGAGGGTGGAAAGCCAATTAGGAGGCAGCAAAAACAAAAGAGATGATGAGGGCCTAATGAGGCAGGGGCAGGAGAGTTAAAGGGGAGAGAGAAATTCGGTTCAAAAATAAACTGCACACAACGGGGTCAGCATTATTAGCCATTAGGAAATGTCAACCCAAACCACCTGGAGATATCAGATCCCCCCTCCCCGGGATGGTGATAACGCAAAAGTGGGGAGCAGTGGATGCCCTCATGCACGGCTGGTGAGAGGCTGCCATGTGCAGCTACTTTGGAAAAACCTGGCCATCTCTCAAAAGGAAGCTGCCATGTGACCCAGCAATCCAATTCCCAAGTATAAACCGAGAAAAGTGAGAACATGTGTCCACACCAACACAAATGTTCAGCCCAGCATTACTCAGGATAGCTCAGAAGTGGAAACAGCCCAACTGTCCATCAACTGGAGCACGGGTAAATGAGATGTGGTCTATCCATGCAATGGAATACTACTCATCATCCAAAGGAACAAAGTACTGATACAATGGGTAAACCCTGAAAACATTATGCTAGGGAAAGAAGCTGGTGACAGAAGACCACTTGTATGTGATTCCACTTACATGAAATGTCCAGAGTAGGCAAATCTGTAACAAACAGAAAGATTAGTGGTTGCCTGGGGCTGGGTTGTGGTGGGGGAATGCTGAAGGATCTAGAGTTTCTTTTGGGGGTGGATAAAATATTCTACAATTGGTTGTGGTGATGGCTGCACAATTTATGAACATGTTAAAAACTTTTGTATACCTTCAATGGGTGAAATGTATATGTGAATTACAGCTCAATAAAGTGGGTTAAAGAGATTCCTAATGTAACCCAAGAAGAGTAATTTTCTCTCGACATCTCCCTAAACAAATGATCTGTCAAATGCAATTGAAACTACTCATCATTGGTTGTAAAACACAGGCAGGTTTTTGTAATCTAGAATTTTGCGTTTTGTTTAATTCAGTACACGTGTCTTCATCTTAGGACTGTAGTCCCAATTGCCGCTTAAAAAAAAACTAGAACACGACAATCTGCAAGGAATGACACACACAGCAGAACAGAGCTGGGAAGCCCCAGGTGCACTTTCCCTAGTGCTCACGTCCAGTCAGCTACCGACCTCTTCAGTTCGCTCTCTGTGTGGTAACAGCCTGATGAGAGGGTTCTCGCTGCCTACAGCCCACCCACGTAATCATACAAGTCAGCGGTTTCTAGCATACTCCTAGAACGGCAAGGAGATCGTGGCGCTCTATTTTCATAACACCAAAAAGAAACTCCCCATCCATTAGAAGTCACCCTTCATTTCCTCCTCCCCCTACTGCTGCACAACCACTCATCTACTTTTTTGCTGGCATAAATTTGCCTATTCTGGACATTTCACATAAGTGATGTCATACATGACGTGGTCTTTGTGCCTGGCTTCCTTCATTTAACATACTGTTTTCAAAGTTCACAAATGTGGTAGCATGTATCCTGCTTCATTCCTTTTTATTGGTCAATAATATTTCATTATAATAACTGTGCCACGTTTTATTTCTCCACTCATTAGTTGATGGATATGTGGTCGTTTCTGGTTTGGGGTTATTATGAGGAGAGCCACTGGGACCTAGGATCGGAATGGCTGTATCAGTCACAATTGTGTCAGAAGATCGTACTGATGACTTCAGATATTCAACAGGAATAGTTCTCAGAGTATGTGGACTCCAGTTGTAATGTGATGAATTCCTTTCTGCCCAAAGAACTTGGCCATCGGAGTAGTCACGCCCTTAGATGTGGAAACTGCGTGCAGCTATCATTTCTAACCAGAGATAAATGGCCAGTAACATTAACAACGGGGAACCCTGCCCCACTGTCACCTCCTCAGACCCTTTCATTACATTTCACAATAATTACAGTGTGGTAGTTTCCCTTCCAAGACGAAAGGAGAAAGGGTTACAAGCAACCATGTCTTTCTTTTGTTCTCCTATATGCTCGTCCTTGCTCTGAATTAATGATATGGCAGTTTCAGCAGGCCTGGTCCCATGTTTGGGGGATTCAGGGCATCAGCACTATATTACAAGCGCTAAGAATTCTCATCCAGCCTTCCTAAGGTCTCTTCTTTCAAAAAACTTCAGTGAAACATGTGACATAAAATATGCCACTTTAACTTCGTTTGTTTCTCGTGGTTCTAGGGACTGAACCCAGCTTCTCATAATTGCTAGACAAGAGCTCTACCACAGAGCTATACCCCAGACTCATTTCAATCGTTTTCTTCTGGCAGTAGAGGATTGCACCTAGAGTTTTGCACTGGGCTGCATCCACCAGCCCTTTTTTTCTATTTAATAAAAATACTTAATGCTGCCAGAAAGTATAAAAATACAGTACGAATGGGAGTACAATACAAAGTAGTCTCTCCTCACATATTTCTTTAACATCTTTCTGTACGTCACACACGCATCAAAAAATGTGTAACAGTGCAGCAAAGTCAAGGTTCTGCAAGTCTTCTGCTGGTGGACGCTCCTCGTCCCTGATGAGAAGTTTACTCTGTAAACAGACAACCGTGAGGCGAGCGAGGGCTAGGGAGCCTCCCTTCAGCTCCGGAGTGGGCTTTGATCTTGCTCTGGACATCAATGTTCAAAATTTATAGCTGCAGAAGATTCACAAGTCGTGAATGTTTAGGTGTCTGTCACTCTTGGCCTTTTCTTTTTCGTTCAGTCTCATGTAGCCTCTGTTTCATCTGTGGCACCTTCTGTGCCCTGGCGGCCTTCCTGTCCTCTCGAATGCGTTTCTGTACAACACTCTCGCTGCTCTCCTCCACGGGGTCCTGCGTCCTGAAGGACAGTGCTGTGCACCGCTCAGCAGGCAGCTCTCTTCCTCAGGACCTATTCTGTTCCCAGCGTACTTCTCAGTCGTGCCTGTTGGGCAAATGATCCAAAAGAGACGAGTCTTCCTTAGAAAGCTCTTTCCACCGTCTCTGCAAGTTTGAATCGCACTTTATACATTTTGCTCCTTCTGCTATGGCCACATAAGACAATCGGAGCTGATATGGAGTCTGAATAAGTCCCATTCGGTATTTTCGCATATTCAGTAATATTTGTTTAATGTTAATATCATCTCCTTTTTCCATCAGAACAAGACAGGTGTCTACCAGAGAGAAGCTGCCAGAGCACCCAATGCCTGTGCTACAGTGGACGACCGCAGGCCATGGTCAGGGTCCCAGGAGCCAGACTCTCTCACTTTAGACAAGAAATTGAGAAATGGAGCTTGTCATTCAGGGACTCCAAAATCTGGCCAGGTAGTATAATGAAAGTGAGATATTGTTCTGGTTTCACCACTATTGATAGTTTCTAATTGTAGTTCGTGTACTGTACAATATGACTTCACGTCTTTGGATAAAGAGCTTCACTCTGAATCCTGTTTCTTTAAAAGCCACCTCCTGGTCATGTGTCAGCCAGCACTGTGTACATTAACCGATTCTTTCTCCATGACTCGGTTGAGCAGGACAACTGCTCTGGACTTCTGCTGCCAGACCATGGGCCAGAAATGGCAGCAGGTATTAGGAAGTGGACCCTGTGTTAGCACATAATTCCTTTGTGCCTCTTCCATGTGAACGAAGCTGGCACTAATGCAATCATGTTCAGTATTTTGCAATTTAACACGGCTGTGGTCATATGGGCTCGCATCTCTGTAACTGTTTCAATTTCCGTTTTCCAGAAACTTGGCCACTCTGTGAGGGTAGTCAGTCATGGGACTGATTCCGAATTTTCAGGTATGGCGGCTGCCAGGGACACCATGTATCCACCTCCTCAAACTCCCGCTGGGTGGTGGCTGGCATGGCGCCCGGAGGGAGGGCGCAGGCGGCCACCAGCCCCAGCAATCCACCCACCAGCCCTTTTTAAAAAAATATTTGAGGGGCTGGGGATTTAGCTCAGTGGTTCGGTGGACTGCCTTTCAAGAGCAAGGACCTGAATTCAATCCCCGGTATCAAAAAAAAAAAAAGAAAAAAAAATAATTTTGAGACACAGTGTTGCTAATTTGCCCAGGCTGCCCTCGAACTTGCAATCCTCTTGCCTCAGCCTCTCAAATAATTGGGATTACAGGCATGACTGGAAAATGTTTTTAAGTGTATAATTTAGTTTCATTAATCATGCTTAAAATATTCCATAACCATTACTAAGTTCCAAAACTTTCCCAATATGGTGAAAAGAAATTCTGAACCCTTTCAAGAAACCTCCATTACCCCCTCCTCCCAGCTACTGGTAACTTTTAATCTACATTGTCTTTCTGAATTTGCCATTCTAGATATTTTGCACAAGTCGATTTGTTATTGTTTAGATATAAAATGTCCCCCAAAAGTCTCAAGTGTGTGGAAGGCAATTGGATAATGGGGCATTGTCTTAGTTGCTTTTCTTGTTACTGAGACAAAAAACCTACCACTGCAAGCTAAAGGAGGGAAGGTTTAATTGGCTCACAGTTTGTAGGGCTTTCAGACCATAATTGACTGGCTCCAAGGCAGGACAGTATGGCAGAGGGTCCCAGCAGAGCAGAAACAGTCCACGGTGTGGCAGGGCAGGCAGCAGGCAGAAGGCAGAAGCCAAGAGGCAGCAGCAGCAGTGGGAGCATCAGCCTGCCTCTCTCTTTTATCCCTTCCAGGAGTCCAGCCTCTTTGGGTTGTGCCCCCCTCACTCAGGGTGGGCCTTCCTATTATCCATATCCAGCACTATGCTAAACAAATCATTGGACTAATTTAGTAATCATACACCCTTAATCTCAGTGCCACACTCTTAATCCCAGCATCACATGCCCTAGATTGAGGCACCTCTGAAAAGACCGTCCTGTGATTGCATAAGGCTTTGGGGAAACATGTCGATATGAGCCATAATAGGTGCTATACTCATCAGTGAATCCATCTGTTGGTGAATTCAGTAGCTAAATATGTTGCTAGGAGGTGGGTCTGGTTGGAGGTAGGTCACTTAGAATGTGAACTGCAAGGATGTATTCTTGTTGGCCGTCTTCCCTTCTTTCTCTCTGTGCTTCTTGGCTGCCATGGGATGAGTAGTTGTCTTCTGACAGGTTTCTGCCTTGGAGCTAGTGGGCCTTGAGCTAAACTCACTGGAAACTGTCAGCCAAATAAAACTCTCTTTCCTCAAGTTGTGGATGTTGGTTATTTTGTCCCAGCAATGGCAAACTGACTAAAACAGATTCTGGTGCTAGAGAAATGCAGTCACTACTGTGACTGTACATGATCATGTGGTTCAGAAGCCTTTGGCACTGGTTTGCCAGGAGGATTGGGAAATGTTTGGACATGCAGGCTAGAAACCCTAGAATGTTGTGAGCAGTGCTCTTTGTGCAATACCGGTCAGAGCTCAGAAAATCAGAATACTGATAGAAATGCAGACAGTAAAGGCCAAGCTCAGGAAATTTTTAGTTGGGGACAAGGACTCCATTGGCAGTTGTACTACAGGTCATGTGTTTTATACTGTGGCACAAACTATTTCTTCATTTTTCACATGCTCTGAGACTAAAAAAATATTTCTTCATTTTGCCCATGTCTCAGGACACTGAGATTAAGAGCAGTGGACTATAAATCTAGCAGAGGAAATCTTTCTTTTTTGAGATAGGGTCTCACTACATAGTTTAAACTGGCCTTGAATTTACTGTTTAGCCCTGAGGCTGGTTTCAAACTCCCAGCAATCCTCCCGCCTTAGACTCCCAATTTCTGGGGTTACAGGTGTGTGCCACCATGTCTGGTCTCTGGCAAAGGCAATTTTAAAGTAGCCCAAATCTTAGGCTGTTGTATAGATCTTGTTTGCTACTTTTAGTCAAATCTACAGTGCAAATCAGGAAAGAAAAGAGAAGTTGAGTGATTTGAAAAACAGCATGGCCAGAAAGGAGTTGCAAAGTTGGGGCCATGGAAACAGTGGCTGCTAAAAAAAAAAAAAAAGGCATTATAAAGAAGCCAATTACTTTGCATCAGGATAATAGAAAAGATGGCTTGAAAGTGTCTCAGGAATCAGCAAAATCCCACCCTTCTCAGGATCAGGATGCAAAAGTGTTAAGCTTTCATTTGAAAAGAGAGCCTCTGAGCCCCATACTGGAAAAGGGCTACCTAGAGAACTGGTTCTCTGAGATTTACTTCAGCATTCTCAACCATGCCGGCTCTTGGAACCCTCTGCAGCCATGGTCCAAGGGAACTCAGCTGTTGCTCAAGCTGACAGCGGACCTTGGCACCATCCACATGGTGCTGATTTTACAGGCATGTAGAGTACAAGAATTATGGTGTTATGGAAGCTGCCACCCAGACTTAGAAAAAGACCTGAGAAGCCAGGTAGTGTGGCCCTGAGAGTTCTTGTTTGTTGTTGTTTGTTGTTATTGTTGATGTTGTTGTTTTGGTTCTAGGGGATCGAACTCGGGACCTTGTGCTTGCAAGACAGGTGGCAGAACCACTGAGCTAAATCCCCGGCCCATCTGATTATCTTTGGATAAACATCTATTCAAACCTTTGCTCACTTTACATTCTGCACATCAATCCTTATCAGAGAGATGATTTCCAAATCTTGTTTCCCATTCTGTAGGTTGTTTCCTTAGCTGTCTCTTCCTGTCACAATGTTTGAGAGAATTGCCTTCTAAGCAGAAAAGTCTTGTTTGGGCTCAGAGTTTCAGAGGTCTAGGCCATGTCTGGTTGGCCTCATTGCTTTTGGTCCTGTGACACAGCAGCTCATCGTGGCGGGAGCTCACGGGAACAGCACTTAACTCACCTCGTGGCCGTCAGGATGCACAGAGAGTGTGCAAGAAACTCCTCAGTCCCCTTAGAGGCTACCTTCCAAAGATTCCACCATCTGTCCATGGTACCATGGGTGAGGACCACACCATTAGGGAATATTCCAGATCCAAACTACAGCAGATGCCTTTTTACTTTCTTGATAATATTTTTGAGGCACAAAAGTTTTTCATATTGATGAAGTCCAGTTTATTTATTTTTTATTTTGTCATTTGTGCTTTTGTCATAACTAATTGTCCATTTCCTCCTCATCACTCTTTTGCCAGAGAGGCAGGACACATAAACATACTACAAAAGAATAACAGTGGTGGAAGTAGCAGGTCAATGGAACAGCTGCCATTCTATGTAGAAAATGTTCAGAAAGCTACATATTCACATTGAATAGTGACTAAAACATTTGTTATTAGGCAACTCTTACATTTAATGAGGCGCTTCATATTCCATCAGTTCTTGGGGGTCTCCCTCAGAGTGGACAATTTGCAAGGTATCTACGTAGCCCAGAAACCATTGCTCCTTCTACAAATGTTTGTTCCCACCCACGTGGCCCCTGGAAGCCATCTTTGTGCCTCACGATCACATTCCCCCAACAGAACCCCAGCTGGGCAACTTGTTTCTGTCCTATATCTGAGACTGAGAAATGTCACGCTCGTTACTAAAGCAGGTGAATTTTGCCTGCCATCTCTGTGTTATTCTCTGCCTGAGTCCCCATGAGGTCCCTATAATATTTCTTCTTCTCAAGTTTAATCTGGGTTAATTTTATTATTTATTTATTTATTATCATTTATTTGAGACAAGGGTCTCACTATGTAGTTCAGGCTGGCCTCAAACTCACAGTGATCCTTCTACCTCAGCCTCCCAAGGGCTGGGATTACAGCTGTGTGCCACCACGGCCAGGTCATCTGGGTTCATTTTATACTAGGATGATATTTTGAAATAATATTTATGTTCCTATATTGGTGAGCTGGTTGCTCTCCCTCCAGAGACCTTGTCTACAATCAGAAAGGCTGTGAAACTAGAGCTGAAGGGGAGAGGATGGATTAGTGCAAATGTGGAAATCTCTGCCCCACAGGGAAGACATGAAAAACCTGTTCTTTCCACGTCCAAGGATGGTGAGAAGCAGGGATCATGAGGCAGCGGGAGAAGACAGGCAGGCATATTCCTCACCCTCTGGGGCTATGCCTCAAGTGATGAGGAAGGGGCTGTAGGCCCATCCAGCTGGAGGATGGAGACGGAAAGCAGCAAGGCCACGATCTCTGCACAGGGTCTAGGGGAGGCCACCAGCCCTGAGGAGAAGCCTACCTTCTGGCTTGGCCGCATTCTCAACCTGAGGATGGTGAGAAGATGGTATCAAATGCAGCTACCAAAACTAGCTTCACTGGCACGGTGGCTCATGCTTGTAATCCCAGCTCTTTGGGGGGGCTAAGGTAGGAGATTCAAGCGTTTGAGGCCGGCTTGGGCAGTTTAGCAAGACCTTGTTTTAAGATTAAAAAGAAAAAGAAAAGGCTGAGGGGGTAGCTCAGGGGTAGAGCACTTGCCTAACAGGTGTGAGGCCCTGGGTTTAATTACCATGACGAGAGAAAGGGGAGGGAGAAAGGGAGAGGGAGAGGGAGAGAGGAAGAGGGAGAGAGAGAGGGAGAGAGGGGAGGGAGAGAAGGCCCAGTCTATGAACCTCACAGACAGGCTGATGGGTAGGAACTGTTTTGCGAGACATTGTAAAATCAATTTTGTTAGTAGCACCAACTGAGATGCTCCCTGCACTGTAAGAGATGCTTCTAGCTGGCTGCCATGTTGTTTTTTTTTTTTGTTTTTTTTGAGACAGGGTCTCACTATGTAGCTGAGACTGACCTGGAACTCACTATGTAGCCCAGGCTGGTCTTGAACTCACAGTGATCCTCCTGCCTCAGCCTCCCGAGTGCTGGGATTACAGGTGTGTGCCACGACGCCCGGCTAATGTTCTATTTCTTGACCAAGATGCTGGTTACACCAGTGTGCTCTGCTTAGGAAGATCCATCGACCTGTGCTTTTAAATGCACTTTACGCTGTGCTGCACAAAAACACATTTGTTGCTCTTTTTTTCCTTCTCCTTTTTCTTTAAAAGTAACTGATAAAAGATGAAGTGTGGAATTTAGGAAGAGGTTAGAGAAAATGGCAAAGGTTCTTTCTGTCTTACAAAGTGAAGAGTGAAGAGAGTAGGGCCAGTAGATGGGCAGGAAATGATGGGCTGAATATATAAATTTCAAAGGTAACCAACGGACCAAGTGAAAGCACTACTAGGGCTATGGGATGGTTAACTATGATGTCAACTTCAATAAGAAATACCCCACTGGGCCAGGGATTTAGCTCAGTGGCACTGCGCCTACCTCGCAAGCCCAAGGTCCCAAGTTTGATCCTCTGTACCAAAAAAGAAAAAAATACCCTGCTGATTTGTTTAGCACAGCTCTGGAAGTAAATGATGGACTCGCTGAAGACGGAAGACCCACCCGCCCACCTGGGTGTGGGTGGTACCAGGCAGTCCGCCTGTATCCTGAGTGGAACAGAAAGGGGAGGAGAAGGAAGTTGCACTTCTGCCTCTTTGGAGGAGCTCCGGTCCTGACCATCGCCTTTGGACATCAGTCCCCAGGCTTCCAGTGCAGACCTTTCAGCTTCCTCGTGTGAACTCACTTGGGACTCTGCAGTGAGCTCCACGCCTTCCAGCTTTGACTGGATCCCCAGCTCTCCAGTGCACAGGCCGCCCTTCCTCACTTTTCCACCCCTGACTCTGCTGCTCCACTGTAAGCCCGCCTTGTAAACTCTTAGTGTATTGTGTATTAAATCTGTTCCTCTAGTGAACCCTAATTTTACACCTATGGGAAACTGGTGGAGGGGAGGTGGGGTGAGTCAGTCACATCTCATAGCCCGAGTCACCAGATGTCCCCAAGCATGGGATTCATGACCGAGGGAACTGACATTCACAGTAGGCAGAGTGGCTGCTTCTGAGGCAGGGAGAGTGGGACGGAAGCCAACTGTCATCAGCGATTCTGGGCTATTTCTTCCCAGGTACGTCCATTACTTTAATAACACAAATCCTTAACAACAGGAGCCACAAGCGACAGCGCAGGAACTTGCAGAAGACCGAGCAAACAATGGGACATTGTAATCTCAACCTTGTTAGGGTTTGCTATGGAATTGAAATCATTACCTTAAATTCTGATCTTGTTCATTTCTTGGATAAAACACACAGCTGGAGGATGATGTCAACTCACAAATGTTCATTTATTTCATTCCACAAACATCTATGTCATGCCAAGCTTGGAGTTTCAAACCCTCGAGGAAGGAACAGCTATCCTAGGTTAAGGAAATTAGTACAATGGCTTTACTGGTTTCTGCGTGATGATCTAAAAAGCTCCCTTGAGAAATGGGTAGCTAAACAAGATGAGACATTTTCAGCAAAAAGGCAAGAGAGTTAGAGATGCTAAATATTATTGTATCTAAGATAATGACCGTTTCCATTATTTAAAAGATCAACGCATGACGAGAGATTGTATGATCTGAGAAAATTAGATAGGACTGAACTGAGCCCAGAGAAAAGAGGAAATTGAGAATGATTGTTATTTACCATAAAGGAGACAAATGTTTTAAAGTGACCTTTTTTCATTTAAAGAAGAAATACTGAATTAGCCAAGATAATAAAAGCAATCATCCATGATCTGTTACTCAGAGAGAATCGTTGTTAACATGATTCTTCTCCTTTCCAGGATCGGACTGAACATATCGTTTTAAAAACAGACAGAATTTTTCCTTCAAATCATACGGTGAACATTTTTACTTATAAACAGCCATATTTGTATGCATATTATATCTTCAAAAAAGAACACTGTAGGATAGCAAACTGATTTTGTAAGTTAAAATGGTAATTAACATGGACTTTTCTCCCAGAAGATGTACGTGTGGCATTTTACACCCAATTCAGAAGCTCCTGGACCACGGTGAGGCCCATCCCTAGAAGGATCCATGAACTTCCTCTATTAGTCGTAGAGTCTAAGCACGTAGGACCACACCTTCCTACCATTTCCACGGGTCATGGGGCCAAGAGAGTTTCTGAAGAGCCAGCAGCTGGGGACCCATCTTTCAGGAAGCACTGGGCACTGAGATGTTCAAGGGGAGCTGTAATAGCTGAGTTACAGATAAAGACATCTGGAAACCCAGAGATTTTCCTCACCCACTCATGGGGCACAGAGATAACAGTCATAGGAGGAGGGCTGGGGAGTGGGACCCACTTTATAGTTAGCAGTTGTTTTTTTTTGTTTTTGTTTTTTTTTGGTACCGGGGATTGAACTCCGATCCTTGGGCTTGCGAAGCAGGCGGCAGAACCACTGAGCTAAATCCCCAGCCCCAGGAGCCACTTTGTAGGCAGAGCCTCATAAACCCCCAACACTCTGGCCTGGGCCTGACCAGCCCCGCTCACCTGGCAAGTGGCTGCTTGAGTCACACAGCAGCAAGGAGCCTATCTGGGAGTGGATCCAGATCTGTGTCACCTTAGAGCAAGATGCCAAAGGTTTAGGGGACTATACAGATAGCAAGACAATGCCTGCGCCCTCCTGAAGCTGCCAATCCTATTGGCAAGGATGAGCCATTTGGAGCTAAGAAGTTAAACTATTTCCTGGTCTGGAAGGGCACTGAATCTACACCACCCAGTCTCTGATTCCCTTTGGCCAGGATAATGGTTTTTTACGCTGTGCACACTCAGGCCGCAGCGTGGCATTACCTGTGCAGACAGCATGCGTCCAGTGTCCTGTGCCACTCAAGGCCCTCTGTGACTCCCACAGCAGCCCTGTTTCCACCTCCCTCCCCCAGGTGCTACTGCTCATCTGCTGTGATGAATCTCCTCTGCCTCTGCAGGGAGGTAAAGAGCAGACAGGAGGACAGGGAGCCTCTTCCGGATCTGCCTGGAGTGCTGTACCCAGCCTGCCACCAGCTGCTGAGCAGGTGATGGATGCGTGAACTTTCCAGCCCAGTCTCTCCCTGGCTTCCTCCCCCTGCTTCTGCCCCTGCTTGCTTGAGAACCACACATACTTGCTTCCCACCTAGGTTTGAACCACACATACTTGCTTCCCACCTAGGTTGCCCTAGAAGGCCCTGCTTGTCCTGTTCACCTGCAGGGCACAGCTGCCCTTCCTGCCCAACCTTCTGTGTGGTCCTGCCAGACCCTTGCACCCTAGCTTTGGGTTCCTTTCTTTCTGGGTGTTCCACACCTCTGCCCCTCTTGTGACAACTGGATGTCAGGGGCCTTCCTTACGCGTGTGTCCATGTCTTATTCACTTTCCTTGTTGCTGGGACAAAATACCTGACACACAATTTAGAAGGAGGAGAGGCTGATTTGGGCTCACAGTTTTAGAGGCTGCAGTGCTTGCATTATCGGTGGCGTGGTAGAATGGCCTGGAGAGGCGGCTCATGTCATGGCGGCCAGGAAGTTGAGAGAGAAGAGAGGAGCCAGGGAGAAGACATACACCCTTCCAGGCCACACCCACAGGCCCCACCTCTAACCAGGCCCCACCTCCTAAGTACTTGTCAGCACTAAGGGCCCACAGTCCAGTCACCTTCCCAAAGCCCTACCGATGAGGGCACGAGGCCACTGGGTGACATTCCCATCCAAAGCCTAACAATCGTGTGGACACTAAAGCGACTTCCATTCTTTCCCACCCTATTCATGGGCACAGACTCTGGGAGTTGCAGACTCTTCAGTTCCTTGCTTTATAGATGAGGAAACCAAGACCTGGGGAAAGGAAGTGCCTTGGCCAGGGTCATACGGCTGGTGACAACCCAGATTAGGACCCAGTTTCCCACCTCCCTGACTTATTCTGTGTTCCATCTCCCCAGGCTTCAGGGAGTGGCACTTCTCTTGAGGAAATGGTAATTTTGTGTTTAGCCACCTTGTGGGTGAGATAGGTGTTGTCCTTAAGGGAACCAGGGGGTCCTCTAAAGAAAATCTCTTGCTAATCGTTGAGGAGGAAGGAATTGCAGAGTGAGACTCATTATACTGCTTGATCACCACAGGTGTGCAAAGGGAGCCTGGGGCCTCCTGAGAGCAGTGTTCCCAGGGCACTCTGGTCTCTGAGACGACGCTGTCAAGGTGCCAAGCGTGTGGTAGATTCTCACGAACCAGAATCCCATGTTAGTACCATCTATCCCCTTCAGTCCAGACCTTTCATGATCTGGCCCAGACAGCCTTGCGGGCCAACTCCTCAGGCTCCAGCCTGCTCCCCCTCCCTGCTGCCCTTACAATAGTTCTCGCCTCCTGCTTCCTCTGTCCTCCCTGACAGCCTCAGTGCCGTGTCCACAATCTGTTCACTGTTCTTGGCCACATGGTGATCACTCTATCTGGACAAAAATCCTCCTACCCCTTGCCCCGCAGTTCTTGAGGGCAGAGGTCCTGGACCCTGGCGGTGTCCCCTAACCCCGAGGAGGCCCCAGGACTCAGCACTTGTTCCACCAAGCCTGTGCCACACAGGGAATCAGGAGAGCGTCATGCGGACAACCCCAGGCCATGGGGGGCTCTGTGACCCTTCCAGACACACTGACTTCCTGTTTCTCAGAGCAAGCATGCCCTCCAGTTGGATCCTCCCTCCCCCAGTCATGCTTCTGTGTTCTGTCCCAATTTCCACCTCAGCACATCTCCGCTGTTTGGGGTTGGTTCTGTCCACTCTGCTTCCTCAGCAGCTGACCTTGGCTTCACCAGATGCTTATTTTGAGAGTGTGAAACAGGATTGAACCCAGGGCCTTCTAACCTGGAGCTACATCCCCAGCTCCCCTTTTTGAAAATTTTGTTTTATTTTGAGACAGTCTTGCTAAATTGCCTATGCGGGACTCAAACTTGTGATCCTCCTGCCTCAGCCTCTCACAGTGCTGGGATTATAGGCAAGAGCATCTTCTGCAACATGAGCCATAGGCTGCAGTGTGACCTTGGCATGTCGCATTGCTTCTCTCATCTGTAAAACAGCAATTGAAAATGACACTTGAAGGACTGGGGATTAACTCAGTGGTTCCTGCCTCGCAAGCTCAAGGACTTGAGTTCAATCCCCAGCATCAAAAAAAAAAAAGAGAGAAAGAAAGAAAGAAAGAAAGGAAGGAAGGAAGGAAGAAAGAAAGAACGAACATGACACTTGACTCCTGGGACTGCCGCTAATGCTCAGATGAGCTAAGGCATGGGCGCCCCCAGCCCGGTGTGACACATAGCAAGCATCAATAGATACAGAGATAGAAAAGAAGGTAATAAACCTACTTGATCACTTGTTTCTCTCTTTCTGTTGCCAAAACTGCTTCTGGGCCTCTGCGCAGGCAATCCTGGCTGCTCCATGCCTGGCTGCTGGTCCCATCTCTTTTCTGGCCATGTCTCTAGTCACAGCCCATTTCCAGAGAGAAGATGATGGAGTTCTAGGCAAAGAGTTGGAGTCCAGGCCCTGACCTTGATGGCTTCTCCTACTGGGAGGGCCATTTCCACTTGAAGCTGTGGCAGAAGGTGTGTGTGCCAGCGTTGTGTTCTCAGGGGCATGTCAGGAACAACATGAGGGAGTTAGGGCCCATACTACCTTCTCTCTCAGTGGCTGTAAATGAAGTCCCACTGTGATCTCTCTCTCTCTCTCTCTGGTTCCTTACATCCTGCTTAACAATGAGAGTTTCTGCTGGACAGATGAGAAACTATTTTTTTTTTTGATATGCCAGCAGAAAGGCATTGGTCCTGCTAACTAATCAAGGCAGGAAAGGAAGGTGGGAGGAGGATATGCTCCTCTCAGAGGAGGGAGAAGAGAGTGAGGTCAAGACCAGAACCGTGAACCCGTGTCTGGTTCCTCTTCCACCTCCTGTATTTTCTATACCACTTCAAGCAGGTAAAGCTGAGGTCTTGACTGTGGGGGATTTTTACAGCCAAATGACCTGAGCACCAGATGGGATTCTGTGCACCTTCTCAAGGGTGCTGTGTGCACACACAGCTAGCTCAGCTTGGCTCAGTCAGGACGGTGAGACCATTCTAGGCTTTTCAGCCAGGGGAGTTTAATACAGGAATTGGTTCTGCAGATAACAGAGGAGATGCGGAGCCATATTAGGCATGGTGGAGACCACAGCTTAGGAAGAGCGCGAGGCCTCTCAGCCCAGACCACAGCCAGTGTTGGCTGGCAGAGGCCAGAACCCTGGCTAGCACAGCCAGAGGCACTGACTCCGCAGAGTGAGGAGTGGCCCTCAGAAGCAGAGGCCACGTGAAAGCTGTTCTGTGGACACTGGAACTAACGCAGTTACTGCTCATGGTGCCAACAAACGCAGAGCAGGGGAGAGGTGCCCTGACTCCCCTCCTTCTTCCGTCAGCCTCACTCCATTCCCCCATCAGCAAAGCCATCAAGAGCCTCATGCTAGGGAGCCTGAAAGTTTACTGCCTGTGGTGGACAGAAGGACGATGCAAAGGCTAGGACTAAATTGAGGTCCATCACAGGCAGCGTCCCCAACACCCAAGGTGACTGGGCCCCAGGGACGGGAAGTAAGAAAGCCCCCCAGACAGGAGGGGAACGAGCAGGCAGTCTGGAAGCTGGGCCCACGTAAGGTCTTGCCACAGTGTCTCAAAGCCTGGACACAAAACTTGAGGTGCCTGAGCTGAGGAAGGTGACAGACAGACATAAAGAAGCAGTTCATTTGTGAGCGAGCGAGCCAGTCCCTTTACAACTCTCTAATCATTGGGTGACATTAAGGAGAAAGCGCTGTCTGGTGCTTGCTGTGAGTTGAGTTTGTCCCCTAAAGGTCTCTGTGCACAGTGCCGAGAGGTGGCGGAACAACGGAGAGACCTGAGTACAACGTAACGAGGTCTCAGGGCCCCACCCTAAGAAGGATCAACACTGGCTTCACTAAGTTAGTTCCAAGGTTGTCTCAAGGCACAGCCCCTCCGTACCCTTGGCCCCTTCTGCACACGGTGGTTCTCTTCCTGCTTTCTGCTCTGTTGTGATACAACCAGTGACTCTCACTATCAGCTCAGCAGACGAGCCCTCCTATGCTTGGACTTTCAGTCTCCCAAACTATGAATGAAATAAAACCTCTTCTCTTTACAAAGCTCTAGTCTCTGGTATTTTATGCTAGCAAGTTGACAAAATATACTAAGGCTTTGGTCACGGGTCGTTAACATCACTCTAACATTTTCTCACCGTGGGAAAGTCCCCAGCAGATCTTCAGCCAGGATTCTCTTCTCTCAGCCTTGGGCTTTTAACCTCCAGCTTTCTTCAAAATGGGTCCTTCTCCGTTTTCCACTTGGGTCTATCACCTCCTTTGTGGGAGCCTCAAGCTGAGCAGAGGAGTCAAGTCTGCAGAGGAACCCACTCAGAGGAGCCTGAAAACATTGACTTCCTGTGAAGTCAGCTTGTCCTAACGTCGTCCATCACTGTTGACCCTAATTCATTGGGTTGAATGGCTTCTTTTTGCAAAGAAATAGTTACACTAATATTTGCTTTGCCTCTTGGGAAACCATATGGGAGTGAGATAATGATACTGAAAACAGAGAAAGAGTGAATCCTAGTGAGAATATGGCTGAGAGAGAAGCCTGGCCTCCCTGGTCCCCACCTGCTGGCTCCAAGCAGCCCCAGCCTCCAAAGAAGGCAACCCTGAGACCCCAGTCTATTTAGATGCTCACATGGAGAGGATTTTACATAGACTCAAAACACCATTCCCTTAGTGGGTTGCTTTTTAAAAAGTTTGCTAAGAAACTCAGGAAATGAGAGTAAACAGATAAGTGGTTGTAGAAAATCTATCGCTGGTAGGTATTAATGAAAGATAACAAAAAAATTGTGATCGTTTCTAAATAGGATGCAAATTGCCAATGATTTCACTCATCAATTTATTCACTAAACATTTACAGAGGCTCTGGGGCTGTAGCTCCGTGGGGAGCCCTTGCCTAACCTGTGAGCTCTTGGTTCAATTCCTAGCACACCCCCACACACACCACTGCCTCTACTGCAATAGGTAACAGTGTTGCATAAATTCATGAAAGTAGGCCCCGGGATTTAGCTCAGTGGTTCCGCTGCCTGCCTTGCAAGCGAAAGGACCAGAGTTCAATCCCTGGTAAAAAAAAAAAAAAAAAAAAAAAAAAATTCATGAAGGTGCCCATTTTTTTTTCTTTTTATTGAGTTTATTGGCACAATCTAGGTATACAATACAATTACATTCATCATTGGGATTCTGTACTTTTACATAATAGCTATTGATTCTCATTTTTCCCCTTATCCCTGCCCTCTCTTCACCCCCTCCTCCCCTCCCCATTTACAAACACTTTATTTCCATTTTTTCAGTTTCTCATATTTTTTCTCTCCCTTATTACCTTTCCCCCACCCTTCCCACTTTCCCTACACCTTTAGCCCTTTACTTCCTATTTCACATTATTAATTATATCATTAGGATCCTGTGTACTATTATAGCTATTTCAGTTAAAGAAATCTCTGCATGAACATTAAAAATAGGGACTATATTATTAATTATATCATTAGGATCCTGTGTACTATTATAGCTATTTCAGTTAAAGAAATCTCTGTATGAACATTAAAAATAGGGACTACTAAAATAAAACTAAAAAGGAAAGTGAAATAGAAAAGGCAATGATGTAACATTAAAATGATCCTTAATTCTGGAGACGAAAATGGTCCCTGATCATATTTAAATTGCTTCTCGCTCTTATAGTCTTATCTTATTCTTTTTTTCATTATTTAGAGAATACTTTATTAGTTTCTGTAATCAAACCCACGTAGATATGAACTTACATATTTAGTATGATGTGTTACCCCTGTACACATGGAAAAAAAATAGAAAATAAAAATAAAAATAAATTAACATTTCTAGACCAATATGGCTGTCCATTTCTGTACAATGCCAAGTCAACACAGTAAATTGGGATGACTTTTTCCAAAGTTGGCAGCACCATTAAAATTTCCCAAAATTCAATTTATATATATATGTATACATATATATATTTATTTATTTATATAAAAAGACTAATAATAGTATGTTATGCATCAATAGCAGCAACAGCTTTTCCAGGTTCTGCAGTCAT
>NW_022900949.1:30725712-30743430 GCF_012274545.1 Fukomys damarensis
ATTGATCTGTTTTGTTACTTCCTGTGCTTTGAGTTCAGGGTGTCCTGGTGGTTCACTATCGGCCTTTTCATCCTCATTTGCCCTACTGTTTGCCGTTGGTGAACTGGAAGTCTGTCCTTGTGTCTTGCTTAAGTGTTTTCTCATTTTAATTTTTGTTGTCGGACTGTCCTTGGTTTAATCTCTGGATTATCACCCAAATCTTCCTGATATAGTTGTGCCCTAGCTTCTGTGTCTCTAACGACCCACAGACATTCTCATCTTCATAACATCAGAGAAAACAGCTCATCAAATCAACGACAATGCTTTACCCCAACTGATACAGTCAGCAACACATTAAGATCAAGCACAACTTGGACACTGACCATCTGTGGTAGTCACTAGTCTATCACCCTTAAATCATTTGAATTAAATTGAAATCAAGAAGCAGTCCAGAACATGACTGCAGTGAGCAAAATTTCAATATAGTGTATTTACCATTTAATGGCTCAGACAGAGCAAGGATGCAAGACCCCTGATCTCAGTTAGCTGATGGCTGAACCCCCTGACGCTGACTGACCTCGGCCTGCAAGGCCCAGATTGAGTTCCCCATCCTTCTGAATGGTTGAACTCTGCAACGTTCTATTACAGGTTTCCCATACCCTTTCTTTAAAGATGTTCAAAGTTGGGAATTCACAAAAACACCCTTGATGACCACCTCTGTCTTTGCAGAGTGGGTCCAAAGACTGGCACAGTCAGGAGGTCTGAGAGTGCGGGTGGGGGGGCTTATGGGGGGTTCAGGGGCACCCATGCAGCTACCTTCCTGGCACTTGAGCGATGGCGGCTGGGTCGGGAGCAGGTGTGGTTCTCCTTCCCGTGGTGGATCGGGGCCCAGGCTGCCTCCCCATTTATTTATTAAATAAATGTTACTGAGTCCTTCTGATGAGCCAAGCACTGAGCATTGGTCAAGGAAGAATGGGAAATGACTCAAATTCTCCTACAATTTTGCCTAATGGGTGCAATGACACCTTCATCTTCACCGCCCCCTGAAGGCACTGTATTCTTCTGGTACTTATTCCCAGATGTCTACTGGGGGCCCTAAGCTGCAAGTGTGGGTCTATGCTTGTCCTCAAGGAGCTTAAACAGGCTGGATACATTCTAGCATCCCTTCTCAAGTCTGTCACCTGCTTGCCTGAAGTCGCTCAACCATACATCTACCAGATAGAATGAGGGGCACATATGTGAAAGGGAGAAAATGGCTAAGACAATGGACCAGCAGATCTGTGAGTTGTGGCCCCGAAGTTCATGGAAGAGGCTGAGTCTCCTTGGTGGCTACTCCATGATGGCAGCCTGCGATGGCTAATCTTGATTGCCAACTGGACTGGATTGAGAAATATATAGGAAATCAGTAACACACACTTCTGGCTGTGTCTGTGGGTTTTTCCAAAGATGAATGGATCATGAGGGAGAGATCATAACTTGATGGCATTATTGGAAGGGGCTGGAGAAAGGAGGTGGCACCTAATTCCCAGGAGAGGTTCCTGGGGTTACGACTTGGGGACTATATCTAGTCTCTGGCCTCTGAAGCTCTTTTCTCTGCTTCCTGGCTGTCAGAAAGTGAGTGGTTTTCCTTGGCTATGCCTTTCACCATGATGTCCATTTTGTGGAGCCAGCTGACCATGGACTGGAACCTCTGAAATGAGAGCCAAATGACACTGCTTCTCCTCTAGGTTATTTTCCTCAGGTATTTGGTCACAGTGACAAAACTGACCAATGCACAGACTGATTCCACTTAGCTCTCCTCCCCACGTTCCCAAGGGAAGTGACAATGTCTGCTTCAGAACAGTGTCAGGCACACGGTAGGTGATAGAGAATTAATAATGTTAAGGATTTAATTGTGACACCGCCATTATGGGCCATGTTTCCAGGTCCTTCCCAAGTCCATACCCCTACCCTAAGTTTCCTCTTCCCCAAGACCATGCCAGCATATAGAATTGAAACCTAAGGCTTCCTGCAAGGCTCCCTCCTTAAAAGGCAAGGTGACTTGCAATAGGTTATATGCTACAGATACGTGAGAGCCCAACCCCAAACCTATAAATAAGCCAACACTTCCCTGCTCCTCTCTCTCTCTCTCTCTCTCTGTTCTGCCTTCTCTCTCTCCTGCTCTGCTCCCCTGGATAAAGTCTCTAGTTGGACCTCTTGCTGTGCGTGGCCTAGTTGTTGAGTGGCGCTGTTCCCTTTCAGTAGGGTGCCAAACAAATATCTGTGGCCTGGCTTCTGCCAGTTTCAGCAAGCAACAGAGATTTCCTGGAGGAGGGAGCTCTTGGGGACCCAGCTTTGGGGGAATCTGAGGTGCTTTGGGTGCTGGCATGAGGGGCAACTAGCAGGTAGCAACGTTCCAGGTGTGTAATAAATGCTCAGAAGAAACAGGTGATGATGATGATGGCAATAAAACTAAGCAGTTGGGCCATCTGCAGACAGAGGCTAGAGCCAGGGGTTCCCAAGGGTGTCTCCAGCTCTGGAATCCTGTGGGGATCTCTCTGCCTCTCCCTTGTTAAAGTAGCCAGGGTTGGCAGGGGTAAAAAACTTGATCCTGGGAGTCCACACTGGGTCATCTGGGAATTTACCACAGTGGGAATTTCAGCTGGAGCCTCACAGAGGACCAGCTGTTCTCTGGGTGCCCAGGGAAGACTCTAGGGCAATGACAAATACGATGGAACCGTGAACCCGGATGCACGTTGTTCCCCCTGCTGGTGAACCTGGTTCTCCAGTCCCTTCCCTGCCTGCAGTGCTGAGAGAGCGGGTGGGGACTCTCCTGAGCCTTCCCCGTCCTTGATGTGCAGAGTGACAGAGGACTTGCTAGCTGGCTGCTATTTAGAGTGGACATGTTCTCATTTTGCTTTATTCCTATGGCTAGAATATCTAGAATTTCCCTTCTTTCATTTCTCCCTCCCCCTCGGTTTACAGTTTTTCTTTAACATTTCCTTAAAGGGCCAGTTTCCTCAGAAGGTCCCAGGAGCCACAGGAAAGTAGCTACTCGCCCACCTGATGACTCAGATTTCTGCTGAGGGCTGACTGCACGGGTGGCAGCGGGTCTGACCGGTGTGAGAGCTTTTACAAGGCTTCACGGTCCAGTCTTTGCGGCATCCATGAAGGGGGTCCTACCATCTCCCCCACCTTGTGGATGGGAAGACTGAGGCCCTGTGCACATCAGGCACCTCACCAGAGCAGTCAGAGTGAGTACCAGGATCAGACCCCAGCTCCTAACTGCAAAGCCTTCAAGCCCCAAGAAAGGTGGCTCCTGTTTCTGGAACTTGGATTGAAAGACAACGAAGCAGTTTGTCCCTTGCAGGCGACAGCTATCTAGAGAGCATTTACTGGTAGTACAAGGAAGTTTCTTTTATGTTAAAAATGGACCTGAAACACTGCTTCGGTTTTAGTTCCGGTTGCAAGCCAGATAGCATTTCCTGGTAATCTTTTCTTGGTAGTCTTCGGTCGCCCCAGGGTACGGAAGCAGGCAGTGGCCATGGAAATGGTCTGACCCACAGCAGACTCCTGAGTCCCTTCTCCGCTCTGGCTCAGCCCAGCTGGGGCTGGGGAGTGGGGCCTCCACAGACAGCACCACACAGCCAGCCAGAGACCTGGCCACCAATGGCTGCAGCCCAGACTGAGGGATGTTTGGGCTTGCTTGTCTGTTTCATTTTGCCCAAACAATTAGGAAGCCACCCACACCCAGCAGAGGCTCCTTACACCCTAATCCAGGCAGCAAAGACCAGAGTCCTTGCAGTCTCAGGCTCAGGTGTTGAAACTGGAAGAGAAAATACTCTTTTCCTGGCTTTTGAATTTCAAAGACTCTACCTTCATATAAACAGAAAGGACTGGTCTAATGGCTTAAAGGTGGGGTTAGATATAATGAGTAAATCAAGCCCTTCCCCAGGGTGGTGGGCTCAGGGGAGAGACAGGTATACAGACACTGATGGGCTTCAGAGGGGACCCTTGATCCCCGGACCCTGGCTAAGCCTTGGATGGAGATGAACCTTCCAGCCGGACTGCAGACAGGCAGTGCCACTTCCTGGAAGGGTTCCAGGAGACAGGAGACTCAGAAGAGAGAGCCGGAGCCCCGGCAGCTTCACAGTGGGGAGGAAAGAGATGCACTAGGCACTCCACTCCTAAGAGGCCCTGGACCTACAGCCCTGGGGGAGGGCATCCCAATAGCAACTTGTGAGGATAGGTGGAACCTGGCCTCCCTGGAATGAGAGGCAGCCCTGAGAAAGAAGCGAGCATGCACAGCAGCCTAGGATGATGTTTCTGCCACCCAGCAAAACAGAGGCTCAGCATGAAAATACATTAAGTTCTAGAAAAAGTCTCATTTCACTGCAACAAGGGGGTCCCCTAAAACAGCCAAGGTTGCAGACCGACAGCCTTGTCTACCCCAGACATGCAGCACAAAGGAGCTTCCCGAGGGAGACTCCCACTCCTGACTCACCGGCGGCTCCTGGGTTCAGTGCAGAATTTCAGGTCACAGACATGAACATCTGAAGCTGAGGCATGCGCTGTAGAGTCCAGGGGCCTTGGGTTGGGCTGGCCCCTCCACCCAGCGCCACTGTTACCTGGCCTGCCTTGGCTGCTCCGGCTTCATCACCCGACACGGCTCCTCTCCCACCACACATGCTGACGGCAACTTCCCAGGCACAGGCGGGCTGGCGTGTCCTTCCCCTGACCCCGTCCCATTCCTCAGCCTAGTGCCACCCACCTATCCCAGGAGTTCAAGCTTGTGAATCCTTTGTGAAGTTTTCCCAGGTAAAGCCGGACACACCCTCTTTCTGTGACCTCACTGGGCCAGGTTGGACAGCTACCATGATGCCTGCTCGGGTCTAGTGGTGTCTTTTCCTTCCATGACAAGGCTTGAGTTTCAGGATGGCGGGGGAGAGAGAGGAGAGAGGGAGAGGGAGAGAGAGAGCGTGAAAGGTCAAAAGAAGATTGCTAATTATTTTGCCACATGAAAGTGTCTGTGAAAATGTCATGACAGTGGCATTAAGGATGGTCCTTCAGAGTCCTGAAACCTTTCACATATATACACATATTGGCTTCGTGTTTCTCATTTTCCCTGAGGACACCGAGTGGGCACCAACTTTTGAGACCCTCTATCCAAAGGTGTGAGCTCCATCGGGGGTGCCTGGTGGCCTGGCCTGTGAGATCACACTCTAGCCCCTGTGGTTGCCTTGGCAACCAGAACCTCCGGGATGCCATCAGCTGCTGCCTGAGGTCCCTCCCTCTCTCCTCCAGTGGGTTGATGAGTCCCATTGGAAGCCATCAAGGCTAATGACTCCCGGCCTGCTGCGCAGTTTCAGATGAACCAGGGATTTTCTCAGCTGGTAAATTCCACTGGGTCTGGAGCCTCCGGGCCTGTGGAGAAAGAGGAAGAGGAGGAACAGTGAGGAGGAGGAGGAGATGGGGGAAACCGAGGCTCCTGAACTGTACTCAATTACCAAGCTGGACAATGTGGACATTTGTAGCTGAAGCCAGAAGATGACCACCTGTGGGTTGGGCTGTCACACGAGCTCCCCACACACCCTTTTTATCTTTTTTATCTTTATTAAAGTTATTGGTACATATTAGGTATACAGCACAGTTCCATGCGTCATTGGGATCTTGTACCTACACGTGACTTCTCAGGTTCTTATTTTTCCCCATTGCCCAGCCCTCCCCCCAGCCTCTCCACCCTTCCCTGTTTACAAAGACAGTTTCCATGTTTTTCCTTTTTACAAATTTTTTCTTTTCCCTTTTTACCTTTCTCCTACCCCTCCCACTTCCTCCACTCTTTTCGACTTTTCTTCCTATTACACATTTTAATCCTTATTTACACTTTTACTTTTTCACACCAGAGGAACTATTCAGTATTTACACATGTGCATCTTAGTAATTTCACTTGAGTATGGCCTTAATGGGCATCCACTTAGCTAAAATAGGACCTTGTGCTTACAAAGCAGGCAACAGAACCTCTGAGCTAAATCCCGGGCACCTAGTCTCTCATTCTTTATGGCTGAATAGTATTCCATTTTATATAAAAATATACATCTTCTTTATCCAGACTCCAGCTGAAGGGTAACTGGGCTGTTTTCAAGTTTTAGCTGTGGAATGATTCTTTTAATTCTTTGAAGGAGATACCCAGCAGAAGAATAGCTGGGTCAAACAGGATTTCTAATCTTAGTTGTTTGGGCTATCTCCATTTTGATTTCCACAGTGGTTGCACCAGTCTACACTCCCACCAACAGTGAAGAAGAGCTCCTTTCTCCCTACAACCCAACCAGCATTTGTTATTGGTTGATTTCTTAATAGCAGTCATTCTTTCTGGGGTGAGGTGGAATCTCAGTGTTGTATTCATCTGCATCTTTCAAATGACCAGTGATGTTGAACATTTTTCATATGTTTATTTGCTGCTTTTACTTCTTTGTCTGAGAAATGTCTGTTCGTTTCTGATGCCCAATTTTGAATCGGGTCTTTATATTTGGGAGGGCTGATTTTTTTTTAGTTCTTTATATATTCTAGATAGTAGACCTTTGTCTGAGGAGCAGCTGGTAAAAATATTTTCCCATATTGTGAGTTGTCTCTTAGCTCTGCTTGCGATTTCTCTGGCAGTGCAGAAGCTTTTTAAAAAGATGAGATCCCAATTGTTAATTCTTTGTGCTAGTTCTGAACCGTGCTGCTAAGGATTTGTTCATAAAGTCTTTTCCTATGCCAATATCTTCAAGAGTTCCACCTATCTTCCAGAAAGTTTAGTGTTTCTGTTTTAATATTTATATCTTTAATCCACTTGGATTTTAGTTTAGTGCAGGTGGACGATATGGGTCCAGTTTTAATCTTTGACAAGTTGAAATCCAGCTTTTTCAGCACCATTTATTGAAGAGGCTATCTTTCCTCCAGAGAGGGTGTTTGGCTCCTTTGTCGAAGATGAGGTAGTTGAGTATGTCAGGAGGTGTTTCTAATCTGTTCCACTGATCCTCAGGTCTGTTTCTTTGCTAGTATCTTCTCTCACAATATGATGTAATCGCTAATGTTTCCTTTTCATAATAAACATTTTGAAACTTCCTCTACTATTCTGAAATAAAATGTACACATAATAACCTACATCCATTAGGCACTGTGTTGGAAACACAATGTTCTTCCTCTGCTGTTGTACCACAACCGTCAACACAGAAGACTCCTGTGACCTTAAAAGGATTAGCTGGGAGAGGTGGCACATGCCTGTAATTCCAGGTCTTCAGGAGGCTGACTCCGGAGAATCACAAATTGGAGCTCAGGATGGGCAACTTAGTGGGATCCTGTTTCAAAAAGGAAAATAAAAAGGACCAGGGATGTAGCTCCGTGGTAGAAAGCCCCTGAGTTCAGTCCCCAGTACCGAAAAAAATAATAGAGGTGGGGATTTCTCCCCAGTAGCAAGCAGATAATTTTGTAGTAGATGCCGACGGAGTAGCCCCCCAGTCCAATCTAGCTCTCCCTAGAGACAGCGCCGGATCCCACAGGTGGAGGCTCAGTCCTCAAGAGCCCCGTCCAATGTAGAGGCTGATGGAACACAGCTGTTTTGCCTGTGCTTGACTGACCGGCTCTAAACTGAGGTTCCCACATCCCTCTGCCTTGCATTCCATTAGTTTCCTAGGTAGTTTACAGCCCTCAGGGAAGCACCAGTGTGTACTAGAAAAGCTACAATTGCAAAGGATGGGGAGGGAGAGGTGTACAGGGCAGGGCGTGTGGGAAGGTACAGGGCCCACCAGGGACCTCCACATGGCCAGCTGCTGGGAAACCTTCAGAGCTTGATTAGTTGGACTCTTGTTTTGTTTTCTGTTTTGAGACAGGGTCTCACTATGTAGTTGAAACTGTCCTGGAACTCACTATGTAGCCCAGGCTGGTCTCGAACTCACAGAGATCCTCCTGCCTCAGCCTCCCAAGTACTGGGATTACAGGCATGTGCCACCATGCCCGGCTAATTTTGGATTTTTGTTTTGTTTGGCTGCTGAGGATTGGACCCAGGGCCACTGAGCTGAACTCCCAGGTGGCTAGCTTTCTCCAGAGGCTTTGCTGCACAGGCACGACTGGCCACCTCACTGGCCACTGGGAATCAACTCCACCTTGAGCTCCTCTCCCCTCCCTAGAGGTTGGGTGGGGCTTAAAGCCCCAACCCTCTAGTGATGCTGTGGTCTTCTGTGGCCATCCTCCATCCTGAAGCCACGCAGGGTTACCAGCCATCAGCCAACTCTTGCAGGGAGGGGTTACTGCAAATTGAATGCAGGACCTTTGCACTGAGCTATATCCTCGGACCCCTTTTTAAATGGTTATTTTGAGACATGGTCTCATGAAATCACTAAGTTTCTGAAGCTGGATTTGAATTTGCAAACTTCCTGCCTCAGCCTCCGAGAGTTCTGGAATTACAGGCATTTATCACCATGCCCCACCAGCCAACCCATGCGTAGGAGACTTACCACTTTGATGATTCCAAGGATGTTAGGAGTTGTACACCAGGAAGCAGGAAAGCTTTGAACTTCTTGCCATCGAGTACAATGTTAGTTGTAGGATTTTTCTGGATATTCTTTATCAAGTTGCGACTCCTCCTTACTCCTAGTTTTCTGAGTTTTGGTTTTTTTTTTAAATCATGAATGAGTATTGCATTTTGTCAAATCATTTTTGTGTCTATATTTTCAAACAAAATTTCTTTACTTTATTGATGAATTACATTAATTGATTTTCTAATGTTTAGCCAGGCTTGTATGCCTGGGATAATTCCCACTGGGTTGTGGTGTATAATTATTTTTTTATACCTTAACTCAATTTGCTAATATTTTATGGAGAGCTTTTTAATTTTTTTTATTATTTATTTACTTATTTAGAAAAAAGGTCTGGCTATGTAGTTCAGGCTGACCTTAAACTCACTGTGTAGCCCAGGTTGGCCTTGAACTTGAGGCAATCCTCCTGTCTCAGCCTCCCGAGTGCTGGGACTATAGGCACGCACCACCATGCCCAGCTGGAGGACTTTTTAAAAAACCTATATTCTTGAGAGATAATGGTCTATAGTTATTCTATAATGTCTTTGTCTGGATTGAGGGTTAGGGTATTTCCAGCCTCACAGGATGAGTTAGGAAGTATTCCCTTCACTTCTGTCTTTTGGGAGATATTATAGAATTTGTATAATTTCTTTAGAAAATACTTGGTAGAATTCACCAGTGAAACATCTGGGCCTAGTGTTTTCTGTTTTGGATTGGTTATTAATTATAAATTCAATTTCTGCAATAGATGTAGACCTGTTCCAATAGTCTATTCCTTTTTTTGTCTTTCTTTCTTTTTTCGTGGAACTGGGAATCAAACTCGGGACCTTGTGCTTGCAAGGCAGGTGCAGTGCCATTGAGCTAAATTCCCAGCCCCTAGTCTATTGTGTGTGTGTGTGTGTGTGTGTGTGTGTGTGTGTTAGCAGGTCTTTTTTTTTTTTAAGGACTTGATACAACTCATCTGAGGTTGTAAAATATGAGAATGGAGTTGTTCATAGTATTTCTTCCTCTTTTTTGGGGAGATAGCATTTGAAACAGGGTCTCACTATGTAGTTGAGACTGACCTGGAACTCACTATGTAGCCTAGGCTGGTCTCGATCTCACAGCGATCCTCCTGCCTCAGCCTCCCAAGTGCTGGGATTACAGGCATGTGCCACGACGCCCAGCTATTTCTTCTTCTTATTTTAATATTCTTGGGATCTGCAGTGATAGCCCTTCTTTCATTCTGATATTAGTAATTTGTGTTCTGGTCTCTCTGTCTCTCTCTCTGTCTCTCTCTCTGTCTCTCTCTGTCTCTCTCTCTCTCTCTCTCTCTCTTATCTCTCCCTCCCTCTCTTTCCTTTTCTCCTTTTTGACAGGTGTCTTGTTATATTGACCAGGCTGGCCTTGAACTCATGAGCTCTTGCCTCACCCTCCAAAGTTCTTGGGATTATGAACAATGCCACCATACCCAGCTCCCACATCCAGAGGGCAGTCTGCTCCTCCCAGGAGCCAGGGCATGAGACGTCAGATGTAGGGCATCCTGGCCTTCTAATCCACCAGGGATACCAGCAGGTGCCACATCTCTGGTATCAAGGGAAATGACCTCAGAGCTTTGGGTATGGCTGGCAAGCCATCATCCAAAGGTTCCCTGGGAGGCATCTGTCACCTGAGCTGGAAGGTCCTATCCCCACCACCACAATGACCTTCCAGAAAGTTGCTAAGGCTTGTGGAAAGAAGTGAGACTTCTAGGACAAGGCAAGATGAGACAACTCTTTCCTGAGTATTTGGTTCCCTAGAGTCTGAAAATACAGCTTTCCTCTTGGGTCAGGGGAGAAAAAAAAAGAGGCTTGCTCTATATGTCTTGGGCTGGAGTCCAGGATAAGACCCTCTATCACCCCAATTATGTACTGTTATACCTCACAGTAGAAGAGAAACCAAAATGAGGACTGTTCTCCACCCTGAGTACCTCGCGTGGCCTCTGCCTCCATCCTCTCCCTCCAGCTTGGTGAGAAGTGTGAGACAGCTCCAGCTTGTCCCCTTGTCAGTTGAGGAATCCCAGGCCTAGAAAGGTCCTCTGTGATGGGTTCATCCAAAGCCCTGGTCCCAAACTGGGCAAGACACAGCTCCACCCCAAAGGCAAATATTCCAATTTTTCCTCCATAACCAAAAGCATTCAGCCATTCTTGGCAGAGTCCTTTAAAAGAGTCATATTCTAGGTGTGTTCCTTTGAAAATTTTTTCATGGAGCCGATTAAATCCCTATTCATTCATCATCAGCATTTTAAAACTATTTCCTATAAGCGCTCTTCTGGGCTAGAAACCATGGGGAGTTTGGAGGTGAAAATGGCCCGATTCTGGTTGCCAAAGAAGGGCTTGCAGGTAAAGGAGCAAGAGGAAGCAGCTCCTGACCTCAGACCTGCAGAGGGGATGGCTCTGTGATGCAAGAAGGCCTCGATGCAGGGGGCGTCCTGGAGGGGAAGTGGATGGCAGGCAGGGCTTCTGAGGAGCTCTGAGCACCCTTCAGGGCCCTGATAAATGCAGTGAGGCTGGAGCCCTCAGCTTCAGTGGGCTGAGAGGTGGGGCTGCAATGCTGTGATGAGCAGAGCACCCCACCTTGGTGCCTGGTGGAGTAGGGGGTCTCCAGCCAGGACCCCCGGGGCATGACCCACAGCCCTCCGTTTCCCTGCAGCACAGGGAGATGCTAGCTGGCTGCCCCAGGATACCTGCCCACCAGTCTCTCCTCAAAGCTCCAGTTCTTTTCCAAGTAATGAGGAAGAGGCCGGGTGCAGGAAGGGAGGAGCATGAGTGTGTATGTGTGTGGGGGGTAGCACGACCCACCTCTCCTGGGAGTACCTGATGTGTCATCCGGCAGGGCTTGGCATTCATTGGGCCCATGGTAGACAGTGCAACCCAGTCCCCAGGGTAGGAGCAGCGTGGTGCCCCCTCTGGCGGTGTCCTCCGCTGCAAAGTGGAGATGCACAGAGAGGCCTTCTCAGGTGGAGGGAGTTTCTCGCAATGAGATCATGTCTTGTTAAGTGACCGCACACAGCAGGTCCTTAGTGGCAGCAGTACTTGGCCAGGTCATTGACAACACCTGAACCCAGAAAATATCTGCAGAGTGAATCACCTTTCCTTTCTATTTTCATATACCAAATTTTTGTTCTTTACCTAGGAATCTATTTGGAATCAGGGGTGAGGGTCCTGGGCTGGGGGCAGGGGGCAAGGGGCAGAGGGTGCTGCTGTGTCCTCCAGGGGCCAAATCTGCCTGAGCACGGAGGTCCATACAGTTCTCCAGGCAGCTGTGCAAATGGCTTTTCAGTCCTTTGCTCTCTCATTTTATTTTACTTTCCCCCCGTAAGTGTATTGGTACATTTTAGGTATACATGAGGATTGCGTTCATCATTGGGAATTTGTACCTGTACGTGCTGTGTCTTTGTTCTTGTTTATTCCCACTCCCCTCCCTCGCTTCCACCCCTCTACCCCTCCCCATTTTGCCCTCTCATTTTAAAACAATGTTGCTTTCTTTTTATTGCAAGCATAGCATACACTCATCAAGACGCAGGTTTACATTGAGCTTATGATGTACAGAGCGCTGTTCTAACAAGTCTTAATTCATTGTATCTGCAGAACTATCCTTACGAAGTAGGAACTATTATTTCCCCCATTTTAGGGATAAGTAAACAGAACCAGGTTAAGGTTAAGGAACTTATGGAGAGCTGTGCAGCCACAAAGGAGACTGCCATATATAAATATTTTAATATTTAAATTTTAAAATTTTTATGACGGTAAAAATACTTTGCCTTTAAAGTCCCTTAAAATATTCTCCCTTGCTTCGAACACACTTATGTCATCTTCCTTGCCACTTTTTAAAGCAGTCCTAGAAGTCCTCTTTCTTGTCTTTATGAGGTGTGATAAAAAATGTGGTGAACGCAGAAAGGCAGGCTCCTCAACCCATGATGTTGTGGTCACATCCATCTTCTCCACCAGATCTGGCACCGTGCAATTCCTGGCTCTTCCCTAAAGCCAAAATGACCATAAATGGTAAATGCTTTGAATTGATTCAGGGCAATGAAGCAGTCACGACAACACGTCGAAGGAGGACTCCAGAGCTGCTTCAGAAAGTGGCAAGAGTGATGGCTAAGTGTGTTTAAAGTGAAGGGGAGGATTTTGAGGGCAAATGAATGACTATGTGTCTTTTACTGTAATAATTAATTTAAAAAATTAAACTTCTAGCTGGGCGTGGTGGCGCATGCCTGTAATCCCAGCACTTGGGAGGCTGAGGCAGGAGGATCGCTGTGAGATCGAGACCAGCCTGGGCTAATAGTGAGTTCCAGGTCAGCCTCAACTACATAGTGAGACCCTGTCTCAACGAGCCAAAACAAACAAACAAACAAAATTAAACCTCTATTTGTAAGATTACACCTCCTAATCCATTGTATCTGCACTATAGTTTTACAAGATAGGAGCTAGTATTATCCCTGTTTCATGGCTAAGTAAGCTGAAGCACAGAGAGGGTACAGAACTTACCCAGAGTCAAGGGGCTGAGTAACAGAGCTGGGCCATCAGCTGGAAAGTCTGGCTCCAGAGTGTCCACTGCACTAAGGTATACTGTTGTGCGGCAATACAAGTAACTACATACAAGTGAAATATCACCCACATGGCACCCGAAGATCATTGCTGTCATTGCTAAAAGCACAGCAAGGAGTTCCACACAGGAGTATGAAATAAGACGAACTCATTCCAGTCCTGGCTTTGCCATCTATGAGGGGTGTAAGCGTAGGCTAGAAAACAGCTGAAAATACTTCCATAATCTTGGGCAGGGAAATTCTTTATGACACGGATGGACGTAGCACCTGTCATGTCTGGATGACAACGACAGAGCACAAAACAAAATGTGGAAGGAATATGGTTGATGTCTTTAGCACAAATGAAGAAACTATATAAAAATCAGTCTGAGGTAGACCTCACAGAAATGGGAGACCCCGCGAATGGCCAATACATGTACGTTTAGTCTTGCAATTAATCAAATGGTCCAAGAAATAATGACAATCATGAAATGTGATTTCCACCCAACAGATGGTGAGGAGTAAAGTCTGGCAATAACCAGCGCTGTGGAAGATGCAGATGCAGCCTGAGGCCATGGGGCGAGGAAACGCCTACAGCGACTCTGAACAGAGACAGCAGCCAGGGTCTGAATCCTCCTCCACGGACACGGACCGGACCTCAAATTACTTACTCTAATGAAAAAGTCACTCGTCAAACTAGAAGGTCTGCACTCCAAGGTAGCCCCTGGAACAGTTTTTATAAAAATAAAAAGTTGGAAACTCCCAAAGTGTCCTCAAAAGGGGGATCAGTTAAGTGCCAAAAAGCGGTAGCGTACCTTGCTCCACAGCTGTCAAAAGGAAGGTATGTAGGCTGATGAGGAAAGCGATGATAAATTTTGAAAAGCAGGTTGCTTTGACACACATGGTTTATCCACTGTATTTATGAATGTTTGGACTGCGTGCATTTTTTTGTCTATTAGTTCTCACGCGTGATTGCTGGTGTGCGGATGTCCCCACCTCACTGTGTATATATGTAGCCACTTTGAGGGTCTCTCTATATTTAGCTTTAGTAGGTAATGCCAGTCCATTCATCTGAGGTAGTGGTGTCCACGCAGTGTCACCAACAGTGTCTGGAGTTTCAGTTCTTCTGTATGTCTGCCGACGTGTGACACATTGGGTCAGTTTTGGAACACAGGTGGGGGGGGTGTTCCACTGTGGTTTTAACATGTTTCCCTGATGACTAATGAAGATTACCAGTTTTCTTTTTATAAATTTCCTGGCCATTTGAATATCCTTTTAGGTGTTCTAATCTTTTCATTTTTTTCTGTTGGGCTGTCAGTCTTATTCTTATGAATCTGAAGTTCTTTATGTATTGTAGATACAAATTGAGCATTCCTCTGAAAATCCAAAATCCAGAATGCTCCAAATCCAAATCATATTGAATGCCAACATCGCCCCAACAGTACAAAATTCAGGTGATGGTCGTAGTCAAATCACATGCACACTTAAAAGTATAAAAATTTCCTGCAGGCTCTGTGTGTGTGGTGTATGTGGAATATCAATGAACTCTAGACTTGGTTCTCATGCCCCAAACATCTCTTTATGTACATGCAATATTCCAGAATCCCCTAAACTCCAAAATCCAAGAAGCTTCTGATTCCAAGTATTTTGGCTAAGGAATATTCAATCTGTATTAGACCTTTGTCAGTTATATGTATTATAAACATCTTTCCTCATTTCATAGCTTGCCTTTTCACTGTTTTAACAGTGTTATTTGATAAAGAAAAGTTGTTCAACTTAATATAGCCAATTTATTGTATTTTACGATGAATGCTTTTTTCTTTTACTTTTTTGAGACAGGGTCTTGCTATGTTCAAGCTGTACTTGAACTTGCTCTGTAGCCCAAGCTGACCTCAAACTCACTATGCTCCTGCCTCAGCCTTCTGAATGCTGAGATTATATGTTTCGGTCTTAATTTTATTTGTTTGCTTGTTTGTTTGTTTATTTTTGGTACTGAGGACCAAACTCAGGACCTTGTACTTGTGAGGCAGGCGGCAGAACCACTGAGCTAAATTCCCAGCCCTTAAAAGTTTCCTTATTAAATCAGCTTTTTTTTTTTTTTGGTACCGGGGATCAAACTCGGGATCTTGTGCTGGTGAAGGGGACGGAGGAACCACTGAGCTAAATCCCAGGCAGCTGCGGAGATTACGGGTGTGCCAACTATCAGTTTATAATGAGTGCTTCTTCTGGTCCTGTTTAAGAAATTTTTCTTAGGGCCGGGGACTTAGCTCAGTGGCTCTGTGCCTGCCTGGCAAGCGCAAGGTCCTGAGGTTGATTCCTAGTACCAAAAAAAAAGAAAGAAAGAAATTGTTTTCTTAAAACAAAGACATGAATATATTTTCCTATGGCAGTTTCTAAAAGCCTTAGCGTTCTATCTTTCATATTAACATCTAGAATCTGGGTGTGCATTTCGTATATGGTGTGAGACCCGGATTAAGATTTGTTTGGATATGTGTCCTCCAAGGCTCCTATGTTGGGAACTCGGCCTCAAGGTGCCACTGTTGGGAGTTGGGACCTTTAAGAGGCAGGGCCTAGTAGTCCCTCAGAGCAGGGGAAGCAGGCACTCAGGAGGGATGTGACACCCTGGTCTCTGGTCCCTTGTTTTCATACAGGACCTCTTCTCACTCACTCTTGGGCCATTCTCGTCCAGCAGGAGTGGTGCCAACACAGGGCCCCCACTGCATCCATCATCATGATTCTAGACTCTCAGCTTCCAGAACTGTGAGCTTAATAAATCTCCTTTCTTTTTAAAATCAGCCAGTCTCGGGTATTTTGCATAGTAAGGAAAAACAGATTAATGCAACGCCTTTATTCTACCCCAAAATGTTTTCATTACTTCAAAATAAAACATATATTCAAGGAGCAATTACTCCTCACACTTCTAAGCCCCCCAGCTGTGTTTCTATGGATGTACCTGATCTAGAACTCTCAGATCAGTGAAATAACCCAATATGGACATTTCCTGCCTGGCTTCTTAGCGTGTTGTTTTCCAGAGCCAGTCACACTGTAGCATGAATCTGTACCCCATTCCTTTTCATGGCAGAATAGTATCCCACTGTCCATTCAACTGTTGATGGACATTTGGGCTGCTTGCATAACTAGTGTATACGATGCTGTTATAAACACTCATGCACAAGGATTTTTTTTTTCTTTTTGAGACAGGATCTCACTATGTAGTTGAGACTGACCCGGAACTCACTATGTAGCCCAGGCTGGTCTCGAACTCACAGCGATCCTCCTGCCTCAGCCTTCTGAGTGCTGGGATTACAGGTGTGCACCACCATGCCCAGCACAAGGATTCTTTTTAGTCCCTCTTCTCATTTTTTTTGAAACTTAAGTCATTTGTAGATAAATGGATGCACCTTGAGAACATAACATTAAGCAAAAAACAAACAAATTTAAATATCACATGGTTTCTCTGAGAAACCAAAATTATAAATAAAGAGCAAAATAAAAGATAGATAATAGGAACTAGAACAATAGATCCTTCTCAAATAGTAAGGGGATCAATGGGGGGAGTGAAAAGGTGTGTCATGTTCCTATAATTATTTGAACATGTTTATAATAGCTCATGAAAATACTTTTGTCTAGTGGGGAGTTGAAAAATGGCAGAATAGCAATCAGTAGCAAAATACTGCCTCTCTGGGACCTGGAACCAAGAATACCTGGAAATTGACAACTTAGTCAAGAGAAAAAAAAAAAATAGATCTCCAGGATTTGGGAGGGAATGAACGGGAAAATTAGAAACTACAGAGAAAGTAGATAAATGGAGAGTGAAGTAGAGAAAAGAACAAAGCAGTCCGGAAACTCGTGCCTACTCCTGAAGGGAGAAACCAGACTCTGCGGATGCAGGGTGAATGCCCAGGGTCAGGAGCTCAAGGGAGAAGCAGTGGACCAGGCCAGCAGCACTAGCCCCAAAAAAGCCCACAGCTATTGTAAACTAAAAAAACAAGATGGGATCTTACTCTGAAAGTGACCCCTTCCACACCGCAGGCTACAGTTGGAAAGGGAATCCAGCGCAGCACCTGCCACATTACCAAAATGTTTAATCAAGTGGCATTTTTGGAAGGGGTTGATTATTTAAGGTTGGGGCCACAGAAAATCTACAAAACAACATCTCTTCATGGTTCCTGATGTTATCCTGCCACAGTGTCTGGATGAAGGATAGCCATAGGAGACAGTGACGGTTAGGGAGCAGGCTAGACATAGACTCCCTGAGAAGTAGGCCAGGAGGGACATGGGCCCCACCCTCCAAGGTGAGAAGTTGGACAGCTACAGGTGTGGTTTTCATCGGTCACTATGTCTGAAAGTGCTGGCATTAAGTCCAGTTGATTGCTTAAACTCTCACTCTTTTCCCTCTACCCAGCCCAAATCAGAAGTCTAATCCCCCCACTTTGGTACCAGGGATTAAACTCAGGGCCTTATGCTTGCAAAGCGGGCGACAGAACCACTGAGTTAAATCCCTGGCCCAGAAGTCTAATTTCTTTTTTTTTTTTCTTTTTATTGAGTTTATTGGTACAATCTAGGTATACAGTACAGTTACATTCATCATTGGGATTCTGTACCTTTACATAATAGGTCTTGGTTCTCATTTTTTCCCCTTTTCCCTGCCCTCCCTTC
>NW_022900949.1:30744498-30778829 GCF_012274545.1 Fukomys damarensis
CTGGGCTCCTGTCACAAGGAGAATTGTTTTCTATCTTTTCACTTTCAATCTATGGGCTTCTTTTTGCACTAGGTGTGTTTCTTGTATACAATATATCGTTGGATTTTGCTCCAGAAGTCTAATTTCTTAACCCATCTACCAATATGAACAAGTACATGCTTCAGCTTGGATGGTTGCCACAGACCAGGTTATGTGAACAGAGGGACCTCTGGAGCAGGAAGGTGCCTCACAAACTCAAAAGCCATAAAGCTAGGAAGAGAAAACCATAATTTGTTGAATTTTAAAACTGTGGATCCTAGAAAGAAACCATTCATTCAAATATATAGAGGAAAAATTTTATCTGGATCTATTTCTGTTTTTTCTTTCCCTTCTCCATTGTTTTTTTCCCCCCTTGGGGGGGGTTCTTTTATCCATTTCCTCTCTTCTTTCTTTTTTTCTTTTACACAAAATTTTAAATCTTTCACCTTATTAATTACAATGATATTTTCAATGCAATGAATATAACTCATTGAATGTATATATTTTTCTGCTTCAGTTTTTTAGACATTAGGTTAAAAAAATAATTGGTTTCATTCTAGTCCACCCTCCTTCCTATCCTTCTACTGAACTCATTTTTCTACATGTCAGTGGTGAAAAAGATCATAAAACTTTAGGTCTGTGTACTTATTTGTTTCTTATGAGATGTCAATATCCAATCTGTCTTTGATACTATAATTATTGCTGATTTGATAGCTGCTGCCAGGGTGGCACAGTTGTTTCTACTAGTAGGTTTTTCTCTGTATGCCAATATCCAAATTGCCTTTGTATCATTAGCAATTCTAGGCTTGATCTCAGAGAGCTGGGTTCTGGGTCAATTACACTGCATTCTCTCCTCTCAATTTAACAGAAGGTGGCAGGATTCCAAACAGAAACAAAGCCCTATATTCAGCCACAGTGGAGTGCATCGCTGAAAAGTAGGCATGAGCTAAAGAGATCTCCATACTAGTGAGAAAATCTTTCTACTATAAACACCAACAAACTTCAGCATGAAACACACACACACACACACACACACACACACACACACACATGCACACTACCACCACCACCACCACCAATAACAGCAACAGATATTAGAAGGCAACAAAATGCCTCCAAAAACTCCTAGAGAACTTAAGGATTCCTAAAGAGTATAACTGGGGCATCAAGGAGGAGGAAATCAAAAGCCAAGGGACTGAATTAACCAAAATAATAAAAGATAAGATTTAAAACATTAATAATATGATTGGCAAACTCAAATAAGATATAAGTAAACAGATAATGATGGACTTGGTGAACAAAATGATCAGTTAGTTTACAGAAGACACTAACAAAAAAACTGTATGAGCTAAACAAAATAATACAAAACATAATGACCAGGTTAGTAAAGAATTTAAAGCTGTAAAAAGAAACAAATCTAGGAGATGAAAATTTCTTTTGAAAGTATGAGCAGCAAGAGCAACCAGAGTTGACACTCTGAGGATAAAGTGAAAGGGTTGATGTTGGTGACCAGTTACCATTTTTGGTCACCAACATCAACCCTAAAATATCTTAGAAAGAGACAATTAAACCAACAATGACAAAAAAAAATCTAATGGAATGAATACACCAGGCAGGGCAGGTGACTAAGCAGAAGGGCAAAAAAGGAAATCAGCAACAGAAAAATAAAACAATTACAGGAATAAGTAATAAATCTCAATGTGAATGGTCTCAATTCCCTAATAAAAAGATACAGATTAGTAGAATGGATCAAGAAACAAAATTCAAAATTCGGCAGCATGGATTTACAAGAAGTGCATTTAATCTAAAAAATTCACAGACTAAAAATTCAAAAGGTGGGAAACAATATTCCATGCAACATAAACCCCAAAAATCAGGAGTAGCTATGCTATTTCCAGACAAAGTGGACATCAAGCCAAAACTGATCAGAAGAGGCAAAGCATGTCACTACATACTGGTCAGGGAAATTCAACAGAAAGAGATAACAACTATAAACATATATGCACCAAACACCAGTACACCCAACTTTATACAACAATCAGTACTGGACATAAAAGATCAGATAAACATCATCACAATTAAAGTGGAGGACCTCGATACTTCACTGTCACAAATGAACTAGACAAAACAAAATCAACAACAACAAAAAAATATGAGTTGAACCAAATACTCAAACAAATGGTCTTAATAAATATCTGCAGAAAATCCCCCCAAACAACAACAGAATATACAGTCTTCTCAGCAGCACATGGAACCTTTCCTAAAACAAATCACATACTAGCCTACATTCTTAAGTAAAGGCAAAATAATTGAAATTACCCCCTGCATACTATCAGATCATAGTGCAGTGAAACTAGAAATCAATGGCAAAAGAAATCACAGAAATTATGCAAACATGTGGAAATTAAGCAATAGTCTCTTGAACAAGCGATGGGTGATAGAAGAAAGCAAGAAGAAATTAGCTTCTGTAATCATACAATAATGCCAGTGCAACATACCAGAATTCATGGAACACAATGAAAGCAGTTTTAAGAGAGAAGTTTATAGCTGTGAATTCCCATATCAGAAAAACAGTGAGCCCAAAGAAATAATGCAATGATGTACTTAAGTGTTGTAGAAAAAACAAGAACAATCCAAATCCAAAGCAAGTATGAGAAAAAATATTATGAAGTTCAAAGCAGAAATTAACAAAATCAAGACTAAAAAGAATCAATGAGCTGGGTGTGGTGGCGCACGCCTGTAATCCCAGCACTCGGGAGGCTGAGGCAGGAGGATCGCTGTGAGCTTGAACTAGAGTTGTTTCTTTGAAAGCATAAACAAAATTGGCACACCTTTAGCTAATTTCACCCCAAAAAAGGAAAAAAGGATCAAAATCAGCGCAATTAGAAATTAAAAAGGCAAAATTACAATGGGCACCACTGAAACCCAAAAGATTTTTGGTAACTACTTTGAGAATCTATGCTTCAATAAATTGGAGAATCCAGAAGAAATGGATAGATTTCTAGATACATATGAATCACCAAAAGTAAACCAAAAAAATTTTTTTAAACCCTAAATAATCTAATAACAGTCATTGAAATTGAAGTAACTTTTAAAAACTACCAATTTAAAAAAGCCCAGGATCTGACAAATTCCTCACCGAATTCTATGGGAACCTCAGAAAGATCCAATGCCAACACTTCTCAAATTCTTTAATGAAATTGTGAAGGAAGGAGTACTCCCAAAATCATTCTTGGAATCTAGTATTACCCTGATACCAAAACCGGAGAAGGGCCCAACCAAAGAAGAGAAATATAGCTAATCTCTTTAATGAGCTTAAATGCAAAAATCCTTGATGAGATATGGCATCTATCTGTGCTCTAGATAATTTGTCAGACAGCTGCATTATAAGAATCGTGTGATGCTTTTCTAAAAAGGGAAGAAACAGGATGATTTCTATAGTCACAACTGTGAGATATGATGACTGTTGTATTATTGTTTTCTTTCCTGAAATTACATTCAAGTATCACATCTGGGGAAGCTGTAACTTTTAAGGTAGTCGATTTTATACCATGTTCAAAGAGGAAAGCAGAAACTCAATTATTCTAATTTTGCCAAGTGGTTCCTACTGGGTTTATCATTTAGGTTTTGTAAAGGAAATAATCCTTCTTGACTCATTATGACTTTTGTTCTTAGGGAGGCAGGAAGACTCCCCAACTTCTGACAATCTCAGCGTGTTTCCCTAAGTTAAAGCCATATTGAGGGGTTCCATCCCCACTTTCTGGGTCAAGGTGATGATAAGTAATGAATACGCAAGGTGGATCCTTGATGAGCCAACATCACACTGTGGATACACATCTATGTTTATGCGCCATTAGAACAGATGGTGTTATATATAGAAATGTTGCTTTGAGGCAATATTTGCAAAACATGCAAACTTCTGTATCTGTATTTGGAAAAAATATAAACAGGTTCTTTATGTTTCAGTTATGTAAAAAATAATCAACAAGATACTGGCAAACAAGTCGGACATAGTGGTGCACGCCTGTAATCCCAGCACTCGGGAGGCTGAGGCAGGAGGATCACTGTGAGTTCGAGACCAGCCTGGGCTACATAGTGAGTTCCAGGTCAGTCTCAACTACATAGTGAGACCCTGTCTCAAAAAAAAAAGAAGATCCATATCTTTCACTATGCACTAAACTAAAATAAAAATGGGTCAAAGATCTAAATATTAAACCAGAAACATTAAATCTGCTGGAAGATAGAATAGGTAGAACTCTTGAAGACACTGGTGCAGGCAAAGGCTTTATGAATAAAACCCTGATCACACGAGGCCACCACAAAGAGCCAACACCTGAGACCTCATTTCATTAAAAAGCCTTTGCATAGCAAAATAAAACACCAAAAGAGTGAAGAGACGACCCAAAATTTTTGTCAGCTATTCCTCAGACAAAAGACTGCTATCTAAAATATATAAAGAACTGAAAAAAAACCCAGATCCTCCAGATTCAAAGACCTAATTTTAAAAAAAGGGCATCTGAAATGAATAAACACATCTCAGATGAAGTAGAAAGGGCAAATAAATATATGAAAAAATGTTCAATATTACATACAGGTCATTCGAGAGATGCACACTAAAACAACTCTGAGATTCCAACTGACTCTAGAAAGAATGGCTGCTACCAAGAAATCAACCAATAACAAATGCTGGTGGATTGTGAGGAAAAAAGAACATTTCTACACTGTTAGGAGTGTAGACTCATGCAACTACTGTGGAGATCACTGTGGAGATTCCCAAAAAAACTAAAACTAGGGCTGAGGATTTAGCTTAGTGGTACAGCCACCTGCCTCACAAGCACAAGGTCCTGAGTTCAATTCCTGGTAAAACAAAATAAAACAAAATAAAACCCCCCAAAAAAACTAAAACTAGAGGTTCCGTTTGACCCAGCTATTCCCCTTCTTGGTATTTTCCCAGAAGAATTAAAAGCATCAGACCACAATGATATGTGCACACCCATGTTTATAGCAGCACAGTTTGTAATAGCTAGATCTTGGTAACAGCCCAAATACCCATCAACTGATGAATGCATAAATAAGATGTATTTTTTATACAATGGAGTACTACTCTGCCATAAAGAAGATTAAGCTTAAGACATTTCTAGCTAAACAGAAGCCCCATCAGACTATACTCTTAAGTGAAATAAATCAGACACATGTTTAGATACCACATTGTTTTTCTGGTGTGAGAAACTGAAAGTAGAAATAAGAACTAAAAAGTATGGCCAGGGATTTAGCTCAGTGGTTCGGTGGCCTGCCTTGCAAGCGCAAGGACCCGAGTTCAATCCCCGGTACAAACAAACAAACAAAGAACTAAAAGGTATAATAGAGGGATATGGGAAGAAAATGTTCAAATGAGAAAGGGGGACAAGGGAAGGGGAAGAGGAAAGACAGAAAGGACAAAAAAAGAGAATAGAAAGAAAAAATGGAAACAAAGCTTTTGTTAATAAAAAGGGGAAGAGTAGTCAATGGGGTCTAGGAAAGCAAAAGCAAGATATATCATGTACAGGTACAAATTCTCTATGATGAATGTTATCATTATATATATATATATCTAAAACATACCAATAAATGTGTTGCTTCCCCAATATCTTTTTTAAATTGAAAAGTGATCAATTTAAGTAATACGACAACTTGGGGAGCCAGACTTTCTTTCTCTCATGGCTGCTGACTGCGCAGCAACTTTTTCAGACGAATGCCATATTCTTTGTCATACTGAAGTCTCTGTTCTATTACTCTCATGCAGTTACTGATGATTATGCAGATATTTCCTTAAATTCTTGGAACCAAAAAAAAAATCTCTACCTTTTGAAGAGATTTGTGTTGGGACACAGTTTCAACGTTCTGCTAAAATACTGAATTCGGGTAGAGATGAAAGGTCGGGGCCAGAATGATACATTTGCTAAAATTATTGAATCTGAATTGATGCATAGTTATTGTCCCCGTTCATAGATTATTTAAGGGTCCGTTGTGGATGCTATACATTCTGTGGGTTTCGACAAGTGTCAAGTGGATAAGAGCATATGGATAGTGATATATGCCTACCTTTATAGTATATTGCATCATAGTTTCATGTCCTGCAAATCTGTGCTTCATCAACTCTTTATTCCTCCATCCACAATAACCCTTGCAGCCAGCAATCTTTTTACTGTTTCCATAGTTTTGCCTTTTTCAGGAAACTCTTTAGTTGGAATCACAGTCTGAAGCCTTCTCAGATTGGCTTCTTTCACCTCATCATATGCTTTTAAATTTCCTCCATGTCTTTTTTATGGCGGATAGTTCGTTTCTTTTTAGCCATGAGTAATATTCCATTGTCTGGGTGTACCAGTTTATTTGTCCATTCATATACTGAAGGTTGCTTCCAAGTTTTGACAGTTATAAATAAAGCTGCTATGACATCCAGGTACAGGTTTTCTCTGTGGACATTTCCACCTCCCTTGGATAAGTATCAAGGGGTGTAATTGCTACATCATTTGATCAGAATAGCTCTAGTTTTTGCAAGAAACTGCCAAACTGTAAAATAACTATATTCTGTTTCTATCTTACCAACAGCGGATGAGAGTTCCTGTTGCTCCATGTCCTTGCTGGTAGTTTCTGGGACCAGTGTTTTGGTTTGTTTGGTTTTTTTTTTTTTTTGAGATAGGGTCTCACTATATAGTTGAGATTGACCTGGAACTCACTATGTAGTCTAGGCTGGCCTCTAACTCACAGCGATCCTCTTGCCTCAACCTCCCAAGTGCTGGGATTCCAGGCGTGCGCCACCACGCCCTGGCTGGGACCAGTGTTTTCGATTTGGGCCACTCTAATAGATATTGTTATGTCTCATTGTAATTTTAATCTGCCTTTCCCTGATGATATATGATGTAGATTATCTTTCCCTGGGCTTATGTGCTGCTTTTTGTTCTGTTTTGTTTTTATGATGTCAGTTAAGTTTGACCTATTTTTTTTATTTGGGTTGTTTGTTTTCTCTTACTGTTGAATTTTTAGAGTTTTTGCATATTTTGGATAATAATCATTCATCAGACATATCTTTGGAAAATATCATCTTTGGCTATAGTTTGTCTTCTCCTTTTTTATTTTTTTTTATGTTTTCTCTTTTTTGGGTAGAGCGGAATTGCAATGAAGTCTAGTGTAGCAACTCTTTTTCTTTGATGGATCATGAATTGATAACCCCCCCAAAAAATGCCCTGCTGATTCAAGATTGATTTTCTGCTATTGTCTTCCAGCAGTTTTATATTTTAATTTGGATCTAGGATTCACTTTGTGTTAATTTCTGAAAGATGTGAGATGATGGTCTAGATCTTTTTTATTTCGGTGGTAGTAGGGATTGAACCAGCACCTTGTGTAAGTTAGGCAAGTGCTCCACCACTGGGCCACAGTCCCAGTTCTCAGATCATTTTATTCATGTCAATGTCCACTTGTTCTAGCATCACTTGCTGAAAAAATTGTGCTTTATCCATTGAATTACTTATGCTCCTCTTTCAAAGATCAGTTGACTATATTTATGTGAGCCTATTTTTGAACTTCTTATTCTATTTCATCAATCTGTCTATTTTTGCCAATACTGCACTGTCTGGATTACTGTGACCTTAGCATAAATCCCAGTGTCAGCTACTATCAGTCCTCTGGATTTGTTCTTTAGAATTGTACTGTTGCCTCTGCCTCATTTTCTGTCCATATCAATCACAGAGTGAGTGTCCTGAGGGCCACAAAATATTTTGTGAGGTCAAGACTTACAGTGAATAACTAAATCTGGGGCTGTCCACCTTCAGATATTTGGTTACACAAAACGGATTGAAAGAAATGAAAGAACTAAATAAGTAGAAGAGTGATCCATGGTCATGAATAGGAAGACCAATACAGAGATGTCAGTTTTTCCCAACTGGATTCAACCCAGTCATAGTATAATTTCCCACAAACTATTTTTTGCCAGCATCAGATCTATTTATTTATTTATTTGTAATATTTTGAGGTCACAGTTCTGGCGATCCAAAGGAACAGCACTGGCCTCGGATGGGCCCCTACAGGGCCTTGTGCTGCATCAGAACACAGCAGGGAAGCAGAGCAGGTAGCAGATGTGTGCAGAGGGAGAGGCCAAGAGGGGCTGACCCATTTCATATCCACCGGTGCTCACAGGAAGTCCCCACTCTTGGGCAGACCACATTACCCACCGCAGGATGCTGGGGCCCCTGGGGCCCCAAATGCCTTTTAAAGTCCTTATCCCCTTGTAACTGAGGATGACCCTGGAGACCAGCATGAGTTTTGGTGAGAACCAATCATATTTAAATCATAGCATTTTCTTCAGCCTCACGGACAGGAGTTCGATCCCCGGTACAAAAAAAAAAAAAAAATCTGACACATATCCTTTTAAATTTATACCTCAGTATTGCACATTCATGGGTGTTAATGCAAATGTTATTGTGTGCTAAACTTTAAATTCTACTTGTTTGGGCTGGGGATGGAGCTCAGCAGAGCCATGCCTGCCCGGCAAGCGCAGTCCTGAGTTTGATCCCTGGTCCTTGAAAATAAATAAATAAACAAACAAACAAATAAACAAATTCCACTTGTTCATTGCCTGTATGTAGGGAAGTGATGGGCTTTTGTGTATTAACTTTGTATCCAGCGACGTTGCTAATCGCTTATTAGTTCCAGGAGTTTGTCGATTCTTTTGGATTTTGTACATAGTCATATCATCTGCAAGGGCAGTTTCATTTCTGCTCTTATACCTCTTGAGTCTTTCTCTTGCTTTACTGAATCATGTGGGATGTCCAGTGTGACACTGCAAAGCAGCCGTGAGAGAGCACGTGCTGTCCTGTCTCTCCTTCGTGGGAAAGCCCAACTTCTCGCCGTTGAGTGTGATGTTAGTTGTAAGATTTTTCTGGATGTTCAGTCGAGGAACTTCCTCCTTATTTCTAGCGTGCTCAGGGTCCTTTATTTTAAAATCATGAATGAATGCTGCATTTTGTCAAATGCTTTTCTGTATCTATATTTTCAAACAAAAATTCTTTAGCTTATTGATGAGTTACATTACATTGATTTTCAAATGTTCAGCTAGCCTTGCACGACTGAGATAATTCCCACTGGGTTGTGGTGTATAATTCTTTTTTATACCTTAACCCAATTGCTAATATTTTGTAGAGAACTTTTTAGAAACTTATATTGTTTTTTTCCCCCCACACCTGGCCTACTCCATGATTTTTGTAAACATGTGGTAGCACATACATCTCTCACGTATGACAGCGTGAGGTAAGAACCCGCCCCCGAGTGAAAGGTGGCTGTGGCTTCTCCTTTCCAGGCCAGAGCCCCTGTCCTTTTGTTTACGATGATGCCGGCTGGCTGGACTCCCCGCCGGCCCTCACTAAGCCTCCCCAGCCGTCATCTCTGACTCCTCACAGTTTCTGCCTCGGCCTCGGATTATAGGCATGTGCCACATCCCAGACTTTCAAAAACATTTTTGTAAGCAAAACATTTACTGGTACATTTCAGATACATGTGAAGACAGCATCCTAACAGGCAGTCTGCACCCGTACGTGATACAGCCTGACTCTTTTTTTTCCATCCCCCCATCCTCTCAGGCCCCCCTCCCCTCCATATATGCAAACCCTTTGTTTGCATTTCTTCCATTTTTACTTTTTTCTTGTCTCTTCCTTCCCCCCATTCTCCCATTTGAACATTTTCTCCTCATTTCCCAATATCTATTACACATTTTAGTCTTTATTTCCACTTTCGGTTTCTCATACCAGGGAAACACCGTGCTGTTTAAACATGTGTCCAATTTCTTTCACTTAAGAGTAAGGTTTGAAATGTCTCAGGCTCATCCTTTTTATGACACAGTAGTACTCCGATGTATTAAAAGCCACATCTTTATCCGCTCACTGTAGCCCTTTTAAAATTGATCCTGAGACAGGGTCTTGCTCAATCACTGAGTCCAGGATAGGCTCAAACTTGCAATCCTCTTACCTCAGCCTCCAAATTACAGCATGTGCCACCGTGCCCAGCCTCTTTTTCACTTTACTTACTACTTTTCTACAAGTTTACAATAAACAGTTACAACTAAATTGAGTCTACTTTTAAATAATACTGAGCTGTTCCCATGTGCTTTAACATACATTTTAATGTCTCCCTCTATCTCTTGAATCATTTTTGTTTTTCTTCTATATGTGTGCATTGACATATATGTACTTATATACACATACATACATATAATTGAATACATGCATGCTCTTTTATTTTATTTATTTATTTATTTATTTTTGGTACTAGATATTGAACTTGGGACCTTGCACTTGGTGAGGCAGGCAGTAAATCCCTGACCCTGCTTGCTCTTATTTTGAACAACCTGGTAGGTCAATCAAAATTAAGAAAAGTTAAAAGTTTTCCTTTACTTCCTCACCACCTCCAGTGCCTTTTCATTCTGTATGTAGATCTGAATATTTTATCTGTACTTTGTTATTTTTGTTTTTTTCTGAAGTCTTCCTGTTAGCATTTCTTGCATGTCAGGTTAACTGGCAATAAATTCTCTCAATTTTTGTTTAAAGTGCCTTTATATCTCCTTCCCTTTGAAGGATAATTTTGCAGGATGCAGAATTCTCGCTTGGCATTTTTTTTTCCTTTCAACACTTTACCCTATTCTTCCTTGTTGGGTGCAACTCTTATCTTTGTACCTGTATAGTGTACAGTGCTTTTTCCTGTTGTTTCTTTCAAGATCTTTTAATATTTTGTTTTCTGAAGTTTGAATGGAGTATACTTGTGAGTAGTTTTTTGTCTTGGTGTTTTAAACATTTACCCAGGATGTTCTTGGATCTTTCTATATCTGTGGTTTGGTGTCTGAGATTAATTTGGGGAAATTCACTGCTACATCAGATATTTCTTTAGTTCTTTCTTTTTTCTCCTAGTGTTATTATTACTTACATACTGCATATTTTATAACTGTAATACTGTTCTTGGAAATTCTGTTTTTTTTTTTTCCTAGTCTTTTTTCTGTTTGTTTTTCAGTTTTGGAGGTTCCAGTTTGTTTGTTTGTTTTGTTGTATTTTGTTTTCTTTGATCCAGAGTCTCACTATGTAGCCCAGGCTGGCCTTCAGCTCTCAGTGACCCTCCTGACTCAGTCTCCCAAGTTCTTGGATTACAAGCATGTGCCATCACACCCAGCTAGAAGATTTTATTGTCATATCTTTAAGCTCAGAGGGTCTTTCCTAAAATTTGTACAGTCTGCTAATGAACCCCTCAAAAGACTTCATTTTTGTTAGTGTTTTTATTTCTAGCATTTATTATTGGTTCTGTATAGACTTTTCAATATGGGTCTGCTCTATTGTGATGTCTTTCTTGGATTTGAACCTAGTTCGGCATATTAACAGTATGCAAGTCTTGCTTATTCAAAAGGCTTCTCTCCTATGTTAGCTCCTTCAGTGCCACCAGAGAAGGATGTCCCACCTTGCTTATGTTCATAAGCTTTCTCTCAGTAGTTCTCTTGCTAAGAGAACTGCTTCTTAAAGGACTGGAGTTCAGTGCAGGCCTCCTCATGTTTGCAACAGTCAGATAGCTTCTCTGATACACATATGATTTGAGTGCAAGGTTAGCTATAGTGGGCACATTTTCTGTTGAATGACATAGCAGGTGTTTTCTACAGGCAAAGCTTTCACTTGGTTTTTGTACCAACTGCTTTCCTGTGCACATTACCATCTGGAGCACAAAAACTATGTCTTCATGTTGATTCCATTTGTCTATCTCTTCACTTCTTAGAGTTCTCCTGAAACTTTTGTGTTCATCTTCATTTTGCTGTTTATCCCCGTTTCTTTCTGTACCAGCCACGTTCCTAAAGGTTTCTTTCCCCTGTCACATCTCTGTAGAGCTTCTCTTGTGATGGATCCTGCAAAGCCCACTCCTCCATGGTGAAGTTCACACCACATCCTCAGAGGTCACTGCCTCCTTTGTCGTCTTGAAGAGGAGCTTGAGATCTTCAGTAGGGAACAGAAGGGGACATTACTAGAACCTCTGCATCAGGTCCTAGTCTCCCGAGAGCCACCACAGCACAAGGCAAATTCGTTAACATACAGAGAGAAATGTGACTTAGCTTTGGCCTGATCAGTGCTGCTCTAAGCAGCAAAGATCCACCCTCATCTGGTTTTTGCTTTGTCGACTTTATCCATGACAGCCCTTTGCATATAAGCCATAGTTGTAACACAGTCTGCTAAGTCTGACATCCCTGCCATAGCTGAGCTATTTCTGAGGCTTGCTGTCTCCTCAAGCTGTGCTTCTGCCTTTTAGTATGCCTTGCAACTCTGTTACACAGTCACGAGATGCACTGCGCAGAAAGAACTGCTGTAGATGGGCTAGGGTAGTGTTGGGTAGGAAGGTGTATTCTGGGGCCTCTGATTGAGTCTCGGTCTTTACTAAAGTCTCAACCCTGGAATCTCCTGTGCTGCTCAGCCTTTCCCTCTATAGCTGGCTCAGGATAGTGAGAGGGGCTTGGAATTGACTCTTCTCTTCCCTGAGTCTGGTAGGCTCTGGCGAAAGAGATTTTCCTGAGAGCAGCCCTCTTTAAGAACAGAATGCTCGCCGGGGATTTAGCTCAGTGGTTCCACTGCCTGGCTTGCAAGCGCAAGGACCCAAGTTTGATCCCTGGTACCAGGAAAAAAAAAAAAAGCTTCTATAAGAACAGAATGCTGCAGAATATTTAAAATGGTTGTTTCCTCCTTCCACCTTCTGCCAGTACAAGGAACTTTTCTCAGAAATTCACTGTGAGGGCTGGGGGTTTGGCTCAGTGGTTCTGCTGCCTGCCTTGCAAGCACAAGGGCCCAAGTTCCATCCCTGGTACCAAAAAACAAACAAACAAACAGAAATGCACTGTGAGAACTGAGAGGTAAATCTCACGAAGATGTGGGGCTTCCTTGGGTACTTCTGGAGCCTGTCTTCGTCGTTGTCCTCAGGTTTTCTTCCATAGCGGGGTGGCGCCCAAGGCCTTGCGTGTGCTAACCACCTGCTCTGCCACTGATTGCACCCCACACCCCTGGAGGTTTTGCCTCCAGCATCTCGGTTACACTCAGGTCTCTTTGCCACAGCACTGACGCCTGGAGGCATGGGCTGCTGGTCCTGTCCTGGGGCTGCTGTTCCCTGTGGCGCCTCAAGTTCAATCCTACCATGGATCTAAGGTCAGGATGGAAAGGGTGCCGGTCAGAAGGCTGCAGAACTCAGACTTCTAAGATCCATCTGCTCTTGAATAAAAGTGCCTTCATTGTTGCTGGTGGTTAATTTCCACGGTGTGAAAAAGCTGATTTATTACAACTTCTTCCAAGGTCCTCATCGCTTTTATGGACGTGGGTTTTTGGAGGTCTTTATCATCCTGGAAGGGCTTCTCTCAGGCCTGTCTTTTAACCCCACATGTACTTTAAACACCAACAGGCATTGCTGTCATTATCGTTATCATTGTATCCAGTCCATTTTCATGATGTTTTTTCAATTTACAATTGAACTCTTTATAAGATATTTACAAGACAACCAATTTTACACATCAGAAAGGGTATCAGAAGTATGAATCACAACACAGACAGCAACATGAAATGGGCACAAAACTCCTTTCCTGCTTCCCACCAACCCTTCTGACATTCCTGCACCGCCATCTTCAGTAATTTTCTTCTCTTGAAGAATCTCCTTTAATTCCTCCTATTCCTCTAGAAGAGAATTCTCTCTGTTTTTGTGTGGCTGAAAATATTTTCATTTTCAAAAGACATTTTCGTGGAGAATGGAATTCTCAGCCAGGCATGTGTCAGGAGGATTACGAGTTTGAAGGCAGCCTGGGTAACATGGTGAGACCCTGAATATATTCTGAGCCTGGGTTGGTTAAAAACCAGGTTTCAAGAGTGACAGACTTTATCTGTCACTCTTGTTACATTGTGTACATTCAATAGAAAGAGAGAAAAATATATATGATAATCATTTCCACTTACCTAATTTTTTTTTTTAACTTTTTACTTCTAGCAGGTAAATGTAGGTAGCAGCACAGGGATGACCTCTGCTTCCTGAACCTTAACACGCAAAAGTCTCTCCTAATACTTCACGTTCAAACTGGAGGAAAATGGAAATCTCTAATGAAGCTGCGGTGTGTATTTATGAATATCAATGAATAAAAACTGCTTGGATGGTTTACCTTAAAAAGAAAGTTTCAATCTTTAGAAAAATCAGATTACTTCCATTTTACCTTTACTCCTAGTATGTATTCCCCGAGGATTCTAACTGGACACCTGGGGGTCTTTTGTACACTTTAGGGAACCTTAACCTCCAACTTTTGTCCCTAGCAGTGTGACACTCAGAGGTCTCTCTGGGGTCCCAAGTCACCCGGCCCCGTGACTCAGCTGCGGCCCTTGGCACATAGAACCAGCTGCTGTCTCAGGGCAGCCAGGCACGTTTTGCCGCATCTTTCTTTTCTCGGGGATTTTGACCCTTTTTGTCTCTATTACCTTCAAGAGGTGCAAGTGATCTGTTTAATTTTGGAATCTGATTTTAATCTGAAAAGTTACAAAATAAAATAGAGTTGTTCAATGTCCTCCACTCAGCTCTGCTTTTCACAATTTATCTAACCCTTGCTAATTTGTCAAAACGAGTAAGTTAGCACATTTTGGACTTCACCACATCTTTCACGATGTCCTTTTTATGTTCCAGCTATTACCTTGTTTACTCACCAGGTCTAATTCAAACTTCATTGTCTGCAGCAATTCTACCCGTTTTGTTTTTTTGTTTTTTGAGATAAGGTCTCAACTGTGTAGTCCAGGCTGGCCTTGAACTCATGCCAATTCTCCTGCCTCAGCCTCCCAAGAGCTGGGATCACAGGTGTGCGCCATGGCACCCGGCTAATTCCTCCAGTTTTGAAGAGTATTGGTGTGAAATTTTGTAGAGTGTCCTTCAGTCTAGGTCTGTCTGATGTGTTCTCATGATGAAGAACGGTTGTGAACTTCAGAAGAAATTCACAGATGCAAAGCACCCCGCTCATCACTCCAGTGCAGTACCAGATGTAAATGTGACTGACTCGGCTACAAGTGACTTTTTGGTTATTTTTATCGCAATGCTGGGGACCTAATACAGGCCCTCATGAATATTAATATTCAGGATTAATATTCAGTGACCTCAATCACTCCCAGCAGTAGTTGTGAGTTTTTCCTCTGTGAAATGAATATCTTCTCCTCTCTACATTGTACTCTTTGATGTTTATCTCTAAGAACAGCTCACAATAAAAAAGAATTAAAACTCCACCTACTGGAGATAGAAGTATCTGCTTCTCCAATCTGGAATTTTGTAGGGAAGATTTGTTCAGAGAATTATTATTTTATTCTGTTTCTTTGTGTTGAGACAGCATCTTGCAGGTAGCCCAGGCTGGCCTCCACTGCAGGCCCAGCTTCTGTTTTTTACTGTTTTACTTTGTTATCTGTGCTGGGGACCCAGGGGCTCATTCCTGCCAGGCAAATGTATATCTCTGCACCACACCCCCAGGCCAGCTTTTGGGCTTTTAACCCAGTGTTTCCAGTTGTTCAGTGCAAGCTTGCTGTGCTGTAAGCTAGGGTAGTATGCTGGGAACTGAAGTCTGCTACATTCATTTTTAAGAAATATTTGTATGTTGAATAAAAATGATAGGTGGCTATTGTTTTAGAGTAAGCTATCGCATGAGGCCCCAACAGACTAGGACCAAAATCAAAAGAGTCGCTCATATCGAAGTTCTAGTCACCAAAGGGAAAGGAAACTGAGCTTCCAAGAAATCGGGAGAGATCGGAGCTGTGTGTCTGGGCAGGACAGTCTCAGTGGGCATGATAAAGAGTCTCGCTCTGCTTCATCCTTCCAGAAAAGCCACCCAGGCCAAGCGGAGGCCAACCCGTCATTTTTCCACAGTCCTGCGTCCCTGTCCTCACCTAACAAAGAAAGTCACTTTGAGATGAGCAGTCCTACTCTTTGTTCTCCATTTCTCCTTTCTTCGGCCCCTCTTATTTACTGAACCAAGCTGATCCGCTCATCCCAGCCAAACACTCAATCCATCTAATGGGACGAAGTTCTGCCCAATTCTAGAATAGCAAATAAAGACAACTAAGATCCTTCAACTTCATGGATATAATTTGGTCTTTGGCATGTGTTTAGAGAAGATTATTGACACTGATCATCTCTGGCACCACGAGATAAGTGGAACTATGCGTATTTTTGGGTATGAGAGGTTCACTTTCTACAGTTCTATACATTTGCATATTTTATAACAAACATGTATTTTTAAAATTTTATTAATTGATTGATTGATTGATTGATTTTTTGAGACAGTGTCTCACTATGTAGTTGAGACTGACCTGGAACTCACTATGTAGCCCAGGCTGGTCTTGAACTCACAGTGATCCTCCTGCCTCAGCCTCCCGAGTGCTGGGATTACAGGCATGCAACACCATACCCGGCTAAACATGTGTTTTTTAAACAACCAGCAAAACGATGATGCCTTATGTATTCGGCAAGAGTAACAGAACAAAACAGACATCTTCTTGGGCACTCTGTGGGGCACACAGAAAGCCTTTTTCCTCGGCATCTTAGGCCCTGCAGCTGGGCCCTGAAAATGAGGACAGAGGGCAGATGAACAGGGAAACCAGCAGAAGTTTACTAATATGTCTCTGCACATGCTCGAGAGAAGAGACCAGTGGCTGGGAACCCTAATGCTAGTTAGGACCTGGGTTTACATAGCATCTTAACAAAAGGCGATACGTTTTTAGGAAAATGACAAGAAAAAAGGAAAAACTTGGAGCTCCTAGATTACCGTGGGCAGGTGAATGTATAGAGAAACTAATGGAAGACAAAGGCCAGTTATTAAGACCTGTCTTATGGATTCCCAGGAGCTATCTCAGGCTGATAAGGGTCTAGGCTGTTTCTGGTGATTCAGTTTTATTCTTCCTGGTAGAGGGAAGGAAAACCTTTATAAACTTATAGCTGGCTTTTAGACAAGCAGGGGAAGGACAGAGAGCTGGTCTGGTATCTGCTTTTTCCCAGCTGCTTTCAGCTCAAAATGATCAACATGCACAGGCAGCACATCTGTGGTGACTTCTCTGCAGCCTCAGCTCCAGCAATCTATGTGTACCTTAGTGAAGGAAAAACAACTGAGGTCACTGTCTAGGTTATTTAGTGCCGGATCTCCTCTTCCCTGTAAACTGCACTATTTGTATGTTTCGGTCACAAGGCTCAGTAGAAATAAAACCAGAAAACCTGCGGTTGGACTTCAGACTGGAGACCCACCCGCCACTTCTTACCGGCTGCGTGACCTTGACCAACATATTGGCCTCTTGGTGCCTACGTCCCTGTGAGGCAATGGAGCAATTCCTGTTTACCTCTGGGGCAGGTGTGAGGAATGAATGAGATGATGAATGCACAGCATTTGCATGGGTCTCTCGCACATGCAATCTGATTCTCATTAGGGAGTCACCCTGAACTTCGTTATTCCACACCCTTCCCTTTACAGTATCTTTCTCCAGAGAACTGTTGTGCCTTTCAAACACAATTTTCTCAATAAATTTGCTTGCAAAGCAATAGTGCGATTTCCATACCGATGAAGCATTTGAAAATAAGAAAGTATTCGATCCCCAGTACCAAAAAAAAGAAAGAAAAGAAAAGAAAGTAGCTGGGCATGGTGGCACATGCCTGTAATCCCAGCACTCAGGAGGCTGAGGGAAGAGGATCGCTGTGAGTTGAGACCAGCCTGGGCTACATAGTAAGTTCCAGGTCAGTCTCAACTACATAGTGAGACCCTGTCTCAAAAAAACAAAAACAAAAACAAAAACAAGAAGAAAGAAAAGAAAATAAGAAAGTAAAATTATGGGTCTAGGAACAAATCCAGGCCCAGGGTGTGTGTGTGGGGTCTTCGTTCTGTAACCATGGATCTTTTTTTTTTTTTTCTTTCTTTCTTTCTTTCTTTCTTTCTTTCTTTTTCTTTCTTTCTTTCTTTCTTTCTTTCTTTCTTTCTTTCTTTCTTTCTTTCTTTCTTTCAAGCCAGCCAGCCAACATTCTTTGGCCTCACAGTGATCCATCTTATTCTGAAATCAGGTCTGATCTCCCAAGGGCCAGGTGCTGGGCCCAGTGCCTGGCAGGTATCAGGCTGTGAGGACCAAGGATGCTGACGCATCTGCGATCAGCAGGTGCCGGCACAGATTACGCCCATGTGCGCATTAGCCCAGGCATCAGGGGACCCAGCGTGCACTGCATTTGTTATGGAAAAGCACCGACTGCCTTCTCTGCAAGGTGATGAGCTGATTAGCTCTCTGGGAACTTGTTTGGTTTCTATTATGGATGCTAATCATGTGCTGTTTGGATGTGTGAGATGTCCCAGCTCCAATAAAGACATCAGTGACCAGGAATACATGAATTGTGTTTGCATAAGCAGTGGGCTGGAGTTTTACAATTTTCTTCTTCTCCCGCAGCATTCCTTTGTCATGAAGCATCCTCCACTCTGTTTGCTCGTTTCTGGGCACTGTGTTTCATTCAAACGCACGGGTCTTCAGGCTGCAAGGTGAAGACTGAGTGTTGATGCTGTCACACACTCTGCACTCACATCCCTTGAGCCTGTAACCCTATGGATGGATGGATGGCATCCCCAGCTCTGGGCTAGGAGCCTTGGATGCCTGTGACCTCATTTCCTTGGCCTCGACTGTGTGAGATCACTGTTGTTCTGTACGTGTCCTTGACATGACTATGGTGATTGGATCCAGCCTGAACAGTTGCTAGATTCTTTTTCTTCTTATGAGTTTGTAGAAAGTGAAAATAGTAATCATCAATATTCTTCATGGATCATAGCAGTGAGTCACAGTCAATAAACTTCTAAAAAAAAAAAAAAAAAAAAAAAAAAAAAAAAAGTGCTTGCTGACCCATACCCCTTCCAATCCTCAGAGGTTGGTGAGCTGTTTTCCTTCTTTCTTTCTTTCTTTTTCTTTCTTTTTGTAGAAATGAGGATCAAACTCAGGACCCTTGCACTGAGCTATACCCATGGCAACTGATTTTTTTCTTTTTTTATATACCAGGGATCAAACTCAGGACCTTGAGCTTGTGAGGCAGGTGGCAGCACTACTGAGCTAAATCCCTGGCCCCTAAGACACCCGATTTTTTTGGTGTGTTTTTCGCAAACCTGAGGCTTGAGTCGGCCTCCTCACAGGCCAGGCAAGCCCTTTCCCATGGGTCACACCCCCGCCCAGGTTATTTGTTCTTCTTACATCTCTGACACCAAAAGTATGGTGTCTCCTCCAGCACTGCATGCCCAGTTCTCTGCCCCGAGTTGGATTTGGAACAGTTCACTTCCTCCTAAAGCTACCTACTTGGAATTAGTGCCAGATCCCCCAGCTAAGTCTCCGCCCCACAGACTGCCCACGCTTCAGATACAACTCATCTTTCTAGGCCATCACACCTCTAACCAGAGGCTGTAATGGGAGGGGGTCCCATCACACCTCTTGGGATTGATGATTCACTGGAACAACTGAGAACTCAGGAAGACATTTTCCTTGCAATCACCCATTTATCATAAAGGGTGGAGCTGAGGGACACCACGGTCAAAGAGAGGAGGTGGGCAGGGATGCCATCCTGAAGCTATCTGTGGCTCCCAGCTGCCAGTCACCTCATTAGCATGCAGAGGCACTAGTCACTCGAGAGGTCCCACAGACTTTAGGAGCTGTGTGCCAGGAACCTGAGACAAAGATCAAATATTTATTTTTTATTGTAGCACAGTTGAGTCCTCTTGGTGAGCTGGAAAAGGCAGCCAGAAGGGGCCCTGAAGGTGCAGCCTTGCTGCTTCATACTTCTTTATTTCTGTCACATTTCTAGTTTTTCCAGAAATTTTGTGGTCTGCTGATTGGTCAGCCTAAATGTGAGGAGCTCTTTCTTCAGTTACAGCAAGCATCAAGTGACGGCAAAGCCCATTTTGGTGGGAGGCCGTGGCCGTAAGGATCCAAGACAGACCTTGCTTGCAACTTGCACAGGAAACAGGAAGTTCCAATTAACATTTCTAACAAGCTCAAGGGTGCCAGGGGGAACTCTGTCCCCATCCTTTATCTTTCGGTAAAATATTTCACCTGTTTTTTTGGTCCTGCGGATTGACCCCAAAGTGGGCTGTGCCACATCCCCAGCCCTTTTTATTTTTTTATTTTGAGACTAAATTGCTCAAGCGGACTCAAATTTGGTCAAATGTGCACAGATAAAAATAAAAACTGAAGCAGATGTGGTGGTGCATGCTTGTAAACCCAGCACTCTTGAGGCTCAGACAGGAGGATAGTCTCAAGATCAAAGCCAGCCTGGGCTACACAGTGAGACTTTGTCCAAAAAACAACAAAAAAAAAAAAAGACCAAGCCTCCCAAAAAAAGGTGAAAGGTTAATGGAGAGAAGAGCTCAGTGTGAATGAGGAGGCTAACAAGCTCTTCTCAGAAAGAAGGGACTAACAAATGCTGTAGTTAAGAGAATTCAAAATAAAAATATTAGCATATAAGAGAATTTGAAATAAAAGCATCCACGTATGTTAGAAATCACTGGAACATGCACAATCTCCAATATACACCCACCCCCGCCGCCTGTGACAGACCCTTCTTCTGTTCAGGACTTTGATGTTCCTGGTTACCTGTCAAGGGCTGTTCGTTAAACCAGTGATTCTCGACACAGCCTGCACAGGGCCACCTATAGGAGATGATCATTTAACTGGTTCATGGCAGGTTAGACACCACACAGGGAGAATTCCATTTGCAGATTCATGTGATAAAAATTATCGTCCAAGGACACCCCATCATGCACCTCCCACAGGCAACGCAGATTGCGTCTGTGAAGCACTACCGGCTGAGTAGGTCAGATGGTTCTGAGGTTGGAAGAGGCAAGGGTGATGTGCTCTGCACAGAGTCCTTTCAATTCCCGTGTGTGGCGGCCTGCGTGGAAGCCCAAGAGGACTTGGAGAGTGACTGTGGACTACCAGAAACTGAACAAAGTGCCTCCTCCATCCCACACAGCAGCACTGGTGACGTGGTGGACCAGCTCAGCCTGACACGGGATCAATGCCACTACATAGCGGACCGGGCCGAAGCGTTCTTCTCCATCACTATCGTGCCTGAGAGTCAGGACCAGTTTGCCTTCACATGAGAGGGCAGACAGTGGATGTTTCTAGTGTCGCCACAAGGGTATTTGCATAGCCCTACTTCGTGCCATGCCCCGGTGGCCCAGGATTTGGTCACATGGTCCAAGCCACACTCTGGGCCTTTGTTCCATGATACTGATGATGTTGTGTTAACCTCTGGTTGCCTTGAAGATTTGGAAGCTGCCACACAGTCTAAAAGAAGCTTTGCTGGCCTGGGGCTGGGCCATCAGTGAAGACAAGGTCCAGAGCCCTGGCTTATCTGTCAAATTCTTGGGTGTTATCTGGTCGGGTAGGATAAAAATAATCTCCAATGCAATAATTGGTGAGATCCAGGCATACCCCAGATTGACAACTCTATGCCAGTCACAAGCATGCATGGGCTTGCTAGGTTTCTGATGGATGTCCAACCATGCACCGCACGGCCACAAGACCTGCCCAGAATGCTTTGTCTTACTATGTCTTAGTAAGCTGATAAAAAACTGCATCGGGGGCCGATGGATGGTCCAACTGCCTAGAAAGGGGAATGGTGAGGGTTAAAGAAAAAAAGACAATAGGAGACTTGCATAATTTCAAAGTATATGCAGGGCTGGGAGGTCCGTGCCCCAGAGAGGACAAAGAGAAGGACTCTCCAGACGATAATTGGAGGGAATATGGGGTGACTCGGGGCCGAGGGGACCCTGTGTCCATGCAAACCTCATGATGAGGGTGGAAAGGGGAGCATTCCCACAACAGTAAGGGGGATGAGGTAAGCTGATAGGGGGCGTGTCCCTCCCCAAGTGCATATTTCTTTTTTGTATTAATACTCGGTTCCCAAACAACCAGGATGTCTTCAGCTGATGTAATCTTGCCCTTGAGCACAACAGCGTCACGGACCATTGAGCCCTCAGCTGTGACTGGAGGAAAAATGGAGTTATGTTATATTTCCACATGTCACAGCCGGCTCGCGGGCGAGGCAATATGGAGCCTTAGACAGCTATAATCATATTTTAATTATGAAATGATTTTTCCCTAAAATTTATAGAAAATGGCTCTCAACAAAACTACTATAAGTTCTGTGCTATGATGTAAAGTCTGGTTCCCGCTTTTTTGTGATGTCTGCTCCACACATGTTCTTTTCTTTGGGAACCTTATCTGACCAGGCCTCCCTTCAGCCCATGACCCCAACAGTTAGTGGGACCTTGTTTCAAAATAAAAAATAGAAGCGAGGCTGGCGATATCACTCAGCACAAGGGCCTTGGGTTCAATCCCCAGTATTGCCCCAAAAAAGTACCCTGAAATCGCCAAGTCACCCTTGGTTGTAGACACTGGAGTAGGCAAGATAAGACCAGATACAGGGCAATGTGTGACATATGCACACCCATGTTTATAGCGGCACAGTGTGTAACAGCTAAAACTTGGAAACAGCCCATTTGCCAATCAGTTGGAGACTGGATAAAGAAGATGTGGTTTTTCTATAAAATGGAATACTACTCAGCCATAAAGAATGAGAAAATAGAGTCATTCATAGGAAAATGGATGCATATTGAGGATATACTCCTAAGTGAAATAAATAAGTCACACATGTGTAAATACCAAATAGCTTCTCTGGTGTGAAAAACTATAATGGTATATAAGATCCTAATGGTATAATTGACAATGTGAAATAGGAAGGAAAGGGCTAAAGGTGTAGGGGAAGTGGGAAGGAAAGTGGAAAGGAAATAAGGGGAAAGAAAAAAAACATGAGAAAATGAAAAAATGGAAATAAAGGGAGTGAAGTGCTTGCTAGTTCCAATGTGGCGAACCTTGAAAGTACACTAGGGCACTCTGTGTGGGCAGAAGGTCTCTTACTGTGCGAAGTGTTCATAAAGAGAACCACAGGGACACAGAACTGACAGGTGGGGGGCCGGGAGAATAAGGGTAACAGCGGCTACTTTCTGGGGTAGATTAGAGGTGGTACTATTTTGTGAATATGCAAAGGCCCACTGAACTCTCCTCTTTGGATAGATGAGTTTGTGGCATGTGGTACAAACCTGGCTAAACAATAGGAAGTACACAAAAGCTGAGCCTGGTGACCAGGAAGGAGCCACCAAAAGCCAAAGGTGACAGGGATTCCCTCTCACACGGGGGGCCAGGCTTGGGCAAGGCAAGAACTCACTTTTCATCGTTAAACCATCTGTGTCCCTTGATTTTATTAAAAAATCTGTTTGTATTGCTTTCAAAAAACATTGTAAATGACACGAGGATGTTTCTTTCCTCGCAGCTTCAGAGAGACTAGCAACTGTAGTAAGGAAGATCTGTTCCCTCTTCTTTCCAGGCAGGTTGCCAATTTAAATCTCTGTCTTTTCCTACCCGTTCTGCCAATGTGATGTCAGAGACTGAAAACCAGCTTCTAAGTAAACAGGAAAAATGAAGAAGCACATTTTAAACTGAAGTCACACATTTACAGTTCTTTGAGCACATGACTCGCATAATATTTTTCCTAACCTTGAAAAAAGTGAGGAGAATTATAACTCCAAAGTAGCTTCTAAACCTCTTTAAGAGGTTTTCAACAACAGCAAAACAGCAAGGAGAAGATTAAGCAGAAATGACCTGTCACATCAATTCAGATCTAAATTCCAAAGCAGCACCAAGGCGTGGTGGTGCATACCTGTAGTCCCAGCACTTGGGAGGCTGAGGCAAGAGGATTGCCGTGAGTTTAAGGCCATCCTGGGCTACAGAGTTCAAGGCCAACCTGAACTACAGAGTGAAAGCCTATTTTTAAAAAAAAATCAAAACAGAAGGACAGATGTACAAGGTCACAAAAGACAGTGCCTGCAGTTATCAGAGAGAAATTTATGCTCCCAGAGGGGTAGTCGGTCTTCCCGGGGAAGGTACTTCTTCTGCCCTGCTAGCAGCTACAGAACCCCACTCCCAGACTCACAATGACTGATCCTTTATATATCTTGAGGTGCTGGGTGCTAAACCCAAGGTGTCCCCAACCCAACCGACTGATCCTACTCAGATCCATAGTCTCCAATCTTATAAGATGTACGTCCACAACTTCAAAATAAAAAATGTAGACATCGTTTCATTAGGTGTCCCATGCGTTCAGCACCTGGTGAACATTCAGTGCTGAAGATGAGCCTGGATTTCAGGTTGGAATCTGTGTGTCTCCCTCCCTGCAATTCCCACTAGATCCATACACAGCATATGGAATAGACAGGTTTAGAGTACACTTGGCCTCCTTTGGCTACTTTTGGTGCAAGTCCAGTCCAAAAAGAAAGGTTTTTTTAAAAAAATCCTGTTGTTTTGCACACTCTTTCTTGCATGAAGAGCAAAACCTCTGACTTCTAAGCCTGCTAAAGACCCTACCACCAAATAGGAGGAAAAGGACCAAAGGTGTAGGGACAGTGAGAGGGATAGGGAAGGGGGAATAAGGAAAAAGGAAAAAAATGTGGGAGAATGTAAAAGTGGAATTAAAGTGTTTGAAGGGGGGAGGGGAGGGGAGGGTGAAGGGAGGGTGGGGACAAGGGGGAAACAATGAGAACCAAGACCTGGCATGTAAAGGTACAAGATCCCAATGATGAATGTAACTGTACTGTCTACCTAGAATGTACCAATACATTAAATTAAATTAAAAAAAAAGACCCTACCACCAAAATCAGACCCATGAAGGTCTTATCTCATGCAATTTGTGTTTTGTAACAATCTCACAGTTTCTTTCTACATTTTTAGAGCATTCTGACCCTCCTGCACCCTGGCTGCCTCCTGCCCACCCACAGGAGCTTCCCAAAGCACTCTGGAGTTGCAGGGGATGACCAGGAGATAGACACTGGCCAAAGCCATCAGCTCCTGCTCTCCTAACAAGAGCAAGAAGGCTGACCCTTGTGACTCTCGTGTATCCTCACTGGACTTTGGCTCCTGCCTCTGTGTTGGGGCCAGATGGCACGCTCGCTAAGCAGTACAGTGCTTCCCAGCCACCATGGATACTTTGCACCCGCAGGGAACATGGCGGTAAACTGCAGACGCTGTGGCCGTGGGTCAGGAGGGCTTCAGCTCTCCCTTCCTACCTCAACCTCCAGAATGAGGAACAGAGCATCCCTGTCTGGAGCTGGGTGGTGGGTTGGCTTCCAACAGTGACAGGCTCGTCTCCTCCTAGCTCTGTAACACCTGGGAAAAACACCTTCTCCTTCCCAACAGTTCCGAGCAAGTCACAGAATTGAGTCCCACCAGCCTGGTTTTAACCTTGGGCTCAAAACGTGCCAATTCCTGTAGTCAGGCAAGAGGGTGCTGGGCCATGCCCAAGGCACATGTCCATCCCCCCCAAATACCTGGGCTGACCGTGGGCCGGGAGATAGGGTTGCAGTGACTAAAAGAAGATGAACATCAGAGACAAGAACAATAGCTTTCTCTGTCGTTTTAAATCAAAGCAAAACAATAAAAACAAAAGACAAGGGAAGAGGACAAACACTGAGAACAGAGAAGTCCCTCTAATCCCAGACAGATGTGTCACTGGGATTGGTCCATACCATTGCGCAACTTGCCTTTTTAACCAATTTTGAGGGGATTTGGTGCATCCATGCACACAGAGTTTGCATGGCAAGGCTGGGTTAAACAGGAAGTGTGCTTGAAAAGCTCTGGGTATAACTAACCAAGCCATTCCCAGACATTCCAAGCCATTCCCATTATGCTACCATTTATTGCTGTAGGTGCAGATGTTATCCCTGGAGCCCCAAAACCCATGCAGGCAGAGAGCCTTCTGGCTGCCCACTAGTGTGTCAGGATGACAACCGCTTCAGTGTCTTCAGGACCGGAGAGGCTGGCGGGAAGGCACGTGGGGGGGGGGGCTGAGTTGCCAGTGAGTACTGGGTCCTGCTTCCCTTCCCAGGATGGTCGGGAGAGACAAGAGTCTGGGTGGCCAGGGCTGAGGCCTCAGCAACTCTATCTCTGTGGAAAAGGGGCCCCTTCTGTGGGGTGCTGGCTAGCAGCCAGCCCTGGATTTCCATGTTCTACAGCTAAACTGGATCCAGATGTTGCCTAAAAATCTGGGATCAGAAATGTGACCTGGACCCAGCTGGTCCTGCCTGCTTCGGGAGACAGAGGTTTTCTTTGGGAGGTGGGGGTGTGGTCAGGTTAGCCAAACTCATGCCAGGATCACTGTGTTCAAGAAGTGTCAAGACCAGGTGATGGGCTGAGTCTCACAAGTCCTTGGATCCTGCCCTCCATCCTGAAAGGGCTGTCAACCAGCCTAGTTTCCTGTGTCCCTCAGTGGCTGTCCTTAAGCAAGCTGAGGCTCACTCTCTCCTTCCAGCTCAGGGGCCAGGCTGCACAGTCCGGGCACAAGGGCAGCCCAGGAGCTGAGGGTGGCTGTGCCATAGTCTTCCTTTCCTCCCGAGCGGACAGGAGCCAGGCATTCAAGGCCAGCAGTAGGCAGGTGCTCTTGGCAGCCCTGCAGAGCAGGTGTACCCATGGAGAGCCACTGCCTGACAGCCAGAGCCGGGTCTCAAGCGCAGAGGCTGCAGGAGCCATAGCGGAGGTCCAGGTCTGGGATCTTTCCTCTCTCCTGCGGGCAGTCCCTGGGCACTAGCCCTGGCACCAGGGGAAGTGGATAAACTGGGCCCCTGCTTGAGGGGCTGGTAACACCACATGGAGAGAAAAGCACAAGAGGTGTGCCAGAGCAAGGCTGCAGGTGATGCCACTTGAGCCCACGTGAGAGCCCAGGGCCAGGAGGTGCAGCTGCAGAGGAGACAGGTGGTGACAAGGCGGGGAACAGGCTCTTGCTGAAGGTGGACAGCCCTCAACAGTGGCAGCTCTCTGATGGAAGCAGGACCTGGCAGCTCAGCGCAATCTATGATCCCAGGCTGGCTCTGGTATCCACTGGGGTAAAAAAAAAAAAAAAAAAAAAAAAAAAAAAAAGGGGGAGCAAAGTGGGGAAAAAAAAAAAAAAAAAAAAAAAAAGGTAAAAAGGCAGGGTCCAAGGAAGTCTCCTTGGCAAAGTTGGGGGAGCTCAGCTCACCGTACCCACTGGACAGGCTCACTGAGTTCCATCACAGAAAACAAGTTTTCAAGCCAGGGATTTAGCTCACTGTTTCCGCTGCCTTCTTCACAAGTGCAAGAGCCTGAGTTCAATCCCTGGTAACCCCCCGAGAAAGAGAGAGAGAGAAGAAAAGTTTTCAGGACAAGTCAGGAAAGGATTTATTAGGCAAAATTTTGATAGCACACACTCAGAGACAGAGCTGGGGGTGTGCTTATGGCTGGGCATATTTCTGAAGGATTTGGGAGTGGAAATCAGTAGAACTTGTGAGTCTCTGGAAGGGAAATAGGATTCACAGGTGAGAGGTGATCACTCTCTCTACAGGGGAAGGGAGGGACTCATTCATAGGTGACAGCCACACAGTTATAGCACTGTACCCCTTCTAGGTGGAAGGTGAGGGTCTCCTCACAGGTGTGAAAGGCCATTCACAGGTGAAGGGGAACAGCCTGGGCTTACTGTGTCTTTCAGGACCTTAGGATTTTTTTGGACTGGATTTTGTCCTGAACCTGCAGTTTTTTCCAAATTAAAGTACAATTTCAAATTATAGTTTTTCCTGTGTCCTTTCTACCTATCTTATTGTTCCTGTCCTGCCTGGGGGAAACCCAGAGGAGAATGAGAGGTAACGAAGGGTCCTTCAGTTCTGTGGAGCCCAGGGTGTTGAACTAGAACCAAAAGAGGATGTCTGGGCTCATGAGAAAGAAACCTGTGTGCTAAGGGGTGGTGTCACTGCCCAGGGTCCCCAAACCGAGATAAGAAATCTCACCCAGAGGGGCATGGTGGTGCGTGCCTATAATCCCAGTATTTGAGAGGCTGAGGTAGGAGGATTGCTTTGAGTTCAAGGCCAGACTGAACTACATAATGAATTCAAAGTCAGCCTGGACTATATAGGGAGACCCTGTCTCAAGCAAAGAAGCAAACAAATAAACAAAAACATTATGGAACAGCCAGCTACACTACCCAGTACGTTTGTCCACCTTGGGATTAAAAGAAATCACGTTAGCCCGGAGTGGTGGCACACACCTATGAGGCTGAGGCAAGAGGGTCACTATGAATTCGAGGCCAACCTGTCTTAATCCCCACCACCTCCCAAACAGTACAATTTTCTTTGTCTCCTTTCTGCCTATCTTTGTTTCTTCTCTCCTGCCGTGGGGTGGGGGGAGCAGAGGGAAGCTGCTCTGGAGTCTGTAGTGAGATCTCCTACCTGGGAGGAGGGTGACATTAGTGGATTTAGTCATTTCTTTCACCTCATCTGGGCACCTGCCCCACATAGAAACCACTGTGGCCAGTAGCTCCCAGGCTGCCTGTGTCCAGCAAAGAACATCGTGGTCCCTTCCTGACCCTGGCCAGGCGGGGCACACTGGCCACACAGGGCAGGCCCGGGAGCTGAGAGTCCCATGGGACCCCAGAGCTTGGCCAAGGCTGTGCCTGCACCTCCTAGGGGTGCTCCTGGCTGGACCCCAACACCAACACTGTCCCCGGGTTGGCTCGACAGGTCAGGGCTCCTGGGCTTTGGTGTGGGTTCCATCAGTAAGGAGGGCTGGGCTGCTCATGAGGACCAAGGCCACATCTCTTGTCCACACCCTCGATTTCCTCCTCCAGGCCTGGTGGCTGTGAATTAATGAGCAGGAACAAGTCTGAGTTTGAATCTGTTTTCGCACTTCCTAGCCATGTGACCAGGCAAGCCAGCCTCAATCGGCTCACCTCGCATCTGAAAGAGGTGTAATGTTAGCTCCTCCAGGGATTGACCTGGACAGTAGTGCTCACTTCAAATGTTCGGCATGTGGGAGCCACTTGGCCCTGCCTGGAGCTCTGTAGAGCTGCATACATGTGAGTCATTGTAATTAACAATCTATCACAGCAGGCCATGACCTTGAGTCGCTTAGGAAAGAGCTAAGGGTGGACACTATCCCCAGGACTCTAGTCTGGCCAAGGGCTGAGAGACGTATCCTTAAGGAAGCACCTGCTCTTGCTTTTCTCCACTGATGAGATTCCACCTCTTCCAGACCCAGCCCTAAGTCCTGTCTAGTCATGAAATAAGCCCTGATTGAGAGACACTGTTCTATACTTATGACCTGTGCTCAAAAGGGGGAAGGTCACACTGGTCATTGTGGCATTATCTGTAATCCAAGCTACTCAGGAGGCTGAGGCAGGAAGATTGAAAATCTGAAGCCAGTTTGGGCAACTGAGTGAAAACAAAATAAAAAGGGCTGAAGATGTAGTTCCAGGGTGGAGCATTTGCTTGACATGTATGAAGCCCTGGGGTCAATCCCCAGCACTGGGGGAAAAAACTGTCATCAATAGCAAGACATTCTAGGAGGCTGAGGCAGGAGGATTGAAAATCTCAAAATGGACTGAGGCTGTAGCTCAGTGTGAAGGCCCTGATGTGGCCTGCCCTGCCTTCCCCACTCTGTACTCCTCTCCTGCCACTGCAGAGCCATGTCCCCTCCCCACCCTGCTGCTGCTGCGGGTGCCCTGAGCCCGTCTCCTGTAGGCACCACCTGAACCTCTCTCAGTGCATGACAAAGAGCGGGCTGCCTGCTTAACACGTGTCTGTGCATGGTTTCTGCTAGGTGTGGCAGAGCTGGACCACACTGTTCCCAGTCCTCCAAAGTGGCTGTGACAATTTATACTCCAGCCATTGGTGGTGGCAGGGAGTTCCAGTTGCTCCACATCTTCCTCGACATCAGATGTTGTCTGTGTTTTGTTTTAGCTTTTCTGTCATGGTAATTGTGGTCATAAATAGGCAAAACACATCTTGTTAGCAAAAACGACAGCAACCATAGAGGAAATGCCTACCACTAAGATCCAGGTTTCATACCCAGCACTTCACATAAATTATTGTCAATGTCACTGATTTACACGTTTGCAGTGCGGAAGGTGGACCAGGGCTCGATGCTGTCAGTCAAGTGCTCTACCTGTGCAGGTAAACACTTACACGCCCTCTGTGCCCTGGCCCCTGCTTTGCCTGACACCTGACCCCTTTGCATTCTGTCCTCTCTCTGCCCACAGCTTCCCTGGGCTTCTGATGGCTCCTCTGTCCCATCATCCCTCTTGCTGCAGGGCAATTCCTTCCTCAGAAAGGGGCACCCTCCTCTCCTCCATCTTTCCCTTCCAACCCTGAGGCTGTTCCTGAATCAGATATGTTTTGCCTGCCACACCAGTGCCAATTACAAAAACAAGAAGTGTTGCAAAAGACTAAGAGTTTATTTTCAAGGCAGCCAAAATGTGGGAGTGGCTCAGCTTGGACATTCAAGTCTCAGATGCCCCAATCTTGGGGACATTTATAGGATAAAGAAGCAGAGTGATTTAAGGGTGACAGTGTAAGCACATAATCACACTTGATAGCTCCTCAAGGGACACACATTCAGTGACCCACGGTGGTGCTAATGCGATCTCAGGGTGGGATTTGGTGCCCTCTCTTCTCATGTCAAAAGATCACCCATGCACAGGACACCTGTGTGAGCCCCAGTGAAAAGTCAGCAGTTTCAACAAAAGTGGCCTTCAAGCTCCTCAACAGTAGCCTTGGCAACCGTGGTCCTCACAACACACACGGTAGAGGCATCGTCTCCTGCCAAGCCAGGGAAGAGGAGCAACATGTCACTCATCTTCGTGACCTCCACAATTAGTGATTTACAAAGACAACTGAAAGCAAGTAACTAAAAGCAAGTAAAACAGCAGAATTTGTTCAGATTTTCCCTTCGCTCAGGATTCAAATTCCATGTAAGTGTGTCTTTTCCAGGAACCTGCTGTGCCCAGATGAAGCCAAGTCCCAGTGTCATCGGCCCTTGTGGCTCAAGTCACACGTATGGTTGTTCACTTCTCCTTGGGCATGTCTGATGGTCTCTCGGTGCCACTAGATGGAACTCAGATGGAAGGGCTGCCTCAACTTCTCTCTTTCTGATCCCCTGTGTGGAGCCAGAACCTGGCGCAAAAGTGGCCCTGTGTCCACTAGGACTGGGATAGCAGTAAAAGACAGAATCTCCAGGGACTGGTAGCTTTTAAAAAGCAAATTTATTTTTGTCTCCTGTAAGTGAAGTCCAGAGGCTAGGAGTCCCATGGACGACCTGTCAGCCACCCAGGCTGGCTTCACTGCCTCTCTGCTTTCCTCTAATCTTGGTGACTGCTCAAGACATGGCTTGCAGACCCCAGCCAGCAAGGAGGTGGAGCAAGGAGCCTACTTCCCTGACTTCGAGATGCTTTCTGGAGGCTGCCTGGGCCATTCCCACTCATAGCACCAAAGTGTCAGAACCTACTATGCAAGGGAAACAGGACATGTGGCCTAGTCCAGAGAGCCACAGCTGACCTTTATGTCCCCGAAGGGGAGAGTGCCTAGCGGCTGTTGCCACAGCCCTCTATTAACAGGTGTTGACTATTGAACCATCACTGAGTCCCCAAAACCACCCCTAAGCTAGGTGTTCTTATTCCCATTTTATAGATGCTATGCTTTGTATCTAAAGGCCCCACCACCACCTCATGTGCTCACAAGCAGGGCTTTTGGAAGGTGCTTGGATTGTGGGGATTTAGAGGTGACTCCCTATTGGAGGTGGGGCCTGGTTGGAGGAGGCAGGTCACTGGGGACATTGCCCAAGAGGTTCCTCTCCCTCTCCTCTCCTCCTTCGCTCTCTCTGCTTCCTGCTGCCATGAGGTGAGCAGCCTTCCTCCGCCAGACCATTCTACTATGCCTTTCTGCCTCGGAGCCAATCAAGTATACACTAAAAACACGGCCCCAAATAAACCTTTAAGCTACAGGTATTTGGCATTTTGTTGCAGCGATGACGAAGTGACTAACATCATAGACAAGTACACTGAGGCTCCAGGAGGCTAGAGCAACATGGGCAGCCCTGACACCCTGGTGTACCCGGCCCACATTCAGGAGCTATTGGCTTTCTGTGGCACGCTGGACGTTGTCTTCCCATCTAGCCAGTTTTCCCACCTACCATAGCCTATGAGTCCTTTCAGCAGTGACTTGGATTGAAAGAGCCAACACCTCCTAGCACCCAGCACAGGCTGCACCCCAGAACGTACTATAGCCCTGCTATAATGCTAAGCTCCATGACCCCTGACTCTGTCCCTCCTCACTGAGGGCTCTGGGCACTGAGGGGCACCCACCTGGCATCACATCCTCCCCGAGAGCATTCTGTCATCACCTGAAGGCAGGGCCCAGGTGGCAGGGGAAGCTGCCCCATGTGGGGAGTCGCAGCGGGAACACTGCCAGAGTCTGGGTGTCCAGCCCCACAAGCCCTCCGCCCCATCGGGCCTCAGTTCTCATTCTCCCCAGCTGCCTCGGACACAAGCGGCAGACGGGAAGAAACATTCTTTCCCACAACCCCACCACACCCCACTAAAATCCCCAGACCCTTGTGTCATCCACAAGGAATGCAGCTGGCTATCTTCCGAGAGCACCCATGAGGTCCCCTCCTAGAGCAGAGCTTTCTGGCTGCTGCCACCACTTATGCAGGGGATTCAGGTGAGGAGGGGAAGGAGTGTTGGAAGAGGACACTGCATGTGAGGGCCAGAGGAAGGAGGAAGTGCCTCAGCCCTGTAATGGAGTTTGGACTCCATCCGCAGTAAATGGGGCCATTGAAGGGCTTAAGCAGAGGGGAGAGATGCCCCATCCGGCAGCACGGTGACCGTGGAGATTGGCTGGCAGGGACCAGGAGCCAGGCCAAGACCAGCTCCTTCCTGCATTTACTGCCTGTCTCCAAACCTAACTGAAAAGTCAGTCGAGTGCGAGACCCTCAGTCCCTTGGAATAAAGTAGAAATAAACATTTCTTGGCTGATGCCGTTTGCTCTCAAGTCAATGTGATCCCCACCAATGTCCCAGGGAAAGGCAGAAGAACATACAGGTGGAGGATCTCTTTCCCTTGTCCAGGGACCAGAAGTGTTGCAATTTTATATCTGGATCTCAGGGATGGGAACCAGGTCTAATCACGAGAGATTCATTAATGCTTCCCACACGGCCTGGAGTCACTTTACACACAAGTATAATTTTGTGCACGATACGGTTTCATGGTGTGGGTTTCTCTGCTGGCGGAGTCTGGTCAGTATTCAAACACTTGCAGGCTGCAGAGTGAGGGTGATGCAGCAGTGCTGTGGAAGACGGAGGAGGCCCTGTGCCTCCACTGCCCTCCTCACCGGGTCTGAGCTCCAGAGACCCTACTCAGGTGACACGGGAGGAATCAGAATGTGGACAGTCTAGGGAGAGGGCTGTACCCTGCAGCCAAGCTGCCTGACACCCCTGGCTCTACCTCAGAGCTGCAGGGTTCTGGGGGCCCTGGATGGGAGGCTCCCCAGAGAGGGAGTCTTATCTGGCAGATGGAAGTCATGTGCAAGAGGTGCTGGGAGTGCCTGGGCCTACGGAGAGCAAGGCAGTGACCCAACTCCCCATCATTTCCCCTCCCAGGCAGGAGGGCACAGCATTCAGAGGGAAGCACACTAGGCCCAGGAAAGCACCTGGAGGAGCTGGGGTGGTTAGAGGCCAGGAAGCCTCTCCTACCCTAAAGGCGTGCCATTTCCCCCAAAGGAGGCACCTCAAATAGCCAAGCTGGGGCAGGCAGGAGTATGAATCAGCTGAGGCTTGGGGAAGGGTTGCCAGGAAAGGGACAGACAGGCCTGAGTCAAATCCTGGCTGTTTCTGGGTAGAAGCTTTACCTCCCCAGGCCATGGTTTCACCCCATGGTGAGGTGAGGATTTCACAAGACGTATGTGGACACCTCCTTGTGCTCCACCAGGCACACAGTGGACACTTGCTAAGTTGGTCCCTGGCCAGAGACTGAGGATGCTGCTGTGACTCTGAAAGCCTGGACCTTTCCAGGGTTCCCACTGGAAGGACCCCTGGCACCAGGCACAGCACTAAGGAGAGATCACGACTTCAGGAGAAGCTGGAGTGGTGACATTCAGAGGTGTGGGCTATCCACAAGCTCGGGTAATGTAGATGGCTGAGTGGTTGGGAGGAGAGGGAGCCTTGGGCTCTAAACATGGAGGCCACTCAACCTGGACTGCTGGGCATGGTGGTGCATGCCTCTAATGCCAGCACTCATGAGCCTGAGGCAGGGAGTTGCAGCAAATTGTAGGTCAGCCTGGGCTACATAGTGAGTTGAAGGCCATCCTGCAATGTATAGTGAGACCCCATGTCAAAAAAAAAAAAAAAAAAAAAACCCAAACAAAAAAAAAGAAA
>NW_022900949.1:30778999-30827414 GCF_012274545.1 Fukomys damarensis
AAAAAAAAAAAAAAAAAAAAAAACCCCACACAGAACAAATGCAGAGCCCCAGCAAGTCAGTCCCATTGATGAGCTTGGCCAGCAGTCCAGGGTGGAATTCCAGCCAAGGACCCAGAGCACTGAAGACAGGCTCTGCCGGGGATAGTGTAGCCCAGGACCCTGGTTCTCTGCTGAGCCTCCTTGTCTTGGACCAGGAAAGAGACAGGTGGCCACAGTCACCAACTTCCTCCAGCTGACTCCGACCAGGTCAAGCCTGGGAGTGACAGGGCATCCTCTCGGGCTAGGGGAGAGCTCGGTGGTAGAGAGCTTGTCTAGATACACGGGGCTGTGTTTGATCCCCAGTACTGAAAAACCCAGCCCCTGCTTCCATATTGCAGAACAGCCCTTGGCTCAGCCTGCAGGTGCACTAAGACCCCTAGGGAAGGTGCCCCTTTCTTAGCATCCACACAGGCATCTTGCAAGGGCAGCCAGAGGGCTAGAAAGAACCTATTCAGTTTTGTTTTGGAAGTATTAGCAGGAGGATGAGAAAAGAAGCCTTTGTCGGGCCAACCCAGAAGGCAAGGCTGTCTGTCTCTGGGCAGCCAGGGGAGCTGTATGTTAGACTCCCTGCAAGTCCAAGTGGGGGTTCCCTTCCCTCCACCACTGGGGAAACTGAGATCTAACCACACTTGCCTGTGGCATGTGACAAGGTGATTTATTCAAATGCATGATTGCAGGGATGTGAACACCACCCAAGACGTGCAGGTCAAGCCGGTGACTCTCCTTAAACCTGCAGAGGAAATGAGCAGCTGTGGGCTGTCCAGGCGGAACCGCTCTGTCTGATGAGGGCAGAGGCCCTTCGCACTGCATGGAACACAAGTGTGGATTCAGGAAGCCATCGATTTTCCAAGGCAGAGATCCAGGATCTGGGATGGCAGTAGTGTGGGGATGTCCCTTCTTTGGAAACCTTAGCAACCTGGACTCTGAGGCACTGCCTTCACATGGGCATCTCCAGCCTGAGCAGGAGCCCCACAGTGGGACACCCACTTGGGAAGGGGGCCTTGTCCTGTGGGGTCCAGGGGGCAAAGTGCTGGCAGCTGTGCACCATCTCAGGTGGGAGAAACCAGTAAAGGTCTCTGTCCCCTGGACAAATGGGGGTTCCAAACAGATCTGACTTTTCAGGAAGCCAGAAATGGGATTTGCAGGTGCCAAGATACACAACAGTTCTCACCCCATGAGTGGAGGTGGCCTTTGAAAGGCTCCTTGTGGCCAGACCTTTGCTAGCCTGTGACTTGGCCAATTCCGGCTCCACAGCCCCAGCTCATCCACATGGATAACCCCAACAATGGGCTTCAGGTCTTTGTCTGAGTCCACAGATAAGACTGAAATGGGCCAGCACCACTGTGCCCTTTCTGACCCACTGAACCTGTAAAGTTTTTGGTAAGCCACTATGTTTGGGGATATTTGTCACAGTGCAGTAGATACAGGGAAGGAAGCATCCACTCAGCCCTGTGGTATGTGCCCCATATCATGCTGCACACACCTGTGCACCATAATCTGTCACCCTGCCCTTCTGTGTGTTTATGGAGCATGTCTTGGTCCCCTTTAAGACCTAAGGCCCATAGCCAGGCATGGTGGCGCATGGCCTGTAATCTCAGCACTTGGGAGGCTGAGGCAGGAAGATCACTGTGAATTCAAGACCAGCCTGGACCACATAGTGAGTTCCAGGTCAATCTCAACTACATAGTGAGATACTGTCACAAACAAACAAACAAACAAACAAACAAAAAAGACCTAAGGCCCAGGAGGGTAAGAGCCTCGTCCATGGTGCCCATGTTCTGTCCCTCACCTGGCTCTGTGTTGACATCAAGGGAGCCTCAAATGGATGGAGCAGGGGGGGCAGGGGCCTGGCTTGTGCCCTCATAGTGAACAAGCTCTTCCTGGAGCCTCCTGTTTGCTCCTGCAGGGTGAGGATGCCCACCAGGTGCACAGCTCAGCGCCAAGAGGTGATATGATCTGAGTGATCTAGTGCTCTAGGACATCAGGGGCCAAGTTAGGTCCTGAAGATCCCGATGGCCACAGGGAAACAGTGAGCTTCAGATGCTGGTGCTCCATGTGCCTCAGGTCTGGGGCTCTTTCCCCTCTCTTCTTCCTTTGGTCTCCTCCCATTATCCCCAAGCCCACTCGGACCCAACCCGGGCCTGAAGGGTAGAAGGGCCCTCTGTCCCTCTGCCCACCTCTCTCTGTGGCCTTGCATTTTTGCAACTCCCAGCTCTACCACGTTCCTTCTCCAAGAATCCGTGTCACCTGTCACATTAGGGTATGGACATCCACTGGTTACACCCTTATCATCACTGAGGGACCAAGAATGTGGCATCCTCAGGTCACCCCATGTGAAATGTAAGTTTGGGGAAGCTTGTGCAGTAAACAATAAAACAAGAACCCCTCCAGCAAAGCCTTTCTTCTGAAACATTTGCATGATCTCCCCCAGCTAGGCCTCCCTCCTCTCAGCACCTGAGGCAACAGCATCTCTTCATGGGCAAAGGCATCTCATAAGACACAAGCAATGTCTTCACCACTTTCTCAGGGCCCTCTCACATTTCCTCCATGGTGCTTTCTAGGTCTGAGTGGCTTCTTCTCGTGTCCCATGTAGATGTGTGGATACCATGGCACAGCACCTGTTGGGGATGAAGGGAAGCCAGCTTCTCCTTCCACTTCATGTGCTATTTTTTTTTCTTACTCTGATTTACCAGCTTAGTGAAAATGTTGGTACTGTTTTTGGCACACAGAACTAAATCACTTGAGATTTCACTTTGAAATTCTTCTTTAAAAATTAGTATATCTTTGCAGTTCATAATGATTCATGGTAGGGAACTTGTACATATACTTAACATACCTTAATTTTTTAAATTCCCCTTTCCTTCTCCCTGCTCCCTCAGTCTCTGCATCCCTTTCCTATTTGGAGAGGATCTCCCTGCTTCCTCTCATCCATTTTTTTAAAATTATGCTTTGAGTTTCACATATGTTATGTGATATTTGAACTTGCATGTCTGATTTTTCATTTAACATTATGGTCTCAAGGTGCATCCATTCTACAAATGACTCAAATTCGCCTTTCTTCATGGCACAGAGGTACTCCGTTGTGTAGATCTTTGACACTGGGCGTCAAAATCCCCACAACAGAGAAGGTGCCAGATCCTATCCTATGTGTCAGGGTGGTGAAGGCCATGCTTTCCTGATGTTATAAAGCCCTACCCATCAAACTTGGGAAGAGAAAGGCAAGTGTTCTAAGAACCAGGGAGCAGGCAGATCCTCAGCAGCTCTGTCCACAGATTGAAAAATGTACATGGGGTCGTTAGACTTGTGTCAGGGACTAACATGGGCATCAGCCTACCAGTGCCTCCTACTTAATCTGGGAGCCTACACCTTCCACAGCAGGATCCTTTGCACCCTCCTCACAAGTCCCGTTTGGGGACAGTGGAGTGGTGAAAAGAAATAGTGTCTCTAAGATTTGGTGTCCATGCACTGGAATATAGCAATGTGAAGAAGAGAAGGAGGCAAGTGGGTTTCCAGAAACTAGCAAGGATCTGAAGTGAGAATTGAAGCTTGTGGGGAGAGCAAAGAGGGCAACTTCAATGAAAAAGCAGGTGGCAACTGGCATTTTCTCCCTAGGCACTGACTTACTTTGTGGGAAGGGCAACTTGAACCTGCAGATGCAGTGACTACTGGCAACCCCAGAGGCCTCTACAGAGAAACACACCAGTGGAACAGAGCAGTGGTTGAAGCAGACTGCAATGGCTGGTGAGTATTTGGGTTCAGATGCCCCCTAGGAGAGGGAGATTGGCCAGTAGCCATCTTGGAGAGAGACCACCTGAGCTTGGAATTCAGTGCAGCTGCACACCAGCTCCATCAGGTTGAGATAGAACTGAGTTCAACTTGGCAGCAGATCAAAGAGCCAAATTCAAGCCAGCAGGGGGCACATAGGGTGCTGCAGGCTGAACAAAACAGGTTCTAGCCGCACAGCCAGAAACCAGCCTGAGCTTCAGAACTAAATGTGCAGGCTTGCTGGGATTACCCATTAATCCACTGTAAATCTATGGCTGACTTGTTGGGATTAATCAACACAGATCTGGACTCTGTCTTCCCACTCTACCAGTGACAGCAGAGACACACCTTGAAATGAATTTTACTTCTCTTTTCTTTTTTTTTTTTTTTTTTTTTTTTTTTTTTTTTTTTTTTTGGTACCAGGGATTGAACTCGGGTCCAGGCCACCAAACCACTGAGCTAAATCCCTGGCACTTTTTCTTTTTCTTAATTGTTTGTCCTTGTTTTTATATAAGTGTGAGCATTGTTTCTAGTTTGTTTGTTTGTTTTGTCGTTTTTGTTGTTCTGTTCTCATTTTTATTTCTTCTTTTTCTCTTTCCCACCTGTCTTCTTCACCATTTTTCCAAAGTTTCCTCTGTTCTCCAGCCTTGCTTTTAATTTCTTCCTCTTCTTTTATTTCTCTATTTTCCCCCTATTCTCTTTTAAATTTTCTTCCCCAAGGGTAAAATTACCATACTGAGGACACTGTATATTTACTATATACAATTTTCTGGTTTGTTTCAGATTTTGTTATATAACCACAAATCTAGTTTATACAGTTAAAGGTGGCGAATTAATAGTTACCACAGCTTGTCCTTCCTAGGCTGTATTAGAGGCTATCTATCATTGTTGCTGATTATACTACTTTAGCCTAAGTGACAAAGTTGTTCCAATCAGTTTTCTTCCTGGTGTGCCAAGACTGAGACTGCCTCAGTGTCATAAACAATACTGTATGCCAGTGCTAAAAAACCAGGGGCTGGACTAAGTAGGCAGCAACTTCTCATCCCCCCAAAATTGAAGAGGTAAGATCTTGCAACAGACCCAAAACCCAAAAGCCAGCTACATCTGGAAGACATCTCTGAGAAGTAGTCATTTCCTAAGGGTCTAAATACTAGCAATAATACTAGCAAATACTTACCATTAGCAATTTACAAGCATCAACCCAGGAATTAAACTTTAAAAAAAAGAAAGTGAGAAGAAACTTAAGCAAGATGCAGCCCCAGACTTATAGCTCACTAAAGGAAAACCCAGGGGACACTGAGGTAGAAAAAATCAAAACCTAACCACTAGGGCTCTCAGAAATGGTAATAGTAGAAATAACAAAACAGATGAACAAGGCTCTAGAAGAAATCAAACCAGAAATAGTTTCTCAGATAACTACAGAGATGATGACCATAATGAAAGACATGCTTAGTGACTCTACAGCAGATACAGATTAAAAAATATATAGAGGAATTTATGAAAATGCATGAATGCCCAACATAGGAAAGAAATGGAATCCATGAAATGGATTCAAACAGCCACCCAGATTAATAATTCCTTTGAAAGTATACACAGCAGAATGAGCCAATGTGAGAACAGATTATCAGATATAGAAGACAAGATTGCAGTTAGCAACTATGAAAAGAAAGATTTCTTTAAAATAGCAAAGATCAAACTAACAGCTGCTAGATGATGCAAAGAAGAATAACATAAGATTGATTGGAGTTAATGAAAAGGCAGGAGATAGTGCAAATACATTAAAAACCTATTCACAGAAGTAATGGCAGAAAACTTTCCAAGCAGGCAAAAAGAATTTGACATACAGATAAATGATGCATATAGAACTCCAATTATCCATGATCAAAAAAAAAATCTACAAGAAGACACATAATAGCCAAGACTCCAGAAATTCAACACAAGAACAGAATATTAAAAGCTGTTAAAGAAACAAATCATCTATAAAGATCAGCCCATCAGAATCATAGCAGATTTCTCAACACAAATCCTCAAATGATGGAGAGATTGGAGTGAAATATTTCAAGCCCTAAAAGAAAACAATCTCTGACCCAGTTTGATAGACCCTGCTAAACTTTCAAAATTAATGATGAAATACTTCTGTGACAAAGAACACCTGAAGAAATTCATAACTACCAAACCAGCATTCCAAAATGATCTGAAAGACATTATAGAAAGAGATACTGAGAACTACAACTCCATGAAACTCAACACAATGAATTCATCGGCAAGGCAATTAAACAAGGGAAAAAAAGGAAGCAACAAAAAATAATATGACAAACTAAGTCAATACATATCAGTTATAACCATCAATGTAAATGGTCTCAACTCACTAGTCAAAAGAAACAGATGGCAGAATGGATCAAGAAGCAAGATCCTACACTATTCTGCACACAAAAAACACATTTAATTTAAAAAGAAATTCATACACTAAAAGTCAGAGGATAGAAAATAATACTCCATGTGATAGGAAACCAGAAAAAAGAAATAGTGGCTATTCTGTTTGAAGACAAAGTAGATTTCAAACCAAGAGAGACAAAGAAGGTCACTACATTCTTGTAAAGGGAACAATCCAAGAGGAAGAGATACAAATTATAAATACCAAATACCAGTACACCTAACCATATAAAACAAATATTAACAGACATGAAAAATCTAATAAGCACTAATATAATTGTAATGGGGATCTCAATGCCCTACCATCACAGACAGATCAACTAGACAAAAAAATCAACGAGAGCCGGGCCTGGTGGCACACGCCTGTAATCCCAGAACTGGGGAGGCTGAGGCAGGAGGATCACTGTGAGTTGGAGACCAGCCTGGACCACATAGTGAGTTCCAGGTCAATCTCAACTACATAGTGAGATCCTGTCTCAAAAAAAAAAAAAAAAATCAACAATGAAATATCAGAACTGAACCAAAATTTATTTATTTTTTAAATTTTATTTTATTTTGGTACTGGGGATCAAACTTGGGACCATGTGCTCAAGAGGCAGGTGGCAGCACCACTGAGCTAAATCCTCGGCCTGAGCCAAACTTTAAAACAAATGGACTTAGTAGATGTCTATAGAATGTTCCACCCCACATCAGAATACACATTCTTCTCAGCTGCACATGGGATGCTCTCCAAGATAGATCACATACTAGCTCATAGAACATGCTAAAGGAATTGAAATTATCCCATGCATATTATGAGACCATAGTGCAATGAAATTGGAAATCAATGGCAAAAGAAACCACAAGAACTTCATAAACACATGGAAATTAAACAAGTGCTGCTTGGGGCCCTGCGGCCATCATTCCTGCTGCTTCCTGGAAGGTGCTACCTCCTGGATCCTGCTGCTCTCTGGCACTAGTGCTTCACCTGGAGGCCCCAGGCCCAGCTTGTCTGTGGTGACTCAGCCTGAGCTGCTGCTTTCCCTGGAGGCTTTTCTTGGAAAGGGTTGGGTCCAGTGGCTCTGCAGCCTGACAGCACAGTCAGAGTCACTTTCCAGTTTTCCCAGTTAGGGCATCCTAGTGGCTGCAGTGTGCTGAGGCTTGCAGCCCAGGAGCCTGGCCAAAATTAACCAGGGGGCCACAGGATTCCCAGATGGTGTCTCTGCAGGGAACCTCCAAATGTGGGCACGGAAGGGACTCAGCACCTTGCTGGGCAGCAGGGGCACACAGAGGAGTCCTTTCTGATGAATCTGTCACCAAACCTCTCTTGTCCAATATCCATTCCAGCGACCTGATTGGAAGGCAGCTTTTATTTTTCCATTCTTGAGGACTGATCCCAAGGCCCTGTGCCTGCTAGGTAAGTGTTCTACCACTGAGCCGCAGCCCCAGCCCAGGCAGTGACAACTTACTTACTGTCTGTGCAGAGGGTCGAAACTGACCAGGACTGGGCACTGATCCAGGGAGGACTCTAACCAATAGGACAGGACTAAGCCAATCACTTGTGGACCAGACTGGAGAATAGGGAGTTGGAGATTGGAGGGGATCAGAGATGCCACCACAAGTCCTGAAGCCAAGGCTGCTGCCATACCACCTCAGGGCATGGAACAACCATGGGCCCCCGCAGAGCTCTCCCTCCATACCACCAGCACCAGACCCTAGTCAGTTGCCACCTGTCCAGTTCCATCCCTGTTCGGTGTCTTCATCTTTGTCTTCTATAAATTTTAGCTTTCCATGTAGAGCTTTGACCCATTTTGAGTTAACTTTTGGATCTGTTATGAAATATGGGTGGAGGTTCATTTTTTGGCTTATAGATTGTATTAATTTGCATAATCAATTACCACAAATTTAGTGGCTTGAACAACATCCATTTACGTCTCCCAGCTCCTGTGTGCCCTGAGCTTCACCCTCTTTGTGGCTTCTCCCAGACAGAAATCACCATCACCAGACCCACTCACATCTGGAGGCTACACTGCAAAGAATTCTCTTCCAAGCTCATGTGGGTTGTTGGTGGATTGGTTTCCTCAAAGCTGGAGGACTGAAAGACTGGCTTCTTCCTGGCAATCCTAAGTTCCTAGAAGTTTCTGACTGCTCTGTAATGGGCTTTCCAAATGTGACAGCCTGCTCATCAAGCCTGCAGGGACAGTCTGGAGACAGGGTCTTGGTCATTTGATGCAGTCATGGCAATGATCCTTCTAGTCCCACATCCCACAGAGGAGAAACAAGCCCTGAGCCTGTTCACACTAAAGTGTGAACGCCAGAGGCAAAGGCCACAGGGCCACCCAGGTCTGCCGGCAGGAAAGGTGACACACCATCTTCAGCCATATGCACGTGTCTTTCTAGACACCTCTTCTATCCCACTGATCTGTGTATCCATCCTTCTGTCTTAACTTGATATGCTGACTAGCTTTATATCAAGTCAAAGGAGTACTCCAACTTGTGTTTTCCAAAAAATAATTTTTAAAAAAATTTAGGTTCTCTGCAGTCCCGTATACATTTAGAATCCTTTGAACATTTTAACAAAAATTTGGCTGAAATTGTGTGGGGGGGGTGTTATGTTTTATTTTTTGTTAATTTTTCTTTGAGTCAGGGTCTCACTCTGCAGTTTAGGCTGGACTTGAACTTACTATGTAGCCTGGGCTGGTTTTGAACTCATGCTGAACCCCTTGCCTCAGTCTCCCACATGCTGGGATTACAGAGGCATGGGCCACTACATCTGGCTTCAGAGTGCTTTGGATGTTTAGAAGTGATTTAAAAAGTTGAGCCAAGAATCAAAAATTGATTTGAGGCTGGGGAGTGCAGCTCTGTGGTAGAGCTTGTGCTCAGCATGCTCAAGGCCCCAGCACCACACACATGTATACACAAATAATGATATATAGAAACTAATTTGAGCTTACATTTTAGAAACTCCAGGTTTATAGGTTTTCTTGAACACTTGGGGAGATGGGGCAACACATCAGGCTTACAGGACTATAGCAAGTGGCCCTCTTCCTCTCAAGACAGCCTCTGCCCCACACCCCTGTGGCCACCTGTCAGGTATGGTATGGTTCCCTCTGCTGTCACTCTGCTTTTCACCTGGCTGCAACATCTGAGACCCAAGAGGCCTTCCCAGACTTGAGGAGAGGTCCTAGGCCTGTGATCTCTGAGCTCCCCTAGCTCCCCGAGCTCCTCAGATACCCGCAACCGCCACCTCACAGGGCTTGGCAGGAGTCATTGTTTGATGTCTCTCCCGGTAAGCTTCATAAGGCCAGGTGTTTTTCAGTCCCTGCTCTGTCTCCAGTGCCTGCTGCAGTCCCTGGCACATAGCAGACAGAATGTTTAAAGAATAACAGGCTGCAGCAGATGAACTTCTCCATTCAGCGGCTCAGGTCCTCTGCTGCTGGCCACTTGACTTGCAACCCTTCCATGTCCTTGCTTAACAATGTGCCTGTGGAAACAGCTCAGTAGTTGCTGGTGCGGCAATTGCTAGCAAGCATCTGAGAAGTCAGATAAGCTTCCTAGAGTTCATGTGTGGCCCTGAGGGCTCTGACTTAGTTTTAATTATTTATATACATTAAAATGCACAGATCCTAATTATTCAGTGTTTGGACAACTGTATACACCTACATAGCCACTGCTCAGAATAAGATATGGGACATGTCCATTGTTCCAGAAAGTTCATGACCTCCTCCACGCTCGGATTGCTGATCCCACAGAGTAGCGTGGCCTGTTCTGCAATCTCATGAGGGCCTCATGTGGCATGCATACAATGTCTGGCTCCTTCTGTGTTGTGCTTTGCAGTCCTAGGGATGGAACCTAGGGCCTCATGTCCACCCCTGGAGCGCCTCTCTCACTGGGCCACAACCTTAGGCCCATGTCTAACACTTCTCATGCCACATAAAGTCTGGGTGGCCCTGCTATGCTGGCTGTACGGCCTGAGTCCCCGTGGCATAGGATGCCACTATACGACGACCCACAGTTAACAGCCTCAACAGCCTGTCGAACACTGGCATTACTTCCAGCTTTGCTATCAGGAAGAAGACTGCTGGAAACTCGTATAATTGTTCTGGCCCTTGGCCTCCTCTGCTCAAGTGAGAAGAGATTCTCTGAGTCAAGAAAGGTGGGAGCCATGTAGTTTTCCCCGAGATCAGCCCTATCCTACATCCTGCGAAGGACCCAGGCCAGGGCAGGCTCATGTGCAGGAACTCGGGTAGGACTGGCAGGGCCAGAGATGTAGTTGGGTGCTATATGTCAGCCCCACAGAGCCAGCAGTCAGGGCAAGGGGGCGTCTGTCCTTACTGCCAGTTTTCTCCACAGAAACACAGGTGACAGACAGGGTATGGCCCAGCTTCCTGCTCCACACTCTTCACGGTGGGTACCAGGAGATGGCGGCCAAAGTACATAGGTGACCAAAGCCACCACTCTATTAGGACAGCCCCACTGCACTGCTCACAGCTGATTGCTCCCTGTGCTTGCTTGTGTGGAGAAGCTGCCCCCAAATGATGACTGAACCAAGACACCGTGTCAGCTGCCAAGACCACTGTTCCCACCCACAGGAGGCCTCCTGGAAGCGGGGCATGGATCTGACGTTGGGGGAATCTCTGCCAAATTTCACAGCACTCAGGTCCACAGGCTCAGGGCCTTTGATCCAGCAGTGATGTCAGTGTAGGGATTCTCATGTGCGCTTCATGTCCTGGAACACTGACACCTCAGGCAGAGAAGAGAGCCCGGGGAATCCACAGCAGTGCTGGGACCATGCCTGTGTGTCCACGGCCCAACAGATGGCTTGTGGGCACAGGGGAGGGACTTCTGTCCTCAGTAACCTACAACTGCCCTCCGGAGAGCAGCGAGCACGCCAGGACCAAAAACCACGAGTTTCCACTCCAGACAGATGGATGCAATTACCGCACAGGGGCCATCACGGGGAGTATGGCTCAGGGAGGGCACTGCAGGGCGCTGGGGCTCCTGTTGCTGGGCTCCACACTGCCAAGCTTCCAAGTTAAGAAATAAAATGATCTCTCTTTGCTGCTTTGTTCTGGTCCACCCAGTGGACACCTTGTTCTAAACACATCAATTTTTAAAGATAAGAAAAAAGTGCTCTTTTCCTTGGAGAACTATGCCCATTTGGCTTTCTGTGTATAGACTCTGGGGAGGTTACCCCTAGATCCCCGGAGTGGGGAGGTCAAAGCCAGGGGTGCTGGTGCCATCCCAGCCAGGCCTGGGGATTGTAAACACGGCAAAGGCTGTGAACAGGGGATTCTCTCTCTTTGGCTAGGCCAGGGAACAGGCATCTGGCATGGGGGCTGCAGGCCTTGGCCTCTCTTCATATCCATCTTTTAAAAACACATCCTAGTCTGCCCTACATGGAGCAAGGTAAAGGAAGCCTCTTGAGGCCGGTCCGATGTCATGGCTGTGCTTCTGCTGGTAAAGGTGAGTGCTGAGGACGGGAGGAGAACTCCACAGAGCTGTGAGTGACAGAATGTTGGGCTTGTGAACACTCAGCACATTGTATTTGTGGACTTTTTTTTTTCTTGCAGTATTAGTGATTGAGCCCAAGGGTCTTTAAACTCAGCCTCCAGAGTGTTGGAATTACAGGTGTGCACCCACCATACCTGATTTTGTGTATTCTTCAATTACATTTCAAAAATTGACAAAAGAACTCGATTATGTAGGATTTACCAGGTACAAGCTAATCTTTCCAAGCAGGGTGACCAAGAGCACAGAAGGGGAAATTGAGGCCCTGTTGTTAAGGGACACTCTAAAGTAGACATTATATATTGTCATGATTAGAAACAGATTTGTGCCTACAAAAAGGCTTACTTTTTTCCCAGAGAGGAACCAGATGCATTTCCTGCTACCAGGCTGGGCTTTGACCACAGTGGAGACCCGAGTGGAGCCCAGAGGTGCAGGCAGCCTATAGTTTCAGAGGGCTTGGGTCACCACAGATTAGAGACTGGCACCTCAGAGGACTGGTACGTGTCTGTAACCTTCAGTACACCACAGGTGTGGAGCAGGGCTGGCTGGACACGGGGCTGCCCTCCTGAACTGAGGGTCAGAAAGCTGTAACAGGAGCTGCCTCCTAGTCCCACTCTGCAGGTGCAAAACACAGGCTCTGGGAGGGCTTATACCCCACTGGCCTCACCCCTATGCTGAGGAAGCAGGCGGGCACGTTTGCAGAAAGCCAAGCTCTGTCCCTGACTCCTCGACTTCCTCACAGGCTCTCCAGCATGGCCTCTTTCCTCTTTACTCTTCCTCTCTGAGCTCCTTCCTTTCTCCCACAGGGCACATCCCACAAGACACTTGGTCTGCAGAGGGATGGACAGAGCTGCTGTCCAGGGTGAGGACTTGGGTTCAGGTCTTGGATCTGCCTCAGTTTTCCTAAGGGGTTTAACCATTCCTGCTTGTCCCCGTGGGCTCCTGTGGAGGCTGATTCAAATGAGACGAAGAGCAGCTCTGGCTGGGACTGGAGGTCCATGTGGGGGCCACCCAGATGGGGCCTGGATCTTCAGTCTGGAAAGCAGCTGTGGGAGGGAACAGGGTCCAGACTCATGTCCTACAGCCATTCATGTTTGGCTGGTTCCCATGCCCACAGTGTAGACTCTCCTGGTAGTCACTGGTAACAGAAGCACAGGCTGCCAAGCCCCGCAGGGTGGATCTGTGGGGAATATTCATTTTGATAAGCCTGAGGGCAGCAAACAGATCTAAGCCTGGGTGCAGGGGATGTGTGGAACAGCCAGTCACTTCTGGAGGCCACTTTGGCGGTCAAGGGTGTCTGCTTTCCATCCGTCTCCCAAGTCGAGATGCTCTGGCTGGTCCTGGCTTGGGGGATTGACCTGGTGGCAGTGGACACCTGGAAAACACTCCAAGGGGAAGGATGGCCATATCTTGCAGGGAGGCAGAGGAAAGTGCATCAATGTGACTCCTCCCTCACCAGCTGGTGGTCACTAATTCCCCAGGCCAGCAGGTCCTCTGGGCCCAGGAAGCCATCCGTACTAGGCAACCTCTACCACTCTTCTTGCCTTCCCCACCCCAAGCTCCCAGCCCTTGGTGCCTGTGGGACAGAGCCCAGCTCTGCGGTGGGCATGGTGAGCAGCGTGAGCATGCTAGTTTGGGTGAAGAAGCTACGCTCAGTGGGTCCCAGCTGCTCCCCTCCCTCTTCAGAACTGTCCCCCATGTCATTACATCCACTTGTTAAGCAGTGAGGACACACAGCTGGCCTGTCCCCCTGGGTTGGGGGAAAACAAAAGCACCCAGCCCAAGCCAGACTAGTGCCAAGGAAAGGAGCTGCGGTGTCCACCATTGTGACCACCACAGGTCAGACAAGGCCTGGGGACCCCTGTGGAGCCCCAAGGAATGCCAGGCCTAGGCCTGTGGTGCCCTTCTGGTAGTGGAATGTGGTGTGGGAAGACATTCCCAGTGCCAGCCCTTGCTGAGGTTTTAGTTCTGGCCGCTTAGTGGGTGGTGGGCCTCAACCTTGAGGACAAGAGGGCACCAGTGGGAACTGACAGGAAACAGGCGTCAGAGGCTTGGGCTGGAGCCTGCAGGCTGGCTTGTGGCCAGACTCTGATCCTGGAAAAGCTCCCCTCTGGGGGACCACCTGACTGCCCGCCCGAGCCTCCCAGCTCCCATCAGCACAGGGCACTGCAGCCTCCAGAAGCCACAAGGCACCAGGAGTCAGAATGAGGCCCAATCACCCTGGAACCCCAAGAAAGAGGGACACTCTGGCTGCCTCCTAACCCAGCAAGGCAGTCAAGGATGGCTTCTGAACAGGTGAAGGGAGCAGAGCACCAGGGGAAGTGGGTACTCAGCACTCCCACGCTCCCTCCACACTTACAGCTGGGCCTCAGTTCCCCCACTCACACTCACGAGGTGGGAAGTCCCTGGGCAAAGCATGCCCAGCTCCTCAGGGCCAGCGCAGAAAGCCTCTCCTTCCTGCTGCCTTTTTTGGTGGCTGAAACCTTAGACTGATCAGGAGCCAGACAGGCGGCAGACAGCACATTCTTTTCACAGGCAGCCTCCTTCCTCTTCTGCTGGGCATAGGAGGGGGAGGGCAGGGCCTGCCCAGGCCTGACCCCAGACTGGGTTTCAGGATGTGTAGCCAAGCGGTACACCCTAGGGACCTGGGGCCGGGGTGCGGTGGTTGGAAAAGCCCCACAGCTGTAGTCTGCAGTTTGTAGTCCTGTGACTCCCGGGGCTGTAGCCACCAAGGCAGCAGGAGTCGGGAGGGGCTGGCTCACCGCCCTTCTGGCTTTCTTCTCCAGCACCGGCTATGGGCCTTTTGTCCAGTTTCCAGGCAAAGCCCTGCCTGCCCAGCCAGAGGACTGGGCCTGGGCTGGGTGATAAAGGCTGCTTTCAGTGTTCAGAGCCCAGCAGAGGCCACATTAAGGGTCCCTGAGTGCCGCAGAGCAGGTGTGGCACCTGCACAGGTTCCCTCCGATGGCTCTGCAGGCGCTTCCCTTGGGAGCAGGGACAGGGCAGGCCCATCAGGAAGGTCAGGAAGGTGTGAGCCACTTCGCCCACAGCCTCCCTCTCCCAGCCGGCCATCCCTCTGGTTCTCCAACCTCACAGTGTGGAGCGGGGGTGGCATCCTATATGGTACCATCCTGGTTGTCCAAGTCACCTATGGGGGTGGAAGGGCACGCTGGAATTCAACTATGGACCAACTGGCCTTGAGAACTCCACATTCCTGAGCCCCTCTGTATCTGTTTCCTCCCTGACAGAAAGGAGATGACAGCCCACTCCAGGGCCTGGTGGAGAGGACCGAACAAGCTGGAGCTATGCCAGCATCCAGCATCCTGCCACCGTACCCACAGCCCTTTGTTCTGGACTAAGAGGTCTCATGGCCTCTCAGGCCCCACTTGGCCCTCCCACGCCCCTGTGGAGGATCTGACAAAAGTGCAGGTACTAATCCAGTACCCTGATCCCAGTGCCATGGTGGCCAGCGAAGAGAAGAGCCTGCTCCGGCAGACACAGGTGTGGGTGATATGCATATCCCTAGGGCTGACTGGAACCCTGGAACACAGACTATCGGGATTGGTTAGCAGGTACCAACCTACATGGTCCTCACAGCACCATGGCAGCAGGAAACATTGTTTCATCATTCCCATTTTACAGGAAGGAAAACTGAAGCACAGAGAAAAGTCAAACTCCAGCTGAACTCGGCTGGTCTCTGCCTAGCTGGGAAAGTGGACAGAACTTCACAGTAGAGAATTTAAGGCAGTTAGAAGAGGAAGTGGATGCCCAGAAAGATGTTAGCAGTAAGCAGCAGACGGGAGAGCTCGCCTCTGTGGGGCCAGGGCACTTGGAAATGGCTGCCTCTTGTGCCAGCTGCACAAGCCTTTGAGACCTGTCTCAACATCAGCCCAACTTCAACCTCAACCTGCAAGTCCTTGCTGAGGACAGCAACGTGTTTTACTCAAAGGAAGTAGGTCCAGCTTGAACTAGCTTCAGCAAAGAGGAGAGCACAAGTCTGGGAGCACAGGCGCTCACTCGCCTGAGATGCACTGAGACCTTGCCTCCAAAAAGCAGAGGATGCATGCTAGAACACTGGGCATGGTGACATCTAAGCAAGGGCATTCCTGACACTGGGACCTGGGATCTCGCACTGCCAGTTTTGCTCTACAGATGCCCAGCTTTCCTCGTGGCAGAAAATGACCTCTAGCAGATTCGGCAGGCACCCTAAAGCCCCAACTGAAGGGCAAATCCTGAAGAGGTGACTGGCTGGAATAGTTGGCTGGAGTAGTTGGCCCAGCTGCCTGTCCCAGTCTGCCCAGGATGGTGCCTGCTGGAACCCAGAAGAGATGGGCATGAACAGGAAGGTGGCGAGGGCAGTGGGCTTCAGGCCTCGGCCGACTCTGAAGATCATCCCAGTCCTGCTGCTGATGCTGCCATCAAGAACAAATGGCACAGGCCGGGGATTCGGCTCAGTGGTGCCACCACCTGCCTCGCAAGTGCAATGGACCCGAGTTCAATCCCCAAAAACTATAAAAAAAAAAAGAATGAATGGCGCTAAGAAGACACCGTGCTCCAGGTCACTTGAGCAACAAACATTTATTGAGCACCTGTCAAGTGCAAGGCACTGTGCTAGGTGCATGGGAAATAGAGCGACACAGACAGTCCCTGCCCGAGAGGAGCTCACAGTCTAGAGGAAGGTAAAACAACACACATTAGCTGCAGTGACACTCCCACGCAGCAAGCGCCAGAAGCGAGACAAAGTGCCACAGGTCCACACAACACCACGAGGCTGCTTCTGGTCAGCACTGGGCAGGGGCACAGAGGGGACCAGGCTGGGCTCTGAGAAGGGAAGATGAGGCAATGTAGGAAAGTTGTGTGGCTCAGTGGGCATCCGGGGAGGGGATACACAGTGGTACTCGAGGAGGTGGACAGCCAGGGACACAAGGCTGGTGTGTGTACAGGAGCCACTAAAGATCATGGGAGAAGCAGTGGGGTTTCTGAAGACCACCCGCGGGCTGTGGGAGAGTGCAGGGGTGGGAAGGTGTGTGAACACAGGGTAACAGGATGTGGGGTGCAGGGAGTGGGGAGGGAGGGTGAAGGCAGGCCGAGGGACTGGGGAATTCAACGGTTCCACTGGGCTATGATTGGACAAGAAGAGGTCACCACAAATGGAGGACAGCAGAGTCTGGCAGGGAAGAGTGGTGACCACATCTCTCAAAGTGTGGTCCAGGGCCACTGGCATGGGCATGTGCTAAAGGGCTTCACCCCAAGCTCCTGAGTCCACACCTCTGGGGAGAGCCCAGGAATCTGCATCTTCAGCAAAAGTTGTCTCCTCCACCCTAATTTCCACAGGTGGCCCATAGTTTGAGAACCAACTGCTGAGAAATAGAGGGTGTTAAAGATTGGCCTTTCGGTAAAAAGAAGAAAAGGAATGAAGAAATTCTAGAAGGGGAAAATAAGGTCAATGGTATCCAGTGCTGTCACTGCCTACTGTGTACACCAAGATTAAGGACGGAGAAAACTCAGCAATCAGGTAATCCCCGGTGACTTTTCCTAGACATAACTGTAATCCCAGCACTCTGGGAGAAAGAAGCAGGAGGATCTCACATTTAAGCCAAGCTTGGGTAACTTAGTGACTTAGGGAGAATTTGTGTCAAAATGATATTTAGGGGGTGGGGATTTAGCTCAGTGGTGCCACCGCCTGCCTCACAAGTACAAGGATGGAGTTCAATCCCCGGTACCAAAAAAAAATAACTTTTTAAAAATTTTAGGGCCAGGGATTTAGCTCAGTGGTTTTGGCACCTGCCTCGAAAACACAAGGACCCAAGTTTGATCCCTGGTACCAAAAAAAAAAAAAAAAAAAAAAAAAAAAATTTTTTTTAAAGGGTTGGGAATGTAACTCAGTGTGTTAGGCCCTAGGTTCAACCCCCAGTACTGTTAAAAAACAAAAATTAAAAAAAAACAGAAATAAGTATGGGGTAATGGAGAGGTAGATCATGCAGAAATGGAGGTGAACGGTTACTGATAAATAAATAAATTACAAGTAGGAGATGTAAGGAGAGGGATTCAGGCATCCTGGAAGAGGGACCGGAAGCACTGATGAGAGGTGGAGACAGGCAGCTGGGGTCTCCAAGAAGCCTGTGTGGAAGGAAGGGCTGAGGGCAGCGTGCAGAGTCTGGGTCTCCGTGTACACAGCCAAGCCCATGTATCTGACTCCATCCCTGGAGACACAGTGAGGCTGCCTGACCATGCTAACCATCGCCGGAGGTTTGTGATGCCCGCTGCTCTGCTCTCCTGGCTGCCAGTCTACTGGGTCTCTAACAGGGACTCCCTGACAGACCAAACAGGTCCTTTTCACTCCCAGAGATGGCAGCCTGGGGCCTTGGGACAAGGATGCCATCCACCCACAAAGCCCCTCACACAAACACCATGACACACAGAAGGCAGTCACACTGCACGGAGGCGGCAGGAGGCAGGGGCTACACAGCCAGGGGAATGCGGGATGGACGTGGGACTATCTCCAATGCCCACCAGTAGCAGCATGGCTGAGAATAGGTTGAGTTGTCTTCAATGGTTTGACAACTGGGTTTCTAAATATTAAAGTAAATATGATTTCCAGAAAGAACTGTGAATTATGCTTCACATGTAATTTATAAAGTAATTAATGTTTCTCTGTGCTCTTCCTACTTACCCTTCTTCTCTCCCATGTCCAAGAAGGGGGAGGCAACAGACAGATCTCAGAACTCAGAACAATACTAAGAACACAAAGTTAAAAGAACTTAGGTCAAGTTCAAACTGCTTCTGAGCCTAGAAGACCTGTGAGCCCTCTTCCTCATGGCTCCAGCAGGCACTGGAGGAGGTCCAACCTGGACAACCTGGTGGGTCTGTCTCCTGGGCTGAGCCCTAAGCCAGGAGGTCAGATATATCCTAAGACAGAGGCTGTGACTCAAGTCACCCCTGGCCTCCAATCTCTGTCCTGACTTCTATAGCCAGCCACCCTGGCAGCCTGGCTAGAAACAACAGCGGATAACTACTTCCGCTTTAGGATGCACACCCAGGCACCTGGATGTACATGAGTGAAACACAAGTCTGGCCACACACAGGGCTCTGATTCATCTTCTTGGGGATGCGGGGGTCAAACAGAACCAACAGGACATGCCCTGGGAGCACTCTGGAATGCCACCTAGGCCCTACACCACAAAGGACAACCAGCACCAAATCTTTATCCGCTACTCCTTGGGGCCAGGAGAGACAGGATCCACAGGGCAGGCACGAGACCACTGTGAGCAGCCTTGGGAGACCACAGGTATAGAGTACAAAGCCCTTTGAAGGCCCAGGTGCGAGTACACGTCAGGAATCACCAGGAAAGAACCTCACTGACACAACTGAAGCAACACTGAAAACAGACACCACTAATAGAATCAGTTGTGCGAAAGACTCGAGAAGAATTGCTTACAACACTGATGGGACGAAACACCAGAAAATAAATAGAGGGCACTGGGGCCCCCATGGAAGCTGCTAATGCTATTTATTGGCTTGGGTCGTCTTGAGAATAGAAAAGTTTTTTGGCAAAGCTGTACAAACTCTACCTTGAGGCATTTCCCCACGGACGGGGATTTATACTAAACTCTTCACACCATACTCCAGTCTTCTGAGGCAAAGACGGGACTTTTAGTCAGGTGTGTGGAGGCCCCAACCGGTGAGGAGCACAGGGCAAGGAGTTCGGCCCTACCTGGCTGCCCACGCTGCAGCCCCAGGCACACCGGGCCTCAGCTCCTCTCTTGTGGGATGGAAGGGGAAGGAGAGGGACTACATGAGCCGGGAGACTTTTAGCCCTGATAGTCTAACTTGGCCCTGGTCATTAACAATGGCTAGGCACAAAGTGCCACCTAGTGGCACCACTTGTCCACTCTCATAAATGGCTCCAACAAAAGATCCCACAGGAGCAAACCAACCCCAATCCAGGGGAGGTGGGCAGGGGAGCACACTTCATGTCAGTGGACAGGACATATTCACCTCAAGAAAATATACTTTAAAGAGCTACTGCTTTCCTTAAGAAAGCAACTCTTTTATTTAGAAAGGCTAACCTTATCCATTTGTCAATATCCACTTTAAGGAAAATAGTTTTAAAAAACATAAAAATGTAAATACACTAAAGAGTAACTGCTATTAAACAGTTTTGAACAGGCAGAAAGTGTATACTATTCTCTTACAGAAAATGTTAAATCTGTAATAGCAGCATAATTTATATATAGAAAAAAGCTGGTTTTCAAAATCCAGGTGTTTTTGTTTGTTTTATACACACCTTTCTTTCCTCTATAAAAGGATGTCTACACAGGGAAATTTCTTCCTATCAGGAACTTCCCATGTATACAGCCCTCAGCTCTGTGATAAATTGGCTTGAGCTCAGCAGCCTCAATCCAACACCATGGCAGAGAGCGCATTCAGGTCTTTCATGTATGGATGGGCCACCAGGATCTGGTCAATTTTCAGCCTCTGCTCGGAGTCAGGGAAGATCTTCAACAGGGCCTCCCTGAGCTCACTGGTTTCGGAGGGAGACCTCTGTGCAGGCAGGGGCAGGAGCGAGAAGTGGGGCTGCTGAGGGATCCAATGGCCCGGGGGCGCTCCTTGGGTCCGGGCTGGAGGCTGATGGCTGGTGCTGGCCGGCTGGGCGCCAGGGACCCTGAAGCCAGAGTCAAACATGCCCACATTTGGCAGGGCACCGAGCAGGGGCTGCATATCTCTGTGGATGAAGTAAGTTTTGGTGAGTTGGGTGTGAGATAAGCAGAGACCCTTTTAAAGCATGTGCTGCTGGCTCTGAGGCTCCAGAGGCTGCTGCTCCCTGGCTTCCAAACCAAGAGGCCAGACTGCTATGTGGCGAGGACACAGGTTCCTACAGAGGCACCTCTAAGAGGCCAGAGACAGCACCTCTGGCCTGGCAGAGTAGGAACCACGCTCTGTACAAGCTGATCTTACCCTTGGTCTCAAACTACACCTCTCCACCTATTTTGGTGCCAACCCAGGGACACAAGGATATTTTAAAATACACCAACCACAGTGTCCTACTCTCCTGGAGATTCTCATTTCAGGTATGGTCTAGCTGAAGGGAATTAGGAAAGGGATCCACCCATGCTCTGGGCAGAGAGGCAGCCCTCACAGACCTATGGATTCCCACACCCTAGCAAGTATGGGTGAGACACTGGTACACATAGCTTGTATGAACACAGGTGTGTACAGATCTGTGCACAGCAAAGGCAACTGTTTTTTAAAATTCCCAATGACTCTGGCATGCAGCTGAGAAATGGAGCTAAATGAGCCACTTTCTCAACTTCAAAAGCCTGAGTAACTTAAGTGTAGTCTCTCTGTGGAGGAAGTGAGTGCCAGTTTCCTAATCAGCAAACACCTCTAAAGAGCCATGAGGCGAGAGGAAAGGGGTAGGTGGGGCAGGATCATCCTGGGGCCAAGAGCCCAATGGAAGATGTTCTAGTTAAGGAAAAATGGAATGGACCGACATTCTAAGAGTATGGCAGGAAATTAAGTACTGATCCTTGCACTAAAACTGAAAAGCTCCAAGAGAAATGATTCCTCAGATCAGAGAACTCAAATTATGTGGTCTCTGTAGAAGACCTCTGTGTGGAAAAGGAAGGGAAGGAAGGGAAGGAAGGGAAGGAAGGGAAGAAAATCGGACTGAGATGCCAAGGGCAAAGAGCAGTTACAATGTTCCACTGACTTAAATGCCAGGAAAGGGGTGGGCTGCAGCTCAGAGGTAAAACACTCACCTAGCACGTGTGAGGCCCTGGGTGTATTGATCCACAGCCAGCACACCAAAAACACAAAAACCACCAAAACAAAACAAAATAAAATACAACCTAGCAAAGCAACATGTTTTTCTCTTCCTAGACCCCCAGAACACCCCATGCAAATACTGTTGGGAGACACACAGAACTAGATTACAGCTGTCACAACAGGTTTTATGATCTGCCAGCAAGGCACATAGAAAGATGATTCACGCTTGTTACCAGAGAATTCTGAAAACAAAAGTAACTACTAGCACTGGACAATCACTGTTTTCCTTTAAAAAAACCAACAAACCTCCCAGGTGTGGTGGCACATGCCTCTAATTCCAGCATTCTGAGAGACTGAGATAGGAGGATTTCAAATTCAAGCCCAGGCTGGGCAATTTAGCAAGACCCTGTCTCAAAATAAAAAAAAGGGTGAGGATGTAGCTCTGTGTTCAATCACTAGTACCAAAAAAATAGACAACAAAGCTCACCCAGTGTGATGGTTAACACCTGTATTTCCAGCACTTGGGAAGCTGAGGCAGGAGGATAGCAAGTTCATGCCCAGCCTGGGCTAGAGAGACCCTGTATCAAAAAGGCCAAAAAACAAACAAAAAAAACCCTCAAAATAACCTAAACTTCAACAAACAAAACCTAAAGTTTAGATTTAGGTCCTAAAATATCAAATAAATTTCAGAAAAATAGGTAATACTGGCTTCTTCATTCAGTGATGGTAGAAAGTAGCTGTCAGAACTCCAGGCAGTGATTCCTGAATAGGAAATAAATTAATGTAAGCACAACATACATAAAACAAACGACATAGTGAATGAAGACACACCCACACAAACCAAACCTAAACAGCATTCACGAGGAAAATGACCACCAGCTCAAAAATTCTTGGGCTCAAAGCAAGTTTAGGTCCCTTCCTCTTCCTAGGATTAAAACAAAAAGGATAAAAACTCACTATTTGGTCTTTTCAGTTGCTTGCTTGATTGGCTTCCATATATGCCATACTCTCACTAAATCTAAGGCTTTAAAAAAAATTAAAATGCCTTTTTAATTTGCAGAGGTAACACTTGTACACAACACAAAATATTAGACTGAAATAAAACTTAGATACAAGGTAATCTGAAGAAATACCTGAGAGAGACCTCCTTCTGAAGAAATTCTTCTAATCGAGGTCCACTTCTTCCCAGAGGGTCATCAGGAACCATAAATATGTCCCCCACAAACGTGTACTGAAGCAATCTACAACACAGAAATATTACAAAGCTGAAGACACCCAACTCTTCAAGGCTGCAGGAACCAACATGTAGCTCAAAGCAGTCACCCAATTTCAAAGCCATGGTCAGCCTATAAATTCTAAGGCCGCTTAATTGCCTTAAGGGGGGGAAAAGTCATTTTAATTTCTGTTTTGAACACAAAAGAATTAGTCCAAGAAACTTTTAGCAGCTGTCCCCACATTTTTTATCAGACCTGATTTTTTCCCCTGCTAGGCTTGGGAAGCAGCTATTTCTAATACAACTACGGCAAGCAAGATTTAAAGACTTTCTGCTTACAATATAATGGGTTATATATGAAAGCTTATTTCTTTCATTGTCCATAGGCAAACCTACTGCAAATAACCTTTTAAAAAGGGAAAACAAGGGCATGGTGGTGCATGCCTATAATCCCAGCAATTGGGAGGCTGAGGCAAAAGGATCACGAGTTGGAGTCCAGCCTGGACTATATAGTGAGACCCTGTCTCAAAAAAACCAAAAAAATTAAATATATAAAATAAAAAACAATATGATATATGAAAGAGAGAAAAATCTGACCAGTAAAGCATTAGTTATCTAATATGGGGTAGGGCTGGGGTACAGTAGCAGAGCTCATGCCTTAGCATATGTGAAACCCCGGGTTCAATCCCCAGCACTGGGGGGTGGGGAGCCCTAGTGCTTGTGTTTGTTGTCCAATCTTGGTTTCCGTTTTACTTATGCGAATTGTAGATGAATGGATTAGTCTGCTTCTCACTACATCTGAAGCCTCCACAGGAGCGCAGACGAGTGCCCAATGAACACTGACAGAGAGCCCAGCGGGAATATGTGGTGAGAAATTGTTCATCAACTGTGCCCAAAGTCAAAGACCAACTCTTGGCTCAGGCACCACCCACAGCTTCCCCCCCCCCTTTTTTTTTAACCCAAAGCTTTCTAACTGCATATGGGTCAAAACCCTGTACCAATTAACCCTCATCTGGGCAGTTACAGCAAAGCTTTTTGAAAACCATCTAATGATTTAGATTTAGCAAAATTTAAAAACCAGACAAGGAGCAACTGAAACCTCATGTCTCATCATGCTAGTTTACATCTAGCTAGTTTTAAATCTAGCTGTATTTGGCTTATGTGTTTTCATTTCGTTTTAAAACTGGGGCCACAAATGACTTATGCCTGGCACTAAAATTGACTCCTGCTTTTCCATTTTGCATAACTGGTCAGGTGACTCTTGTTAACAAGAAGTCCTACGAGCCAGTGCTCACTGATGTAAGGGCAGTTTCCAGCAGTCGGATGTGTTCAGTGTCACCATGCATGAAAAACAATGTAGCACAGCAAATTCACGTTTGCAGTACAGATTATGCTATACTATTAAAGGCTCATGACAAACATTAGATACTAAAGGCAGAAAAGATCTCTCCTATCCCCTAGGAAGTGGAATCCAACCAGCACAATGCTTTCAGTTCTATCTTCTTGCCAGAATCATGTACTTCAGAAGTGAAATCTCAGCTATCACAGTCCAACCTTTCACTTCACAGCTGAGAAAGTAGGGAGGCAGGTGGTCTGCAGACATCTTGCACAACATGGCAGGCCATGCTGGGAGGCCACTCATGTGCAGAGCTACGCCGCTGTCTGCCACTGGTCTCTTGGAAGACATGCATGGCACACACAGCAGGTCACCCATGGACTCCCTGTGCAGGGTTCACACAGAGGCTCCTAGCAGGGCCAGCCATGGGTGGCCTGGGGACAGCATCGCCCTTCGCAGGGCCCAGGGTACAAGGGACAGGCAAAGCACAAAACAAACAGTAACAAAAGCTTTCTAACTAAAGACAAGTAAGAAAATATTACCTTTTTGTAATAATTTCTCGCCAAGAAACTGACTCAGTCACAAATTCTCTGAAGTTATCATTTGTTACAATTATGCCACCAGTTTTGTCCGCTAAATGTAGCAGAAACCTATAGTAATAGAAGAGTTTAAAATGGGCAAATACATTAATAACTGTTGCATTGATAATGTTCAGGAAGTAATACTTTTATATATTCCGTTATATTAAACATATTATTAAAAGTTAATTTTTAAAAAATGAGCAAATAGACATCCCTGGCTTTGAGAACCTGTGTTATAAGAAAAAAAAAAGGACATCCTCTACTTAGGAAAATCACCAAAGAATTTAACCCAACTTGGACAGTAGAAAAGTTAAGTCCCTGTCAACTGAAGAACAACTGGAAATAATGAATATTTATGAAATTAGGGTCTATAAACAAGTTTTTCATACAATTTAATTTTCAAAATGACTTCAATTATAATGTTTACATGTTTCTGGAAAAGTTACATGACCGATAACCAGTGATAAGAATGCATGAGGCCTGGAGCAGCACATGAATCAGGAGGCCAGCTAGTGAAACTGCCACTCAGTTTCCTGTTGCTAGGCTACAGGATTTTGGTTCTAGATTAGCTGCTTGGCACAGCCAGCCTTGCAATTTTCACACATTTTCTGCTTTCATTTAAGAAGACATGACAAGAACTGTCATTCGGTATTCTGTTCAGCCTGAATGGTAGATTTACTCAAAAGCAAGTCATGAAAGGGCACATGGAGATGAAAAAGAAACAATAAGGAAGTGTTCTGTTTAACTGCCAAAGATTATTCCAGCTCACACTGTCCTAATATGAGATTTGTGAGGATAGTGTAGATTTTATCTCTTAAATTAAGATGACTTCATATGTCTGAGGCAATGCAGACAAAGACACAATGAAGACACAAACCAAATCATGAATATGCAAACAACTGCCCATAGTAGCAATGAGTTCTGAAAGGACATTAAAAAACAAAACAAAAAATAAAATTCTGCAGGTGTGGTGGTGCAAGCCTGTAATCCCAGCACTTGGGAGGCTGAGGCAGGAAGATCACAGCAAGTTCAAGATCAGCCTAGGCTACATACTGAGTTCAAGTCCAGCCTGACCCACATAGTAAGATCCTGTCTCAAAAAATTAAACAAACAACAAACCAAAAACAAAACAAAACAAAGACAAAACCCCAAGTTTTATTAGTTTCAGAAGTCTTAGGAAACCTTGGAAAATAAACATGATTTAGTTGTTAGAAGCATTTTATTTACAAATTATCTGTAATGAGAATGCGTGAAGTGGTGATGACACTCAGGTACTAAGGCTTCCAAGTCCACGCGTGTACTATAAACTGTCCTCCAAGACTCACAAAGCCAAGCAAAAACCATGGGGATCAAAACCTTAACTGTGTATTTGTACCTGTCTGAATCCTGCGGCCCGAGGATGAAGCTGGAGTGTCAGAAGACTTGAAGGTTATTCAAGCCCAGTGCCCACGCTGCCTTTCCGTGTGGACACCCCAGGGCCCTGCCCTTGGCCCTACATTAGCAAGGACACCGCCTTCTCCCCACCCGTCCCTGCCCCACATGCTGTCCTCTGGCTCCTGACACGCCTCTCCTCCACATCACCCGATCCTCCCCATCCCACCTAATCAGGCAAAAGGCCATGCCAAGGGTCAGATCCACAACTTCCCCCGAGACGTACAGTGTGTGGAAAGGGACTGGATCGCTGGGCAAGATGCTCATCTGCGGATGCGTCCATTCATGAGTGCAGCACCCAAATGTGAGTCAGTGAGGCCCAGCCAGGGGGGTCACCGCAGGACCTGGAAGCTGTGCTCCTGCCCTGCTCTCTCCGCCTCCTGGCTGTGCACCTTTAACTCCCCCATCGCCCTCTGCCCTGCATGAGGATTGAATGGCTTGAAACTGAGCCAAAATAAACCTCTCTTCCTTTAAGACAGGGATTTTGTCCCAACAAGGCGAAAGTGACCCAACAGGCTGTCGGTGAGAGGGCCCACATAGTAAGCAAATGTCTGCGATGGTCCCAAGTCACCTTCTCCTGGCATGGCTCTTTTCATACCAACTGACCACTCACTAGCTTGGGTCACAAGCTAATACTACCTTCAACAGGTCTGGGGAAGATGCAGGAGAGGAAAGAATAAGCACCTGCCTCTTAGTTTCCCAACACGTTCTCCACTGGCTATTACTTATTTCACATGAGAGGAGCATTTTAAGAACTAAGTGCCACTGGTTAAGTTGGAAGATTCTTACTGGGTGTGATGGCACATGCCTGTAATCCTAGCTACTTGGGAGGCTGAGACAGGAGGATCACAAATTTGAGGCCAGCATAGGCAACAGTAAGACACTGTCTGAAAATGTACCAGGATGGGGAAGGAGCTAGGTGTTGAAGTGCACCACAGTGAACTCCCTGCATTACTTATCTGTGTCCTTTCTCTCCTAGGCACACCTCTGGAGAAGGAGGTATAGCAGAACGGTATCAGAACCTAAGAGCTTGGTTAATGCTCAGGAAAGTTTTTAAAGAAATTTACAAAATGTGGACTAAATTTTAATGTCTCAGATGCACCAGCACCTGCTGAGTGATCAAGTGGAAGAACTCTAACTTCCTTCTCTCAGAGGGTCAGCAGAGACAGCCTCTCCCGTGTGGAGAAAATCCCACGGCCCAGGCATCCTGGCTGCAAGAGACCAGGGGCAGGGAGATGATACCGAAAGCCACTTTCTTTCCGGCTCTTCCTTTGTTCTTCTTTGGCTTTGTGCTAAAAAGAATTTTTGCCTTGACTGTTGTCACATTCTGGGGCTCAGCCTCCCAAACAGCCGGGATGGCAGGTGTGCACCAGTGGACCCAGATGAAAGCTACTCCTAGGCTCCAAGTGAAGGCAAGACAAGCACAACTTTCAGCATGCCTCAAAAAGGGTACAACTAAATACCTATCTCAGATACACTTTATTAAAAAAAACCCTCTACGTCATAGCTTCTTTTGTGATGTTCCTAAGGCCACACAGCAAAGACTGTCAAGCACATAACCTTAACGATAGGAAATTGTGAAATCCCTCAAGCCCTGAGTTTGGTGAACCCTTTGAGAGCCTGTACTTCCCGGGGGAAGGACCCCTCCCCACCTACCCCAACTTTAAAAAGGAAAACCTTTCATACCTGTCATCATGAGAGGCAATTCTTTCTCCAAAGACCATCCGGGCAGGAGTTAGAGATAGTATTCCAAGTTCCTGGAGCTGGGTTAGGAAGTGCTGTTCTGTTCATGGAAGAAGTTGAACACACATATTCAGAAAAAGGCTCTCTGCAAAGATGTGTAAATAAATGAAAGTACATCTGAATGTCTGCCTTGGGGAGCTATAAACCTGTGTTCTACTGACTCAATTTTACTAACTCAACGGAAAGGGGAAAATCCAGTAAGACCTATACTAAAGCAAATGCAACGTATGAATTGACTTCTGTCTTGTTTTGAGATAGGGTCATGCTATGTAGCCCAGACTGGTCTAAAACTCACAGTGATAATCCTGCTTCAGCCTCGCAGGTGCAGTGATTACAGGCATGTGACACCATGCCTGGCTTTACACTGGCAATCTTTTTTAACAGAAATGGCTGAGCTCAATTGCTTCTTAAAGCCTATGTTTAACGAATCCTGCCATCAAGAACTTTTCCAAAGCCACACAACAAGCAGTAGAGGACAAAGAGAGGGGGACAAGAGTTGTGCAGAAGAAAGGGCAGGAGTGGGACAGGAAAGAGCACCCAAGATGCAGTGCAAGGGAAAGCCACTCTACCAGTCCCAAGAGAGGCCATGTGCTCGCAGCCCAGAAGTCTGTCACTGTCTCCCTCCAGCTGCCAGCCCGAAAATTTTCCTACTTGTTTGTAAAAATCTTTACTATTTTTTCAGGGGTGATGGTAACACGGGGCATGGAGGGTCACAGGCACATTTCAGAAACCCAGTAACTAGCAAGAGCAACTTATTACCTTCCCTACAGCGGCAGCAATACTGGCCCAAACTGAAACGTTTGTAGATGTTGACTCCCAGAACCACACAGTATATAGCATAACCTGACTCATGCAGGGATCCAGCTGCAAAATCGGCTAAGGAAATGAGCAGATCTGCTCCACTTCTCATACAAATACGTTCACCAAAATGAAGGAGCTGGCAGGACTTTGGGAACCTTGGTAGTGACTGAGTTTGACTCCTACCCATCTACCTTTTCTCTCTGGGTGCTGAGGTGTGAGTTGCCCACACAACCTCTACCTGTCTTCCTACAGGACTTGTGACAAACTCAGCCTAAGTGTGTCTGGACCATTTTGGGATGGATGGTAAGTTCACATCTTTTGTGTGTGGCCTGCAGGTCAGCCACGAAGCTCTCTATGACCAACAGAAATAGTTTATGCTATTAATTAGGCTCCTGAAAAGACAGTACGTATGAAGGGGCCAAACTTAACATGTGAACTTTCAAAAACACTACTTCAACAGCAGAAACCCAGCCTGAAGGAAGGCAATACTTTAATTTGCAGAAAGTAAAAAAAAAAACATTTGTGACGTCTAATAAATTCTAACACAACTTTCCAACAACTGTCACCTATCTAACTTTCCAGTCTTCCCCCATTTCTGGTATGGTGATACCCTCTTCAGTTGATTCTACAGAAGTCGAACAGATTAACCATTCCATTATCAACACTGCTGACCACGCTACAGGCCTCTATTCCAAGCACCACGTCTTGCAATTATAAGCTAATTATGAAACATCTGGAGCAAGCAGTTGGGCTCACCTGTGACATTGGGGTCACGTCTTGTTCTCCACTGAGGGACAAATACAGTGATGTTTCTGTTGCCAAGCTTCCAAAAATACTCAACTGCAATTGCAATTCCACGACAAGAAAAGAACTTTTTCAGGCCATGGCTAGAAAAAAAGAAGTAAAATTTATTTCAGTTTAAAGCACGTTTAGAGTTTAAGTTTCAAAGGAAAACACCAACAGAGTGAAAAGATAACCCACAGAATGGGAAAACAAAAATTTTGACAGCTACTCATCAGGCAAAGGACTAATATCTACTAAAAAATACGAGACCAGTGCTGGGATTTAGCTCAGTGGTTCTGCCACCTGCCTCTCAAGTGAAAGGCCCTGAGTTCAATCCTGGTAAAAAAAAAAAAGGGCAAAAAATGAGGCACCCCCCTCAATAAAGACCCAATCCAAAAATGGGCATCTGAAATGAACAGATACTTCTCAGATGAAGAAGAATAAACAGCCAATAAATACATGAAAAAATGTTCAGCAACACTGGTCATTTGAGATACAAATTAAAACAATGCTGAGATTCTAGCTCACTCTAGAAAGAACAGCTATCATCAAAAAATCAACTAAAAACAAATGCTAGGGAAGCTGCACCGGGTGGGGGAAGAGGGTGGGGAGGGAACCCTTGCTCATTGGTGGGAGTGTAAACTGGTACAACCACTATGGAAATCAGTAGAAATCCCATTTGATCCAGCTATTTTTCTATCAGGTATCTTCCTGGCAGAGTTAAAGACACACTATTATAGTGTTACATGCACACCCATGTTTATAGCAGCACACCCCATAATAGTTAAATCTTGGGAACAGCCTAAATGCCCATCAACAGATGAATGGACAAAGGAAATGTTGTATTTATACAGAGTATTACTCTGTCATAAAGAAGGACAAATGTGAGCCATTTGTAGGAAAATGGATGTACCTTCAGACCATCATGTTAAGTGTAACAAATTGGACATACAAGCTCAAATATCACATGGCTTCTCTTCTATGAGAAGCCTATTATATAAATAAAGTTCAAAATAAAGAACGGAGTAAAGGGTCCAGGGTTTAGCTCAGTGGTTCCACCGCCTGCCTCACAAGTGCAAAGACCTGAGTTCGATCCCCAGTACCAAAAACAAAACAAACAAAAAAACTTTATTGGGGCATGGTGGTGCGTGTCTTAATCCCAGCACTCAGGAGGCTGAGGCAGGAGGATTGCTGTGAGTTCAACACCAGCCTGGGCTACACAGTGAGTTCCAGGTCAGTCTCAACGACATAGTGAGACCCGGTCTCAAAAAAAACAAAACAAAAAAACTTTATTGGGGCATGGTGGTGCGTGTCTTAATCCCAGCACTCAGGAGGCTGAGGCAGGAGGATTGCTGTGAGTTCAACACCAGCCTGGGCTACACAGTGAGTTCCAGGTCAGTCTCAACGACATAGTGAGACCCGGTCTCAAAAAACAAACAAAACAAATAAACAAACAAAAAAATACAAGAGAGAGCAGGAAATGGCAAGACTGATCTAGGGGGGAGGGAAAGGAGATTAATATAAAAAGGGAGGGATTGTAAAGTGCTGTCATACACCTAGTCCCTACAAGGAATGTGATGATCATCATGTACTACAAACATATTAAAAAATATATAGTATACACATATAAAAATACATCTAGAAGAAGGGGCCAAGAGGTGCAGGGATGGGGAAAGAGGCAAGGGTTAATAAAAAAGGAAATGAGAAGTGTTGTATGTGCCAATTCCCAAGATGAATGCAATCACAAAGCACTACAAACACGTACCAATAAAATTAAAATAGGAAAAAAAAATTAAGCATAAGTTTTACCATGAGAAGGTAAATCCACACAATAAAAAAACTTAAGAACAAAATTCCTTTAGTATTCCTGCATTTTGTTGACATGTAGCTGTATAACCTGCTACTTTGCAAAGCCAAGAAAAGACCAACTGGAAGAATTGTATCTTTTAATAGTCTTATGGTTTTTTTTATATTGTTTGGTCAATTTAATTGGATACGGTGTTTTGGCAGAAGGCAACAGGTTTCACAGTAATACTCATTTATTATTGCAGAAGAGTTTTATTTTGTTTTAGTGATACTTGAACCCAAGGCCTTCGCACTGAGATACTTCCCCAGCCCTTTTTGATTTTTGATTTAGAGACAGGAGCTTGCTTAAGTCTTTAAACTGTACAGGCTGGGGTCAAACATGTAATCTTCCTGACTAACCCTCCCAGAGTGCTGGGATTATAAGCATATACTACTATGTTCAGCTTAAAGAATCCACTCTTGCCTGGCATGGTGGCGCATGCCTTTAATCCCAGCACTCAGGAGGCTGAGGCAGGAGGATTGTGAGTTTGAGACCAGCCTGGGCTACCTAGTGAGTTCTAGATCAGTCTCAACTACATAGTGAGACCCTGTCTCAAAAAAAAAAAAGTTCACTCTTGGGGAAAACACTACTTCTAAATTCTGCATGGTCACTGGCCTCTTAAAATCTCATGAATTTTATTAAGAATATGCTGCTGAAGTAGAAATAGTACAGTAGCCGCGATGGTATCTGTGCCCCACCACCACCACCAGGGCCAAGGCTGCCACTGCCTCAGCTCAGAGAGAGAGGGCTCCATCCCCCAGTTTACAGCCTGTAGGAAAGGATGTGAGGGCAAAATTCAAACCAAACTAACTGCGGTTGAGGGCAGGTGATCTACTAAACAAAGCAGAAAGCAGAGAGAAACGGTAACAAAGAACTAGGCTAGAACAGCAAGCTTTTCCTGAAGGGGTCAGTGTGGTCACTCAGCTCTGCAGTGACAGCACAGATGCAGTCACCGTAACTGTGTACAGGTGCGTGCTGTCCACACTCACCAGCCAGAGAGGAGCACCGGGGTGAGTTTTAAAAAGCATCGCCTCAAATAAACCCCTGAAGTCTTTCAAAAGAAAAAGAGGAAAGACACTTTCACAGAGACAGAGCAGGCTCAGATTCCCACTGGGAAGGAGGATGCACAGGGTCTCAGCAGCTTCTTGCTCTGCCAGTGCCCCTGCCCACTCTACCCCTGTGGGTGTCGGCTGACTGAGTCCCCATACTCATCCTTATTTTTTGGGGGGGGGTACTGCGGATTGAACTTGGGTCCTTGCGCCTGCGAGGCAGGTGGCAGATCCACTCAGCTAAATCCCCAGCTCCCTCATCCTCATTTTTGAGAGTAGGATGCACAACACACAGCCAAGGGGACGGCAGATTCAGGAGAGCTGCTACAAGCTCCTCTTACAGAGGCCCACATCTATGTTGTCTCTCAGGGAACAGCACAACAGCAGAAGTAAACACACCCATTCTTGATAAAATGATTCTGGAGTCCTCCATTAGTCTGAAAGTGTCCAAACACGGCAAGAGTATAATATGACATCTGCTACCAGGGGATTAGAGGGGTACTTTTTAAGCTTTAAAAAAGGATAAATCACATATTACTCTAATTGCATAATTAATGTCACCAGCCCCAACATGATGATCCAAAACACAACAGCCTGTGGGCTCCTGGGAAGCCAAAGGGCGCATTGCATGTTTATCCTGCGGAGGATAAGCCCTTGAAGGAAATCCACAAAAAGGCTTGTCAAATGCCCCATGTCATCAACAGACACAAATGTGTAACCGCCTGCTTCTGCTCTTTTCCTGACTAGCTCTGCTGACTTCAATAATAAAAACTGGATAGATGGCCAGGCGTGGTGGCACACACCAGTAATCCCAGCACTTGGAAGCCTGAGGCAGGAGGATCACAATGAGTTCAAGGCCAGCATGAGCTACACAGCAAGACCCAGTCTCAAAAAAATAAAAACAAGAAAAACAAAACTAAAAAACAAACAAAAAAAACAGCAACTGGCTGGACAGAGCACACCCAGTTCCTCTCCACTGGGTCACTGAACAAACAGTGCCAGCACTGAGCAGGGGAATTCTGTTGCCCTGAGTCCCTCACACCTTAGAGGAAACTGGAGTTTCTGAAACGTCAGCTCCAAACTAATTCTTAAAGTACAATTCTCTCTCTGATTGAGTGTATCATTTCTGATACTCGCCCCTCTGCAATCAAACCAGAGCAGCCTGCTGACAGGTAAACCAAGACTGATAGCTGCCCTGCCTAAGACAGAACATATTCACAGTATGCAGTGGGTAAGGATACCACTCTACTTTGGGGGCCCCAGCTCCAAAGACAGAATTCACAGCTCTTCGTCCTGGGGGCCATGGGTGGAGACTCTCAATGGAGGTCTGAACTCCTGCTTGGCACCAGAAACAAGTTACACCACCTGGGTGTTTTCCACATCATCACAGACACAACTAAAGCAGAGGAGAGACAGGTGACAGCTGACAAAAAAACTTGTGACACACCTAGAACCCTGGCACTCTGGGATGCTGATGCAGGGAGATCAACAGTTCGAGCCCAGCCTGGACATCTGAGTGACTTAGAAAGACAGTCTCAAAATTTAAAAATAAGTAAGTAAAAGAGGCACTGGGATGTAGCTCAGTGCAAAGGCCCTGGGTTCACAGCAGACACTGAACTAGACAAGGCAGTGTGGGGAAATAATAGCAGAAAACCCTTTTTGAGTAACCCAGGACAGAGTGATTTCCTCCTACAACCTCTCTAGTATAAATGGGCATGAAGCCTGCTAGAGGAAGACTAGAATGAGACACGGCAAAACACGCAGCCCAGCAAGTGAGCAGCAGACCTCATCTGCACAGAAAACCTTCAACCCAGACGATTCAGGTGCTCTTTTGCTGAAGTTTCGGGCTGACAGAGCCCAAATGTTTCTCTGCCGCCACTGCAGTGTGGCGCCATCCACCGCAAACAATTTCCATGACTCATCGCTTGACTCACTCATGCCAACAAGGGGAAAAGCCAAGTGAAGATCCACATACCAGGCAGCCCGGGGAAAGGTGCTGCGGAATTTCTCACAGGTAGAGGCAGCTGCACACATCAAATCAAGTGGGGCAGCCACCGACTTGACAGCTCCACACAGATCCAGGGAAGGGTGAGCCTGAGCTGTGTTGAGGTGTGGTTCACACCACCCTCAGGACTTACTGCTTAAGGACTCAAGTTTCCTTTAACTACTTCCCCAACTAGTTGGGTCAAGCACATGAGGTTTACTCAGCAGAGCTTATGCAATCCAGCACTGAAGCATCCAACAATGCCCACTCCTGAAAATCCCATCTCCAAGTCTGGGAGGGAGGGCGGGGATGTCCTGAGGAGAGACAGGGAGGGCCCAGATCGCTCCAAAAATGCCCAGAAAAGCCTTCAACCTGTGTCACCTGATCCAAGTTACAGCAACTGCTGCCTCAGGACTGGTATCAAGATTACTTTTTAAAAATAAAGCACAATACCTGACAAGCAACAGGCACTTCAAGAGTTAAACTACTTATTTAATTAAATGATACCCTCAGCTAAATTTTAAGTTGATCATTAGAATGGCAACCATGAAGTTTGTAAATAAGTGGTGAAAAGTCTCTTTAAAAATCCTCATCTGGGCTGGGGATTTAGCTCAGTGGTTCCAGAGCCTGCCTCGCAAGTGCAAGGACCTGAGTTGGATCCCCAGCACCACAAAACAAAACAAAACAAAACAAAAAACCTCATCTGCTGGAGCCAGGTGTGGTGGGTATGCCTGTTATCCCAGCACTCAGGAGGCTGAGGCAGGATAATTGCTGTTTGAGGCCAACGTGGACTACAAAGTGAGTTCAAGGACAGACTAAGCTACATATAGCAAGACCCTGTTTCAAAGAAACCCCCCACCCAAAATATGAAATTCTAATCTACTGGGCAGGTGGGTCCCCCTGCTGGGCCCAAAAGCCCCACCCACCCCATAGCAATACTTGACCCACCCCATAGCAATACTTGGAGACCTGGGAGCAGGGCAGCCTACCTGGAGCCCTGACCTCAGACCTCATATGCTGTGGGGTCACTCACTGTACCCAGTTGGACCAGGCCTGGGTGCAGGGGGCCTGGCAGGAACCTCCATAAATGGTACATGTTGCTGAGTGTCTCTTGCCTGCCACTGTGTGAAGCCTAGGCCCCTGCTTTCTAAGGGCCCATGTAAATATGTACATTTCTCAGACCAGGGCCTGCAGCGGCTGCCCAAAGCTCATTTTTCATGCCTTGACTTGATTAATAATCTTTTCAAAGGTACTTGGATAACAAGAAATAAAACAAGTTTTTGAATTTGAAAAAAAATCCTAATCTATAGCTGGTTATTGTGGTGCACACCTGTAATGGAGCACTTGGGAGGTTGAGGCAGGAGGATCTGAGGACAGCCTAGGCTACATAGCAAGATCCTCTCTCAAATATACAAAAACTTGGGCCCAGGATTTAGCTCAGTGGTTCTGCCGCCTGCCCCGCAGGCTCAAGGACCCAAGTTTAATCCCTGGTACAAAAAAAACAAAAAACAAAAAACAAAAAAAAACTGTGGCACACGCCTGGCCTGTCATCCCAGAGCTCAGGAAGCTGAGGCAGGAGGATCAATTCAAGTTCAAGGCCAGTCTCAGCTACACAGTGAGTTAAAGGCCAGCTTACACAGTGAGACCTTGTCTCAAAAAACAAAGAAAGCAACAACAAACAAAAAAACAAACAAAATAAGCAAACATCCCAATGTCTAAATCTTCAATTCACCATCTTTATTTATTTTTCTTTTGTTTTATTTTGTTTTGATTTTGAGGGAGGTCTCACTTTGTAGCTCAGGCTGGCCTCAAACTCACATGATCCTCCTGCCTCAGCCTCCTGAGTACTGGGATTACAGGTGTGCACCACCATTCCTGGCTTCACCAACAGGTCTTTACTGAGTACCCACCATGCTGGGTCCATGGCTATTGAAGACGGTCCCATGAACAGGACAGACAAGCCTCTTCATGGAATCCACAGTCCAAGTCTAACTCACACTTAGTACGGAAGCATTTGTTTTAAAATAGGCCAATTTTCAGTGCAGGGGTGAAATACACATAAAATAACCATATGCAAGAGACCAATTCAATAGCATTTAGTACATTTACAATGCTGTGCAAGCAGCACTTATATCTAGTTCTGAAATGTTTCCATAACCCCCAAATTAAACCCGGTATGTAGTAATCAGCAGTTTCTCTCAGTAATTTTAATTACTGATATTTTCAAGTCAATCTATATCCAACTAAGTAACTGTGTCTTCTTAGGCAACACATACTTTTATGAAAGTTCTGCTTTTAAACTGAAACATCTGAATTCAAAACAATTCAAATCCTCCCTCAAATAATCAGTTTTCAAGAAACATAAGCAAAAATTTGCAGGTTTGCCTTAGTGTACACATCAGTGGTGTTCAAAAGAGAAAGCACTGTACCTGAGGGTGTTAGGAAACACATGGTCATATTCTGGCTTCCCAAGGACTGGGACGATACAGATGGGAGGAGCCAGACATGCAAAACACTTGGCTCAGGCAGTCAGCAAGACCAAATTCCATTGTGATGCTGGCCACCACTCTTAAAGGTACTTTATAAAGTATCCATCCCATCATGGCTCAGTCCATGTCTATCTGCATTCTTATTTTCTGAACATCAGTGTGGGGCATTTTTCTACATATAGAAAGTTTATATGGGAAGGGACGGAGAAATGAACAGGAGTAAGATGCGGTATATATGAATGACTACCATATGATGAATACATTCATTATGTATCACAAACATATACAAATAAAAAGATTTTTTTTTTTTAAGTTTCTGGACCAGGCTGGGTGGCCCACAACTGTAATCCTAGCACTTGGGAGGCGGAGGCAGGAGGATTACTGCAAATTCCAGGACAGCCTTGAGCTATATACTGAGTTGCGGGGGGATAAGTGTTACAGTTGTGGCCTAAATTTCCTAGAACTCAGCTCAAGAAGTCTTAACCCTGATGAATAGCTGACTGAAACTACACTGTGTACCTTTACTTAGGTAATGCTACGCCACTGTGGGCCACCTGTTGGGTTTTCCCAGCAGAGCTGCCAAAAAACAAAGTGAAATGACAATAAAAGGCATTTTTTGGAACCAAAGACAAGTATACTATATATTTTTACAGCTTGTCTTCAGACCTTATGTCTGAAATGCCAGCATTTTCATTCTTTATAGACAACAAACAGCACCAAGTTCATTCGAGAAATAAAAGGCAAACTAATCCTCCTCTTTTTTAAAATACACATTACGTGCGCTGGGAATTTAGCTCAGTGGTTCTGCTGCCTGCCTCCTAAGCACAAGGACCCAAGTTCAATCACCGGAACTAAAAAAAAAAAAAATTACAGCCACAGGGCTGAGCCTGACAGCAAGGTGAGCAGGCCCCAGGAAGCAGGGGCTGTGTCCTGGGAGGTGGGGACCAGACCAGACACTGCCTCACTCTTCCACAGCACCTTGGCTCTGCTCCCAAAGGCCCTAGCCTCCAAAGGACCACAAAGTGACCAACAACATGCCGAGCAGGCAGTGGTGCCAAGCAGTGAGGCCACACAGGACACCGGCCAAGTGCTGCACCACAGTGCTACACCAAGTGTGCCAAATGCCCCGGGACAAGTGGCCTGCACACATCAAGAAGAGCCAGGGATTTAGCTCAGTGGCACCGTGACTGTCTTGCAAGTGAAAGGTCCTGAGTTCAATCCCCAGGACCACACACACACACACACACACACACACACACACACACCAAAGGGTGGGAGCATATCCACCCCCAAGAGGAAGCCAGAGGAGCTGAGCAACTTCCCTATACCTGAGGAAAGCAGCTGAGGCCTGAGCCTCACTCTCCTCTGTGTGCAGTGAAACTTTACACCAATAGCAGCAGCAGCATCAAATACACTACACTGTTTCTGGATAAAATAGTATACAGTTTTTAAAACTTCCATAAAAACAATGTGATCTGGGAATGTAGCTTAGTGGGAGAATGCTTGCCTAAAATGTGTGAAGTCCTGGGTTCGTTCCCTAGAGCTGAAAAAACACATAAATTCAGGTGTGGTGGCACACATCTATAATCTCAGCATTCTGGGAGGAACCCAAATTGGAGCCCACCTTGGGCAACTTAGTGAGACCCTGTGTCAAAATAAAAAATAGCAACAGGGCTAGGGGTATAGTTCAGTGTGAAGGCCTTGGGTTCAACCTCAACCTTTACGGCTATACAATAAATAATCTCAATGAGGATTCTAAAAATTCAGGTCATCAACTAATCTTTTCTAGGGAAAAGGTCACACAAACATTCAACAATTTGGAAAAGAATTTTTAATATTTGGCAACTTCTCCCTCATACCACAAGCAGGTACCCTATTTCTTAAATTGTTGCAGAGGCAGAAGGATCACAAGTTCAAGGCCAGCCTGGTAACTTAGTGAGAACCTATTTCAAAATAAAAAGGGCTGAGTATGGAGCTCAGAGGTGGAGCACTTGTCTAGCATGCCCAAAAGCCTTTGTTCCGTTCCCAGTACCAACAGAGGTTGGTGGTGCTAAATTAAATCTGCCCTGCAGCTGCCTCTGCTGTGAAGTTGTTTGTAGTGAACTGTAACCTAGTATTATTACAGTACCTTCTTGAGGCAGCTGAGTCTTAGCCAATCACCTAAAGCAAATCCCTCACCACACCATGCCCAAATAAGGTGAATGCTGAGCTTGACCAATCAGGCTGTTTCTGTATCACTTCCTTTTTCTGTCTATAAATACTGCCCATCTACTCTGTTAGGTAGACTTCTGGTTCTGAATGCTGACTGATCTATGAATCAGTCTTTGCTTAAATTAATTCTTCCAAGTTTAATTTGTCAATTTTTTCACAACAGGCGACTGATTCTGAAAACTAGCAGTTCTTAAAACCCATGATAAAGATGTTCTTAAATTCAGTGGAAAAGGCAAGATACTTCAGCAAATGAAAGTGAGAGGTGGAGGGTCCGGCCCAAAATCAAACAGCTGGTGCAGTGGGGTGGGTAGGGATGCAGATCCTCATTCACTTTGCCCTCTAGGCTGATCCACACCTTAAGAGAAGAAACCCAATCCCACGCCTCAGCTATAAATTGAGAATCCTAAGCAGGACTCCAAGATAGGCTAAGCAGAAACAACAGTTCCATTCTTTCTACTAAAAGAAAATAGAAACTTTTAGTAAGAATGCAGGCCCACAATAAAAGCTCAAACTGACTAATTTCCTTAGAAAGGAAATAGCTACTGTTCCATCAACTAAGCAGAGCAAAAATCTATCACCCTTATTACCTTTGCACACTCTTGGTTTCAGACTGAGCACATACCAGCAGAAAAAGACAGAAAAATCTTTTTTGTCATAAGCTCTACCCATGTTTAGAACCCAGCAGCACCCATAGTACTGAAAAGCTGTAACTTCAAACTCTACACTGCACATCACTGGACAATGTGATGTGAAAAGGTCAGATTCTCTACCATGTCTGGTCAACAGGGACAGAAGTTCAGTACAGAAAAGCAAGGTTCACAACTCTGGAAGATGCAGCGCCAAAAAGTTTGCTTTCCAACCAGATGACCTCTATCTCCCCAGGCAGGCTCCAGATCAGCAGAGAGATTCAGTCCTCACATGGGCGTGCTTCTGAGACCCCTGAGAGAAGAAAGTGAGACCAGTGACAATGAAACTCTGCAGTCTACTTACGTAATGGCAACATTGCTCCCGTCTATAACAATGTGCTTCAAATCCATTCTTCCTGGCTCATTTTTTAATTCCAGCTTGTAGGGTACTTTTAGAGTATCTCGAAACCTTTGCACCCCTGTAACTGAGGAATCAATATGATCGGAAGGTCCTGCTGACCTTGCCTCTGTAACTGATGGGGGCAAGGCAGGCAGCGGCATCGTTGGTGAAAGGGGCAGACAGTTTGGCTTGGGCTGAGGAGGGCCACAACATCCCAAAGGTTTTTCACACACAGCTTTCATATTATTTGGAAGCAAGGTTTCTGCTTGCTGCTGTAAACCATTTTCATGAAAAACTGGGATTCTAGGCTGGTGACTTGAAGCTCCCCTTGAAACAAAATTGATATCTTTGGGACTTGGTGGGGCAACAGAGGGTGAAAGGCCATCAGTTTCAAGGTTGGCATTACAAACATAGCTCTGGTTTGAATCCCGGATTTCATGTTTCTGTTCTGATGGCACTGTTCTGAAATTACTAATTTTGCAATTTAAGGTACATGGTTTAGCTTCTACTTTGAATGGTAACTGAGAAAACTTCCCTATTGTATTTTGCTGTGTGTAGACCTGTGTTTTCTTTGGAATAGAATCTGTTGTAAGTTCATTTATGCTGCCACAAATACTTTTACTTTTGGTTTTACTGGTGTCTGGATACATAGTACCGGGTGAAAATTCTTTGTCTTCTTGGAACCTTTTATTTTCTTTTTCAATTTCTTCCAAGAGCAATAATGGTTCAGTAGAAGGTCCATACTCCCTAATGACTTTTTCGACAATTTCTTGGGAATAGCCCATAGTTTTAAAAAAGTTTACAAGGATGTTGTACTCCATCTCCTCAGTAGTGTCTTTCACATCGAGATTTAAGTTTTCAGCATCAGCAGAAGAGTCAGAGGGGTCAATGATTACATTTCCAGCTGATGTCTTACCATCGTGTAAAAGCTCTTCCTCTTGAACATTTTCTAAAGAAAACTGCTTCTTAGTATGCCTTTCCTCCGAATCAGAAGATCTCCTTTTGTAACAAACTCTCTCTTTGGAAAGGGCCTCATCAGGATTTAGACCATTTACTGGTGGCACAAAAAGCACATCTGGTGAACTAGAAAAGACAGCGTCCATTTGTTTTGTAAGCTCAGAAACAGGAGTCCCAGCTTTATTTCTCGCATCCTCCTGCAAAACAGTTTCATCTCTAGAAATACTTGGTCCTGCAGCAGCATTCTGTGCAAACTCTGTTTGCAGAGCATCTCCAACTTCAATAACCTCTTCACCTCCAGTTTCAAAGGGATTCTTCTCACCTTGGGTGAGAGTCAAGAGTTCTTTTTTCAAGGAAGTGGGCAAAATCAACAAATCCATTGTGTAATTGTCTGCTCGAGCTTCAACAAACTGTTTGAATTCCCTTTTCACCTCGGAATCTTTCTGACTGCTTGGCAGGTTCTCATAGCTCTCAAAGAGCTTCACAAACTGCTGGATTTGGCTTCTAGCCATGACCACAGCCTCTGCGCTTCCTCTGATGCCCAGAAGGCCGATGTCTAGGATGCAGAGGTCCGCACAAGTGTCCTGAATCAAGCTCTTCAGAAACAGGCTCTGAGCCCCAACAAAAATGCAGTGCATGGCCTTAGGATAACACTCTCTTTCTTCCAGTTCCGGTTCACAGATACCTTTGATGTACTCCTATAAAAGACAAGGTAAGAAATTAGTTCCATTTACAAAAAGCTCCTTAACTACAAAAGCGAAGTTACACATGTACTTACAAACAGTGAGGTGATTTCACAAAATGTCTTAAGTATGTTTATAATTTGGGGAAATGCCTTGGTTTCAATAAAAGTTTGAAAATAAAAGACTTAAGCTATTTATCTTTGGAGGAATTATAAGCTTTGCATCTGTATCTAAAAGGCAGATATTTATAACATTTTAATTGTGTATCTTGCAATGTGATGTTAGGTGTCTCCCTAGTTACGGTATATTAATCCTGACAGTGGATTTATTTTCATCTAAAGAATAAATATCTTTGCTTGCTACTATTTATCACTACCAAGACATAATCTAGAGATAAGGTAGTCTAATGAGACAGCAAACCTTGCCTTGTGCTTTTCTACATTTATTCTGATTTTCAGATATAACAAAACACAGTCCCCCTTATTTCCAGATCTCTTGAAGTCATTTAGAAAGAACAAGATTATTTCACAAACATTTTTCCAGCTGCTAGGAACAACCTATATCCTATATAATTTCATAAAAGACCAGATTGTTTAAAATAAACACAGATCTAAGTATGAAAAACCAGAGAATGCTAAAAAGAACTGTCACTCTCAGATACTGTATTTGGGAAGGTCTAAATAAGGGAAGAAAGGGAACAGGGCTCTCTATAAGGCTGCTAAGGGACACAGAATGGGCAAGCGTACACACACACACACACACACACACAGAGACAGTAAGATTATCCGTTAATACCACTGTGGTAGTAATAGTACCACTGGTGTGACCTGTTTAAGACCAGTTTCTTCAACTATAAAAGAAGTAAAAATAGGGCTGGGGATTTAGCTCAGGGTACCATGCATGCCTCACAAGCACAAGGTCCTGTGTTCGATACCTAGTACCACATACCAAAAAAAAAAAAGGTAAATATAGTGCAATCATAGAAAGCTGGAGAGAATTAAGACAAAATGAACATGAAGTCCTGACAGCAGTACCTCACATTTGTGAGAAATGAACCTGAGGTGATACCAGATCCATATTCTCAACTAAAATCAGAATGCCACTGCCAAAAATAATGCTATTTAAAAGTCCACCCTGCACACTATCACCGCACTTCTGGTGGCAAATCCGTCTTCAGTTAGCACTTACATTCATACATGTGTGCCCGTTTCCTATTCATCTATGGCGCTGAGCCACAGAATCCCTATGAGATGAAACACCAGAAATTCGAGGAAGAAATCACAGAGAAGCCAGACCCAGAGCGTCCTCTGAGTAAGAACACCAGGCGCTTGAAGTCCTGGCGGCAAAGCACAGAAGCCCCCAGGTGCTGGACAGAGGCACCCTGTGATTTTTAACAGGATGATTTGGCCTTGTTGGTAACACAGCAACTTCATTAATTGAACCAAAGTGTAATAACTGATCATCCTTTCTTCCTGAGTGTGCAAGCGAAGTGTTAAATACTGATGTCAGTATGCTTGATGCTGAAACATTTTTAAACATTTGGTAAAATTCTCCAGCTAAACACAAGGGCCTAGAGATTTCTTTTATAGAAGCTTAAAATTAATTCAATTTCCTCAATAGCTTAAGGCTATTCTATTTATCTATTTCATACTGGGGAATCACAGTAGTTTGCACTTTTTGAGGAATTAGTCCAGTTCACTGAAATTGCTAAATTTACATGTGCAGACTACACTATTGTTTATCTATAAATGTCTGAAGATGACAGTGGTATCCTGTTTCATTCCTGCTATCAGTAATTGTCTTCTCTTTGTCATGAGGCTAAAAAGTTTATCAATTTTTAAATTCAAAGAATGGATTTCTGTTTAATGGATTTTCTGCTTCTGTTTTAAGTTTAACATATGTGCCTTTTTTTTATATTTCTTTCTTTCTGCTTTAGTGTATTTCACTTTTATTATTTTAGGTCCTTGAAGTAGAAGCTTAGATTGAGTCTTCTTTTCTAATGTATGCATTTGTGTTACAAACTTCCCTTTGAGCCCGATGTGGTGGCACATGCCTGTAGTCCTAGCACTCAGGAGGCTGAGGCAGGAGAATCAGTGAATTTGAGGTCAGTCTGGGCTACCTAGTGAGTACCAGACCACCCTAACTGTCTCAAAAAACAAGTAACTTCCATCCCTACCCCCACTCCCAGTACTGGGGATCAAATTCAGGACCTTGCACTTGTGCAGCAAGCATGGCACCACTGATCTAAATCCCCAGCCCAAGATTTTTTTTTTTTTTTTGGTACCAGGGATCGAACTCGGGTCCTTGGGCTTGCGAGGCAGGCCACTGAACCACTGAGCTAAATCCCTGGCCCTAGAAACTTCCCTTTGAGTAGTGCTTTGGCAGTACTCCAATATTTTGATATGCTATATTTTCATTCAGTTCAATGCAATTTTTTGTTGCAATGTAATTTTTAAAACTTCCCTTGAGAGGTAGCTCAATGGAGGGACACTTTTGTTTAGTATACCTGAGACCCTGGGTTTCACCTTAACATAGTAACAACAACAACAAAAACATGGTATCTCTTAAAGAGCCATGTTTCGGGGTGGAAAATGTGTTATTTAGTTTCTAAGTATTCTCTAGGCTTCAGTTATCTTTGTATTACTGGTTTATGGTTTGATTACTTGGTGTTCAAAACATCCTACATGATTTCAATTCTTTTAAATTTATTGAGATTTGTTTTATGGCTCGGATGGGATTTTTACCTTGATAGTTCTATGGATGCTTGAAAAGATTATGTATTCTCCTACTCTTGGGTAACCATTCTATAAACATCTCTTCCAACCCAGCTGGGTGGGAGTAGAGGCAAGGTCTGTGTCCTTGCTGATTTTGTTTGATGGTCTATCGACTGTTCAGAAAGGAGTGCTGAAGTCTCCAACTACACCTATGGATTTGCCAATTTCTCCTTTCAGTTCTGGCAGTTTCTGCTTCACACATTTTGTAGCTCTGCTGCTACGAATATACACATTTGGCACTGTTACATAACCTCTTCTTGAGGTTATGTAACATGTACCTTCTTGAGGTAACATGTAACCTTCATCATTATGTACTACCATCATCTATGAGGATTTCCTTTGCTCTGAAGGTTACTTTATCTGATAATAGTATTGTCACTATACTTTTCATTTGATTTGTGTTTACATGGCGTATTTTTCTTCCTTTTATTTTTTGAATATTGTTATATTCTTTTGAGTGTATACCTATATTATTTTTTAAAATGAATTCCTTTAAAAAAACCTATAGTCTGGTTATGTGTTTTTAATCCATCATGACAATCTGTCTTTTGAATGGTATATCTAAATTTAAATCTATAAATTTACTTGTCTTTGTTTTCTACCTGTCCCCAATATTTTGTTCCTGTTTTCCCTACCCAGCCTTTTTTCTTTGCACTCTACATCCACTTTTAGTATTATAATTTGTTTATTGCCTTCTAACTGTATCTCTTTATATTGTTTAAGTGGCCACAATCATGACTACAATACACACACTTCATTTGCCCAGTCCACTTTGATTCAACAGTCTATCATTTTGAGAGGCATGTATTAGACCTTATTACCATCCATACAAATTGTGTTTTTTATTTTCTACATCTCATCAAGTTTTGACATTGTGGGAAGACTTTCAGAACCACGGAGAGACAAGGGACAGCTAATTCCGTGGGACTGACGGCCAGCTGGCCTGAAGCACACCTTCCACCTGCAGAATGCCCAATACAGTGTCACACTGCCTATTCCCCTGCCCCGCCCCTTTGAGACAGGTTCTCACTCTGTAGCTCAGGATAGCTCCTGCCTCAGCCTTCTGAGTGCTGGGATTACAGGTATATGCCACCATGCCCAACTCCCTTCTTAATTAACGCTCAAATACTTCCCTTCCCCTGTATCACCCCAGGGTCAGGTATCAGAAAACCAGCAGCAATCACTCTGCTCCTATGAGGTCACCTGGAACTTTTCAAACTAGCCATTCCTTTTGCCTCAGCTGCCTCACAGAAATCCCAATGAAGACCGCCACCGAGGCTTTTCCTCTACTTGATCCTGCTTCTACACGCTGACTAAAACCTGATTCTCCCCTTCTCTCAGGAAATGTTAGGGAGTAAGTTTTCCTTTCAATGACATTGACCTTCATGACATCACTCAGTCACCTCACAAATTCATGTCCTTTGGGTACAAATTTTAGGACACTAGCATATTGGTTTATCTGGGTTCCTTTCCTTCCCTCCCCACTTTATCGTACATCTGTCTATGTATTCCATGTACATACATTTGAAAACCCATTAGATGTTTTAATTTTTCTTTTCATGGTCAAACTCATATTAAAGAACTTAGGAAAAAGTAACCTATTAACAGTACTTAGATATTTACCATTTCTGTTTGGAGAACTCCCTCCAGAAATTCTTGAAGGTGGCTGCTGGCAAAGAATCCCCTCTAGTTTTCAAATGAGAATATTTTATTTCATTTTTATTCTTTAAGGATAATTCCCCTGGATGGGGAGTTCTGAGCTAATTTTCCTTCATCATTTAGAAAATATTGTGCCACTTCCTTCTGGCCTCCCTGGTTTCTGATGAGAAATCCAGTCATTTTGGATGTTGTTCCCCACCCATACTGTGTTTTTCTCTGGGTGGTTTCATGATTTTCATTTATCTTCAGTTTTTTAGCAGTGTCTTTCTGATGTGTTTGGATGTAGAATTTTTTGGTTTTACTATTTGTGTTCACTAAGCTTCCTGAATCATTATGAGATCCTTTGCTAAGTCTGGGGAAGTCTTCAATGCTCATTTTGTTAAATATTTTTCTAGCATCACACTCTTTTCACCCTCTTCACATTCAGATTAGGTTAACTCTTATTGTTCTCTCTTCAAGTTTAATAACTCTTGTCTCCTCCACGTCCTTTTCAAAATCAAGCTCACCCAGTGAGTTTTTACTGTTTACTGTATTTTTTTAGTTCTAACCTTCCCATTTGGGTCTTCTTCTATCTTCTATTTCTTTGTTGAGATTTTCTACTTTTTTTACTGCTAGTAGTTTATTTTTTTGGTACCGGGGATCAAACTTTGGTCCTTGCACTTGTGAGGCAGACGGCAGAACCACTGAGCTAAATCCCCAGCCCTACTGCCACCCGTTTCAAGAGTATTTGTGATTGCCTATTGGAGAATTTTTGTAACAGCTGATGCATTCCAACATCTCCATCATTTCAGCACTGTGTCAGTCCTTTCCTATAAGAGTTTTTCCTAGTTCTTCATATGCTGAGCAATTCTACACTGTATCCATTTCTAATATAGTACGAGGCACCAGGCTTGGTTTAAACCCTATGAACACTGACACTTTTGTCTTAACAGATAATTGACCTCATGAGATTCAGGCTGCAAGTTGCAACCTATCTTCTGTGGGCCATGATTCAAATGTCAGGCCTATTCTATTCATATCTGTCCCACATGTGTGCCACAATGTCTGTGCTGCTCTTTCCAGTTCTCTGGCTCATATGAACGCATCCTGCCGGTGGAGCGCAGGCAGAGCCTCGGGCCATCGCTCTTCCTTCCCAGCACTTTTCCTGGGCTTTCCCTTTGGTCCTCCAGCCAGAAAGTGCATGCAGGCTCTGATAACCTCACTCTGGCTACACTTTGGCCACTGAGCATGGGTCCCATTGGAGGACCAGGCCAGGAAACTCACAGAGGCTGGTCCACAATCCACTCACCACCCTCAGAATTAGGCTCCTACAAACTCCACTGTCACCACCACCACACCATGAGTGGGCTGAGGTACATGAGGTCCTTGAGGATGAAGAAAAGGAAAAACAAGCTTTAGCATTCTAAGTGATAGGGCTTCTCTTTTCTGCTCCTTGAGCCAAAATCAAAGGGCTCCTCTTTGTTTCCTGGTGCTATTTGCACTTCAGGCTGAGCTGCGTTATGCTCAGGCTAGAGGACAACAGAGGGAAAATGGTAACCCCACTGCCTGTTTGTTGGTACTATGAATTCTGGCACTTTCCCATCTGTCTGCTATTGTTACTCTTCAAACTCTTCAAACAGCTGCTCCACACATTTCGTGCAGGCTTTACCACTGTATCCAGCAAGATTAACAAGGTGGTTCCTCTGTCTTAGCTGGTCAAAAACTGTTTGAGACAACTGTGCAGCTGCTAGGATAAAGAAAAGCTGATCAGATCCTTTCAGTGGGCCACAGAGAACAATTAGCCAAGCTAGAGGGGAGAGACATAAACAGAAGAGAAGACTTTCAAATATGCTCAACATAAGGGCTAATTCTCCAAGTGACTAAAGGTAAAGTCCACCTGTCAACATTTTCAGCGCACTCCCAGAGCTATCAAGTGGCTTTTCAGATTTAGTATGAAACATAATAAACACCCATGCTGGCTGAAAGATTCAGATATAAAAGACAAATACATTAAATATAAACACAGGCAAGTGCAAGGTCCCCAGCTCGATCCTCAGTACAAAACACAAACAAAAAAAAGAACACAATAAACAACACAACAAGAAAATGGAAACAAGGTAATGCAGGGCTACATAAAACTTTGACAAAATTTTAATTAGTGTAGTCTAACAGGTACAAAATGATACTAACCACATACAGCAAGTATCAGAATGCTAAAAGAAAGAAGGGAAACCAAAGAAATCAGAATAGAAGTGCTAGTACGTTAAGAAAATGGCTGCCGGGGATTTAACTCTCAGTGGCACCTCGTCTGCCTCACAAGCACAAGGTCCTGAGTTCAATTCCCAGTACAAAAAAAAAAAAAAAAAAAAAAAAAAAAA
>NW_022900949.1:30827627-30833196 GCF_012274545.1 Fukomys damarensis
AAAAAAAAAAAAAAAAAAAAAAAAAAAATGATGTTCAAAATAAGAGTCAGCAGAGGGCCAGGAATTTGTCCTAGGTCCCACTGAAGGACCACGACAGGAAACTCGCAGAGGCTGGTCCACAACCAGTGGTTCTGTGGCCTGCCTCACAAGCATAAGGTCCTGAATTCCATCCCTGGTATTAAAAAAAAAAAATCAGAGCCAGACATGGCGGTGCATACCTGTAATCCCAGCACTTGGAAGGCTGAGGCAGGAGGATTGCTGCAAATTTGAGACCAGCCTGGGCTACATAGTGAGTTCCAGGTCAGTTTTAACTACATAGTGAGACCCCGTCTCAAAAAAACCAAAAGAGTCAGCAGGAGTGACAGCCTGGAAGAAATCTTTCCATAGTAACATAACAACAAAAACAACCTTTAACAAAAGGGGGAAAAAAAAAAAAAGAGGGAGGAAAGGAGGGAAGACAGGCTTTAAGGGATCATTTAAATAAAGGATATTCCAAATCCAAATAAAGGGTATTCCAAAAGAAAATAAAGAAAAGATGGCAATTAAAAGAGAACTAACACAAAATCATTTCCTGAAACTGAAACACACAGGACCCAAATCATATACGTTACAGACACACATTTCTTGTCACAAAAGGACAGGTCTGTCTTGAAGGAACACACAAAATACTTGAAACATGATTACTTTCAAAGGCCCACAAGAAACATCCTAGGATACAACAAAAGAACAACCAGGATGTTCCAGATTCTCAACAGCAATCCTGGCTGAGCAGAAGACATGAGCAGTGATGCATTCAAACTCGTCAGGAGGATCTTCTACACCCCTCTATATTACATATCAAACATATGCGAGACTAAAGACATTTCTAGACATGGTAGAGCCCCAGAAATTACTTCCACAGATGCTTTTCTTGGTAAACCATGATACAATGAAATACACCAAAATATGAAAGTTGAAGCCACTGATACCACAAACCAAGAGCAGAGAATAGAAGCCCAAACATCTTCACTGAGGCAGATAAGCAGGAGGATCGGCTGGCTAAAGGTTCAACTGAAAGAGAAGCTCGGTGAAGAGACAACAAGGAATCATCGGCAAAATGTCAGGGATGAATATACAGCAAATTTCACAAGTGGATGAAAAGAGAGCAGATAAAATTCCAGGACGCTGGGCATGGTAGAGGATGCCTATAATCCCAGGGCTCCAAGGCCAAGCCAGGAGGAACACCTCAAGCTCAAGGCTAGCTTGAGCTAGCAAGCAAGTACAAGACCAGCCTGGAATATATACTGAGACCCTGTCTCAAAAAAAAGTAGGTTCTGCCGCCTGCCTTGCAAGCGCAAGGACCCATTTGATCCCTGTTACCTAAAAAAGTAAGAAAAATTTAAAAGCCATCATTAGAAAGAAAACATACTGAAGAATAGCACTAATATTTACATAAGTCATGATTATATCAACTATTTCTTATTTTACTACAAACCAAGGCCCTAGGTTCAGTCATCAGCACCAAACAACTAAAACCAACAACTACAACAACAAAAATGAAAACAGCATCATGGTATTTATAATCACTTAGGTAACTACCAGAACAAACAGCTAAAAATGGTAAAAAGCTGGGCATGGTAGCATACAAGGCCAGCCTGGGCTACCTAGTGAGACTGTCTCAAAAAAAGAAAACCGGTAGAAAGTACTAGTTGAGAAAGGTTAGAAGCAAAGGACTGCTGCTCTCTTTATAAACTGGATTTTCTGTTTTATCCATGTTCATGGACTCTTTTCGGCACATGCCTCAGCTTCTAATCTTAATTTTAAAATTTAAAAAGTAAGAATATAGCAAGCTTTGATAGTGCATTAGATAGTTTTGGTCCTCGCTTTAAGTTTTGTTTGATTCTTGCCAAAATCTGAGATAAAGAATGTAAGCAATTATGAAATATCATGAATGATTCATCCTTAAAACAAACATTTCTATTACTTCTCTGGATACTTTTCTGGATAAGCTTAAGTGAAGGACATTATGCAAGAACTGCTCAAACACTACGACATAGGGAACTTAATCACCAGTGTGATTTCTGTGTTCTCAATATCGTGCAACCACAGTAGGAACACATGAAAGAAACTGGTCACTGAGAGGTAACATACCAAAAGACCAGTGATTAAGCCTGACTTGCAATTTTTAAATAATCACTCAAGTCCTGAATTTTAACAATTTGTCAATTATATACATTTGAACCTATAGAGTTCAATTTCAATCTGATGTTTCATTTACACACTTGTCAATTTACCTTTTTTAGCATATACAATCTTTTCACAGAAAAGCAGTACTCAATGGGATCTATACAAATACTGTTTCCATGACAGTACTGGCTTTTGAGGGAAAAGAAAATCAAGTAAAATTCAGATTCTCTGTGAGTACAGAAGGCCAGTGCCTCCTGATATTAAGTGCTGGGAAGACTGGGAGAGAGGGCCCAATACAAGCATGTGTCCAAATTTGTCCCCCAGTCGTTAAAACTATTACCACAGGTTGCTTGTTGTTTCACATGCACTAAATCCATTTTTCATTTTACAACAGAAATTAGCTCTTGAAATTCAGATTCAATCCCCCACTCCTACCCCACCACCCACCCCCACACACAAACGGAAGGGATTGCACCCAGGATCTTCACACTGATCCACATCCCCAGCCCTTTATTAATATTTTATTTTATTTTTGTTTGTTGTTGGTTTTTGTTTTGTTTTTTAGTTTTTTGAGACAGGGTCTCACTATGTAGTTGAGTCTGATCTGGAACTCACTATGTCGCCCAGGCTGGTCTTGAACTCACAGCAATCCTCCTGCCTCAGCCTCCTGAGTGATGGGATTCAGGCGTGTACCACCATGCCCGGCATATTTTATTTTTGAAACACGGTCTAGGCTAAGTCACCAACCTGCCCAGGCTGGGCTTGAGCTTGTGATCCCCCTGCCTTGCTTCCAGAGCAAGGGATTACGGGTGTGTACCACCATGCTTGGATTCAACTTTTTCATTAATGACTGACTCTTACAAATTACTGAGTAGTAACAATTTGTTATACTCATGTAGAAGGGAACAACAAAATATACAGCACTATCAACTTTAGGAGCTGTGTAGCCATCCAATGCCCTGATAAGAAAGATGCTGCAGATCCACACATCCATCACTTGCATCTGGCTGTATCAGAACATTGTACTTGCAGTTAAAATTTGTCTCACCCACCCTGAAATGATCAATCTCCCTTTCACTCAATGAAAGGAATTTCTATTATTCTACCTTCAACAAACTCAGCTCTTCTCAATTCTATTGACACTTCACAAAGCCAGGCAGATACACCGGATACACCTGCCATGCAAAAGATCCTAAACCCAGAGGGGAACAGAGCAGCTCCCAAGAGCCTGCGGGTCACCCTGGTGCATGTCCCTCCACACCACTGTTCACCATTACCATCTTACAATGGGCACACACCTGGGGGGGGGGTTCTGCTGTCAGAAAGAGCTGACCAGAGAGAACAACTTCAGGTGCTACTGTAGTGTGCAGGATCACGTGACAACAGCACACATGCAAACATTCATTGAAGGTAGACAATGGCTAAAAACCACCACAACTGGAGACCACTATCCCTGCTGTAGACCAGCTGCAGACTAGCTGCCAGGTATCACCGTATCATGACAAAACAAAGACCCTCAGAGAGCCTGCAACTCATCAGGGAAGGAGAAACTCTACAGGCCCAGAGGCTCTCAAGGAGGTAGAGTTCATATCAGCCCTGCCTGCATGCTTTGAGATTCTAATGATACTTTTTTATTTAGAAAACACTTCCATGAGAGTTCTTATGTTATCTTAAAAGAAAAGAGAATTCCTATGACATTTAGGCATTAACAAGTCCTACAATGCCGGATATGGTGGCGCACACCTGTAATCCCAGCACTCGAGAGGCTGAGGCAGGAGGATCACTGTGAGTTCGAGACCAGCCTGGGCTACATAGTGAGTTCCAGGTCAGTCTCAACTACACAGTGAGACCCTGTCTCAAAAAAAAAAAAAAAAAAAAAAAAGTCCTACAGCATATGAAAAACCAGAAACACCATGTAGGGGCTGGGATGTAACTCAGGGACAGAGTGCTAGCCTAGCTCCACTCCCAACACTACAAAGGGAAAAAGGTGCCAAAGCGAGCACAAAGGCACAGAAAATAAGCCTCAGAAAATACAAACTCTAAGGGCCGGGGATTTATTTAGCTCAGCGGTTCTGCCACCTGCCTTGCAAGGGGAAGGACCAGAGTTCAATCCCCTGTACCCGGCCCCCCCCAAAAAAAAGGTCAGAAAATACAAACTATTAACATCATTAATCTACTAATCTACAGCCGACAGCAGGTCCACTTCATATTTCTACCTGGCTATGTTAGTAACACTGATGCTACCCCTACTACTAACCATTTTTCCAACACACTCTCAGCATCTGCTTCTGCTGCATCTTTCTCCTGCTGCCTCTCAAGTTCTTTCCCAAGGTGTTTTCACTGCCATCCAGGGAAGGGCTCCCTTGCACGGTCCAGTCACACTCAGTCCACCAGAATACTTATTCCCATGTAACTATATCTGTAAAGCTCTAAAGCTTGACTGCTTTCGAAACATTCGGCTTTCCTGGTCAATTTATCCTTTACTCTTACACAAAGAACCTTGGCAAGCTACCAATGCTGGTGACTGTCCCTCTCAGGAAAGGGCAAACACGCTGGGGTGTCTTCAGCTCTGCATCACACTTCTTCCGCCCCGCAGCCATGCAGGGACCACTCCACTGTCACCCTTTCATCATCACTTGGCTCACCACACACCCACCCCTTGAAATCATCATGGCGGGATGCCAAGAACAGTAAATTTCACCAAGGCAAAGGACCCCTGCCTAACTGCACTCATCCCCTTTGGGCTCTCAGCACAACACTGTCAGAACACCTGCGCTCAACAAGTTGTTTCTTCTTCACACATGTGCAGTACCTGCACGGAGACAGTGTGACAGGACTGCAGCCATCCTGAGCCAGAGGGGCCGGGACTGCCCGAGGAACCCTAGCCAGGTTTTCCTGCAGTTTCCCCAGCAAATCATGAACAGATAAAACCTTCTGGATCAAACCACACAATCAGATCTGGGCTCTCCCAGATTATCTTACGATAATCCCATCACATTCTTAAAATAAAGTCACTTTTGCCTGAACCTATAAACATGTTCCTCTTCTGACCCAACTGTGGGACTCAACTGCTTCTGCTGCCTCCCTGACTAATTACTCTGTACTCCAAACGTGTCTGCCTCTCCCCATCTCACGCCTGCTGAGGCCACTGCACACCATCAGGGCTGTGTCGTTCCGGTACGCACCACTGTCTTTACTTCTGACTCCTGCTCCCAGTTCTCTGCTGTCACTTCCAGCTGCTCCTAAAAGTAGATGTTTCTTGCCGGGCGTGGTAGTGCACACCTGTAATCCCAGCACTCGGGAGGCTGAGGCAGGAGGATGCTGTGAGTTGAGACCCAGCCTGGGCTACATAGTGAGTTCAGGTCAGTCTCAACTACATAGTGAGACTCTGTCTCAAAAAGAA
>NW_022900949.1:30833323-30844033 GCF_012274545.1 Fukomys damarensis
AAAAAAAAAAAAAAAAAAAAAAAAAAAAAAGCCAGGCTGAACTACATAGCAAGATTCTGTCTCAATAAAACTAAATGTAGATGTTTCTCAAAACGCTCCAAACCTTTCCATCAACTGCGCTCTCAAGACTCCTTGGCTCCAATCAGAGCTCTCACTGTTCTCATATAACTGAGGCTCCAAGCCCAACCTTTAAAGGCATCTGCACCTGGCCAGCCCCGAGCTCGCAAGTAGCCATCTCTGTCTCACTCCAAGTTCCCTGCCGTGCCAGTCCTTCGGGTCAAGTGAACACTACAGGCAACTCTCATTCTCCACTCCTTCGTTACAGTAGCAACAACGTTACCTCACAAAGAACAGTTTCACTTTCCTGCTTAAAAGTTTCCCAAGCTGCTTACTGTGCAAGATTAATGCTCAAGACCCTTTAGTGCCACATTCAAAGACCCCTATGCTTTGGACTATTACGTCTGCTTATTTTTTGCAGCTTGATTAACCTTTCCCTCCTCCGCTCTTATGCAAAAACACCTTCAGAGAAATCTGGAGTGTCTACTAACCTCTGTGTTATGCACACAACAGCATCTTAATTATTTAAATTATAATGCGTATCACAACTCTACTGGACTCTACACACTTATAAAAAATGTCTCAAGGCTGGGGATTTAGGTCAGTGGTGCCACCACCTGCCTCATAAGCACAAAGACCCGAGTTTGATTCCCAGTACAAAAAAAAGTTCCAAGTGGGCATGGTAGCGCTATAATCCCAGCACTCTGGGTGGCTACGACAGGAAGGTTGTACGTTTCAGCCTGACATGGTCGACTTATTGAGACTTGTCTCAAAATAAAAATCTGGTGGCTGGGTGGGGTGGCACACACCCATAGTGCCAGCACTCCAGAGGCTGCGGAAGGAGGACTCAAATTCCAGCCCAGCCTGGGTAATACAGTGACTTATGAGACCTGGTCCCAAATGCACGGGGTGGGGGTGGGGCTGCAGGCACTGTGTGGAGGCCCTGATGCCATCCCCATAGTGACAAAAGAAAAAGGAAGGCAGGCCGTGGCACCGCAAGCCAAAGTCCTGAGTTCAATCTCTGGTATCAGAAAAAAGGTAGGAATGGAGGGCACAGTATTACTGAGGGCTGATCACATCCTCAGCTGCATTTTAGGGGGAATGATAAGGAATAAAAAAAGAGACAGAGACAATTTTCAAGATACAAAGAAGGAATGGGGAGGAGACCTGGCTCTAGCAGACAGACTTGAATAAAACTGCAAGTGGCCCGCTTTCATGAGCCAGAGTGAAGCGCGGGGAGAGGGGTAGTGCGCATTTCATGAACAGAAACTATATAGAATAGATGGATAAGGAATCAGATTTCCTCTACATCCAAATGCCTGTATACTGACAGTGTCCCAGCAGATGCTGCGCTAAGGGCATTCCCCCACAGCCAGGGAGCATGCCGTCTTCCACACACTTCCCTGTTCCAAGGCAAGATAACTCTGACCTCCAGAACAAGCCTAGTCTCCAACACAGTATATACTAAAATGTAGACCAATATGCTGTGGTAGACCTACGTACTGTCTACCAATACAGTGTCCACTTTCTACTTCTTTAATAATAGGATTCAGATCTTATTCAGGGGAGGGATGTACCTACATTAAAACTAAAAACTTCCTACAGGATTATAGGCATGTGTCACCGCACCTGAATTATTTTTCTTTCTGTTACACTATCTTAAAAAAATAGTCAACTTTTTTTTCCCTATGGTCCTTTTGTTACTAACAGAAGCTGTGTGACATAGTTCTAGACAATGAGAGGTAAGCAGCAAACTACTAGTTTTCTGGAAAGGTGTTACTTCTTCCATCATTCCTTCTTAAAACAGAAAAGCTCGATGGCTGAGACCGCAGCAGCCATTGTGTAACCATAAAGGAACAGCTCCTAATCATTACCCAGCCTTGGACTACTGTTTACACTGAGACTTAAGAGAAAGAAAACTAAATCCCTATTTGTATAGACTTTTATTACTGCAGGAAACTCATTATCCAACGGATAGAGACATATCAAGCTGCACTAATAAAAAAAAAACTTTATTATCTTCATTTAAAAATACCAGGGTCTATGTGAACTAAATATGTTGGCTGCAGAATGGATAAAGAGCTCAGAGGAGTGGTGGACAGGTGGTGTTACTCAGAAGACACCCTAATCACAACTGCCTTCCAGGCAGAAAATTCAGATGTGAATTTATTCACACAGCTCTTACTCATCAACTAATGTCAATTATTAGTCTATCAGCACTAAAAGACTGAACAAAAAAACCTCCAAACAGGAAGAAACCTCAGCAAAAAGAATTTTTTGTTACACTGATTGGAAAAAAAAAAAAAAGTTCTTTACTGCAAGGATTTTCCACCTATAATTCTGTTTTGAAATTTAAGACTGCTAACCTTATACAATTATGCCAGCTGAGTAAAACCCAGGAAAAAAATGAGGTCTTGGTTTAATTACAATCCTACAATCCTGAAGAGGAAGAGGAAACCAATCATGAGCAATAACCTCTGACCCCGGCACCACGCTATGAGTATCCCTGATTTCAACATTCTGGTATAACCCCAAAATGTTAGGCATAATGACAAACCAGCCAACTACTATTTCTGAAGAAGATGATTTTCACAACAATAGTGAGTTAAAAAAAAAAAAAGCATTCCTGGAAATGCAAAAAGGCCACCACCCTCCCCTTCTGGTAAATTCAAAACAAGCTTAATAACAATACCTGTATTACATTCTTTGAATTATTTCCTCCACGAACAAATCTACTGTTCATTCATGAAGTAAGTACCAAGCTCTTCCAAACAAAAAGGAAATGAAATAATACAGGTTCAACTGTAACCCTCTGAAGTCTGTGCAGTAATGAGCCACTTTAATTTGTATTGCATTTTCTCATTCTTATCTTTTCTATTTTACCCCACAAATACATAAAAAAACTCCACTGCCAGCTACATATGGTGGTGCATGCCTGTAATCCTAGCACTCCTGTAGGCTGAGGCAGGAGGATCTCAAATTCAAATCCAGCCTGTCTCAATATAAGAAATTTAAAAAGGGACAGGGATTTAGTTCAGTGAGAAGGCCCTGGGTTTCATTCCCAGTGCCACAAAACAGAACACCCATTTGGTTGGGAGAAAAGTTAACACTTCATTTCTTAAATTTTTGCTATGTAGTTCAGGGTGGCCTTGAACTCACAGCAATCCTCTTGCCTCAGCCTCCTGAATACTGATGGTATATATAGGATATGCCACCGCGCATTACCACTCATCTGAAGACCCCATCCTTTAGTATTTCCCTCACAAATTAAACATGGACGGGGTGTTCTGCCTTGGCAAGGTTTCTTGGGTGTCCTGTAATTTCAGTGTTTGAAGACTGAAGAGTCCTGGTTCCTGTCCTTCTGATGGCAGGTCCTGGGCTTGGGCAGAGCAGGTCACTGGCCATTGTTCTCAGCGGCTGTCATGCATGAGATAATTAATGCCTACGCTTGGCGCCAGGGATTTAGCTCAGTGGTGCCACACCCTGCCTCACAAATGCGAGGTCTTGAGTTCAATCCCTGGTACAAGGAAAAAAAAAATTAATGCCTACACTAACTGCAGGCAGCCCTGGCTAGTTAACAAGTCAGCACCTCAAAGGCTCATGAGGACACCTCACTACTCCCAGCAGGTCACTTACCTCCAGGGGTTGCCTCTCTGTGTGACCCTCAGACAGGCTCCTGCTCACTGGTCACTCTGATGCCCATCTCCTACGATGGGGTTTAGGATCTCCAGATGGCATTATCTTAAGGAGTCCCATACTCCTGCCTCACGCAGGACCAGCAAAGCAAGCCCAGGCCTCAGAATCCCTTCACATCCAAGCCCAATCTCTGCATTCCTCTCCAGGGATAGCTCAAAGCTCTCCCCTACTCCCCGACGTGTCACTGTGTAGACAGGAACAGTTACACTCACAGCTCACCTGCCCTAGGACCACTCACACACAGTCCCCATATCCCATTCTGCCTGGATAGATTGCACTCAGACCCAAACCTGTCATCCCTGTCACCAGCCCACAGGCTAGGTCCCAAGACACACATCACCTCTCCCTGGCCATGACCTGGTCCCTCTGGCTCTTTCTTTCCCACTGCATTTAGCAGCTCTGCTGAGCTTAATACTCTCTGGTCCCCAGGCTCTTGCCTCCCTTTCGGGGATGAACCACACTCCTACTGCAATGAGACAGCATGGGAGCCATGAGGGTTTCCACTGCTTAATTCCCCAATAGAGGAAAGTGTAATCTTACTACTCTCATCTCTTGTTACTTGGAGAAGAGATCCTGCCTGAAAAGGCAACTTGCAAGCTGAGACTAGTTCACTGACATATTTAGCAGGCATGGCTAGTTTTTGTTTTGTTTTCTTAAAATATGTACTTTAGAAAGAATAATGCCAGGCCAGGCTAGGTGGCTCACACCATAATCTCAGTGCCTGGGTAGCCGAGGCAGGATGATGGCCCTGAGTTCGAGGCCAGCTTGGGCTATATAGTGACTTTAAGGCCAGCTTGGACTATAGACAGACCCTGTCTCAAAAAAAAAAAAAAAAAAAAAAAAAAAAAAGAATGCAAAATTTTACTGATATAATTCAGAGCATGCATAGTTTCTGAAACATAAATTAGTTGCCACTTAAAGAAAACCACACAATAGACCTCACATAATGAAAGGCAGCCACACGGGCCTCTAGTTAATGCACCACACCCCCACTGTAAGTGGCTAATGCTATGCGCAGGCATCTGCCCTCAGGCAGGGCAGGCAGGGCAACCCTGTATACTCCCACCCAGCCACCTCCCAGTACTCCAGCTGCCAGACCCCGGGAAGCTCTGGCTCTGTGACCATCTATCTAAAAGAAGGGCTCAGTTTCTTTCTTTTTTAGGTTTTCTTGAGACAGGACCTCACTTTGCACTTCAGGCTGGCCTTAAGATCACTGTGTAGCCCAGGCTGACCCTGAACTCAGAGATCCTCCTGCCTCAGCCCCTCTCCGTGGCACCCTGTTGACACTGCCCTCTTCTGGGCTTTCTCTGGCTCTCAAAAGCTGAGCCTGAGTAGTGTGAGGCTGCTGTAAAGGTTTCCTCACACTCGCAATTTCTGTACTTCTAGCAGAGCAGAGCAGCAAGGGAGCAGGAGCTGTGTAGGAACATGATCTGACTGCACCTCTCTCCGCTGCCCCCTGCTGCAGGTAAAACCTGTGCTCCTCAGCACCGGACAGCCCCTTTTTACCTCTGGTCGCCCTTGTCCCCATGCTCACTCACCCTACACCTGAAGAATCTAATAAAATGGCTCTGTCCTGTCCCTGTGACTTGCAGGTGACCCTTCCACCACAACCAGTGATGGTGTCACCGTCCTCTGCATGACTCTCCTTGGCCCTCAGAAGCCAGCTGAGCAAAGCAAGCCTTCCTTGTGACACTGTAGCACCTTGAACACACCTCAACTGTTAGAGTCCTGTTGGGTTCTGATGCACTCAGAAATCATCTGAGAGCAAGCAACGCCTGGGCGCTTAACCCGTTTCTCATTAAAGCACAACGCAACGGCATGGAGGTACATATGCCTGCAATCCCAACACCCTGGCAGGCAGAGGCCTGAGGATTAAGAGCTCAAGGCCAGTCTGGGAAACTAAGTGAAACCTGAGTCAAATAACTTAAAAAGGGTAGGTGGGGGTGGGGATATAGCCCAGCGTGAATGCCCTGGGTTCAATCTCCAATACTACAATTACAAAAAAAGAAAAAGAAAAAATACTTGATTTGTATTTTGTGTTTTCTCTTGAGATAGTCAAGGACTGAGAGTCAGGGACTGCAGATACCCAACTAAAAGCAGGATAAAGCCTGGCATCTCCAGCTTCATGTGTTGTCTCTTTTATTACCTGGGCTAATCACTCATGAAGTCAAGGTTTATTACTCAAAATTCACCTAGCCTGTCTCAGCCCTTCAAGACTGATAACATCAAGATAAATCTAGCTCAGAAGGATTTGGGGGATCAGCTTTTACAAAGTTTCAGTTCCAGAGGCCCCTGAAGCAATGCTGAAAAGCCGCCAGCCACTGTTCTAGCCCTGTAATCCTCTTAAAGACCCCAAAAGGAGAAGAGGAGATTGCACTCCCAACAAAGAACAAGCATCGCAAGGAAACCAAACTGAGCCACAAGATTCCAAGCAGGGCTGGCGCAATGATCTACCAGACCCCAGCCACCACGGGACCTGGAAGAGTGGTGCCCCCGTGTGCCTGATGCCTGGTCTGAGCCTCCTCTTCATGCCCATGTCCCTTCATTCCCTCACCTGGAAGCCCTTTCTCTGTCTGCTCTTAACTTTTTTTCCGAAGGTGGCCGTCTTGATTGCTGTCATTTTCTCTTCCTTTCCAATATAAACTTTTTCCTGTAAATTTGTGCTGAACTTTCACGCCTCAGGTTTAATTTCCATCTTCACTGAAGCAAGGACCCATGTTCTCTGTTGATCTCTACCAGGCTGATGGCTCCTTGAGGTCAAGGGCCAACAAAAAGGGCATTTCCCAACACATGAGAAATGTTCCTTCAGTGGCAACTCCCTCGTGGCCCCCAACCAACAAGCCAAGCAACATAACAAGCCCTTCCCTAAATCGCCACAACCGCTCAGTTCCAAGTTCTTGTTACAATCCTGCCACTCTCATGCATGGTGGTCACCCCTGTAATCCCAGTACTTGAGAGGGTGAGGCAGGAGAATCAGTGTGAATTCAAGGCCAGCCTGGGCTACACAGTGAGACCTTGTCTCTAAGAACAAACAAAATCTAGCCGGGCATGGTGGTGCACGCCTGTAATCCCAGCACTCGGGAGGCTGAGGCAGGAGGATCACTGCGAGTTCAAGACCAGCCTGGGCTACATAGTGAGTTCCAGGTCAGTCTCAACTACATAGCGAGACCGTCTCAAATAAACACATACATACATACATACATACAACAAAATCTTGCCAGTACACTCCTTCCATGTCCAACTTGAACCTGGAACAATGTTCCTTCCACTGCTGGGTCTTTTGGCCTCCAATTTATCCTACCCAGTGTTTCAGGCAAATCATTTCCCTCTCAAAAGCCTCATCTTACCCTGCTCATCATCACTTCCAGCCAGCAGCTCCCAAACCGCCTCTCTCCAGTACAAGGACCCCTCAATAGGCAGGCTAGTCTTTATTCAGTCAATTACAAAAGGCAGTAGATTAACACATTAAAAGAAAACAAAGTAGCAGGGATATGCATGTTGGGTTAGAGCTTCAGCATCACACATTAAAATTTTTTTTAAAAAGACAACAAAGTAATCTACTTAATGGGGCACAGAACAGCTGACCTCATTTTACTCTGATCAGAGACAATACTGGCCACTTTAAAAGCTCTCCTTCAGAGACAGGTGTGGTGGCGCACACCCAGTAAACCCAGCACTGGGGAAGCTGAGGCAAGAGGATCCCTGTGAGTTGGTTGTGGGGGGAAACCCGACCCATAGTGAGTTCTGGGGCAGTCTGAACTACATAGTGAGACCCCGTGTCAAAAAACAAAAACAAAAACTCTTCTCGGGCTAGATAGGCATAGTGGTGAATGCCTGTAATCCCAGTATGGAGGAGGCTGAGGCAGGAGAAATGCCACTAGTTCTAGGCCAACATGGGCCACATAGTGACTTCAAGGCCAGCTTGAACTAGAGAAACCCTGCCTCAAAAAAAAAACAAAAATAAATATTTCTCTCAACCTGCTTCTCCACAGCTTTTCTTAAAATACTTGTGATTTTGAAATGTTTGTTCTCCTTTCTTAATTTATAAAATCAAGTTCGTGGTTTTCACTTCCTGCAAAAAAATAAAACAAACTCCCAAATGAATCAAGAACAAAAAGGCCCACTGGGTGTGTTGATGCATACCTGTAATCCCAGCACTCGGGAGGCTGAGGCAGGAGGATCTCTGAGACCAGCCTGGGCTACACAGTGAGTTCCAGGTCAGTCTCAACTACATAGTGAGACCCTGTCTCAAAAAAAAAAAAAAGCCCTTAGGCATGGCATTCAACCCTTGAGTCTCAAAGAAGTGCGGGGAGGAGGATTTCTTGTAAGTGGGAGGGTTGGATTATGAGTAATGCAACCTCAAGAAGATAACCCGGCAGGTGTCAGATTATCCAACTACTCTAAGACACACCTCTTCCAACAGCTTCTGCTATACTATGAGGCAGGGACAAGAGAGCCGAAGGGAAAGGCAGGATGGGTGGGGCTTTTTTGTAAAGCAAAGAAAGCACTTTCCATTCTTGGGGTGTCCTGAGTAAAAGACCAGTGGCAGGCAGAACACACCCAGCAAGGGCACTGTCTAGACTACTGGCCAGGCTAAGGTTGACAGCTGCCAAAACTGAAAATTAGGACCATAAGATGGGTCACGCTAGCCAGTGTTCTGTAGGTCAGAGGAGTTCAGACTGGGTGAGAGGTAACAGGAGGCCCTAGATCTCCCGAAGGCAGGGAGCAATAGAGTAAAGGGAAGTCAGGCGTGGTGGCTCACACCTAGAACCTTGAGAAATCGAGGCAGGAAGATCCCCAAAACTACATAGAAAGAGCCTGTATCAGAAAGAAAAATAAAAACAAACAAAAAAACTAAATTAAGACACAGCTCAGTGATTAGTGTGAAGTCCTGAGTTTGATCCCCAGCAACACACACACACACACACACACACACACACACACACAGAAAGAAAAGAAAAAAGAAAAATCCAGGCCAAGCCATGCGAGGCCAAGCAGAACTGGCCTGTAGACCCAGCACTGAAGCTGAGATGGGGGAACGAGCATGGAAACCCTCCCTGGGCTACACAGTGACCGTCTAAAAACCAAGCCAAACTGAAAGAAATAAAGTCAATGAAGTCAGTACAGAACAAGAAGGAAGACCTTAGAGCAAAATCAATGGAGAAGTGAGGAATGAATGCACAATAAGGGAATTTCAGGTGAAATAGCAAAACTTAGTAATGTAAACTTTTTAGCCCTGGATAGTGGAAGAAATTGGACAGCTGAGGAAAAGGAAAAGGGAAGAACAGAAAGAAACTAAATTTAATTTCTTAAATCAGACAACTAGGCCAGGCATCCAGCCCTGGAGGTGCGCACATGTAATCAATCACAGCACTCAGGAGGCTGAGGAAGGAGGATCACCTCAAGTTCAAGGCCAGAGGGGCTACCTAGGGAGTTCAAGGCCAGCCTGAACTACACAGCAAGACTATGTCTATGCCTCAAAAAATAACAAAATTCATACAACCAATCAAAAGAACTCAAGCAGAGGAAAGCAAATTTGATTCAACATTCATGATATTTTAAGCTAAGCCTGAAGAAAATCATACAGTTAAGGATCTTATTTGCCCTACACAAAGCAGCAGCAAGGTTTTTTAGTGAAATCGAAGAACGTCAGGAGCTACAACTACTTAGCTCCTTCAAGTTGTGTGCAATTTGTGAAATAGGATACAAGGGGGTGGGGGTTCTCTTAGAGCACATCACCTGAGCAACAACTCCGACTGCAGAAACAACTCCCTGCCTCGGGAGTCTAGCGAAGGAAAACAGGAAACCCAGAGAAACCAAGGTCCTGGAGGAGGGGTAAAGGGGATCAGGAAACACCGCTCTGAAAGGAGCCTCTTGGCGGCTCGCTCTTCCTTCGGACTGAGCACTTCAGGAACGAAAACGCAGCGAGGGATTTTCTCAAAAGTTCCCTAATCTGAGTAAAGGCAGGAGAGAAAACCATCACCTAAAGCCACACAAGTGTTCTCCCCAGTACTCAGGGTGCACAGACCTCCGACCCACCCTCCCCCAGCTTCTTCCAGCCCTACTCCCTTGCATGTACCCGTGATTGAAATGGTTTTTCTCCTGTTATCTGCCTACAGCTTTTTCAGACTCAACGACCAACTGATTTTTGCAGACTAAAGAACCTTCGGAGAGCGCCTTCCCTCCCCTACAAGGGACATCCTTTGTTGCTGTTTCCCGGCTGGAGAGAGGAAGGAGTGGATGGAGCGCTGAGGTAAAAGTCTGAAATGCTGATTAGACACAAGGTGAGTCACCACTTTTGAGTTTCAGTTTCCTCAGCTGTTAATTAAACATAAATAAATAAATAAATAAATAAATAAATAAATAAATAAATAAATAAAAACAGGACAATAAAAGCTACCTTACTGGTCTTTAAGGGCTGCATTATTCCAAGAATTTAGCGAGGGCTAGGGATTTAGCTCAGTGGCCCCAGCGTCTACCTCGCAAGCGCAAGGACCCGAGTTTGATCCTCGGTACCAAAAAACAAAAAGAATATAGAGAACGTCTAATGTGTCATAAGCACTATTTAAATGTCAGTTGTTCATACAATATGAGAAACAATGTTATTTTAAATACTTTTTCTTTCTTCTGGCTTTTTTGAGACAAGGTCTTGCTATGTAGTCTAAACTGGCCTTAAACTCATTACGTAGCTCTGGCTGGCCTAGAACTCGCAATCCTCCTGCCTCAGCCTCCCGAGTGTACCACAACGCTCAGCTTTAAACACGCCTGTTAACCATCCCACCCTTCCTGGACCTTCTCAGGGCGTTGTTACTCCCCATTGTGGTTTCTGCTGGTTCTCAATGAGGGCTCAGATCCCACGCCACAGAGAAGCACCACCGTGGAGGAGGAGCGCAGGCCTGCGCGCTCTCAGGGCAAAGGACGGCAACGTCGCCCTACCGGGCTGGCCCGGCGCCCCAG
>NW_022900949.1:30844294-30844850 GCF_012274545.1 Fukomys damarensis
CCACGACCGAGGCAGCCACAGCCTGGCAACTGCGGGAAGCGGGCCTGACGCCCCTTCGCCCCGCCGTCGCGCATGCGCATCGCAGGCTGCCGGCGGGCAAGGGGAGGGCCCGGGAGGGCGATTGAAGTAGCTGTCACGTGTGGCGGCCATATTGCTTGAGGGCAGAGCCAGAGTTTCAAAGGCTTGGGCGTCCTTCTTTGATGAGGGCACCGGGCTTTTTGGTACTGTGGCGTATGCAGATTTCTGATTTGGGACAAGAGGGATCGAAGATCTAAATGTTAAACAGACACACTAAATCTGCTGGAACATAGAATATGTAGAACTCTTGAAGATATTAGTGTAGGCAAAGACTTCATAAACAGAAACCGGAACACATAAGAACTATCACAAAGAATCAACAACTGGGATCTCATTAAAAAACTTTTGCACAGCGAAAGAAACCACCAACAGAGGGAAAAGACAACCCACAGTGTGGGGTAAATTTTTTGCCAGCTGTTACTCAACAGAGGACTAATACTAGAATAATATAAAGAACTAAAAAAAAAAAAAAAAAAAC
>NW_022900949.1:30844878-30888767 GCF_012274545.1 Fukomys damarensis
AAAAAAAAAAAAAAAAAAAAAAAAAAAAAAAAAAAAAAATCAGACACCCCCCCCCGTTAAAAGACCTAATCCAAAAATGAACATCTGAAATGAATAAACACTTCTCAGATGAAGTAGAAATAGCAAATAAATATATTAAAAAATGTTCAATATCACTGATCATTCGGAGATGCAAATTAAAACAGATTTCGTCTCACTCCAGAAAGAACGGCTATTATCAAGAAATTAATCAATAACAAATGCTGGCTGGGCTGTGCGGAAGTGGTGGGAGTGTAGACTGGTGCAACCACTGTGGAAATCAGTGTGGAGATTCCTCAGAAATCTAAAACTAGAGGTTCCATTAGACCCAGCTATTCCCCTTCTTAGTATCTTCCAAAGAATTAAAAGCATCAGACCACAGTGATATATGCACACTCACATTAACAGCAGCATAGTTTATAATAGCTAAATAAATAAATAGCTTGGAAACAGCCCAAATGCCTATCAACAGATAAATAAATATAGAAAATGTATTTTTTATACTACTCTGCCATAAAGAGAATAAGCTTGAGACATTTCTAGGGTGCACCTGGAAACCATACTCTTAAGTGAGATAAATCAGACACACATGTTTAAAATACCGTACTGTTTCTCTAGTGTGAGAAATCACAAGTGTGAATAAGGACCAAAATGTATAATAGATATTGGGAAATGGAAAGCAAACGTTCAAATAAGGGGAACATGGGAAGGGAGCAGGGGAAAGGAAAAGAGAAACAAGGAAGAAAGAATAGAAGGAAAAATCAAAACAAAGCTTTTTTGTTAATAAGGAAGGGAAGAGAGATCAAAGGGAGGGATGGGAAAAAAAGAAGCAAAATATATCACATACTGGTACTAATTCCCTATGATGAATGTTATCATTATGTATATCTAAAATGTACCAGTAAGTGTTTGCTTTAAAAAAGATTTCTGATTCTGGACACATTTCTGATTTGGGACTGATTTCTGATTTTGATAGGCATAAGGGAATTTTTATTTCTTCTTTACTTCTATTATTTTCTCTTCTTTTCGTGGTAGGTTTTTGTTTTGATTTGTTTTATTTGAGACAGGGTCTTGCCATGCAGTTCCAACTGGTCTTAAACTCACTGTGTAGCCCAGGCCAGCCTCAAATTCCTAGCGCTCCTCCTGCATATGCTACCATACCAGTGAGAGAGACTTTCTCTTTTCCTCCTTTCTTCTCCTTTTTTTTTCTGCTCTTCCTTTCTTCCCTTCTTTCCCTTCCTTCTCTCATGTTCTCTTATCTAGCATGTGCCAAAAAAAAAAAATTTTTTTTTTTGCATTTGTTGGGAATGAAGAAAGTAAATATAGAGACATTTGAAAAGCAAAAAGTGAGAAAAGGGTTTTTGAAAAATTCTTTCAATTTTGTGGCACCTTGGATTGAACCAAGGGAACACTGAGTTAAATCTTCAACTCTTTCATTTTGTGACATCTCAACAAGCAGCCTCAAACTTTAGATCCTCCTGCCTCAGCTTCCCTAATAGCTGAGATTATAGGCATGCGTCACCATGACCCACTTGAACATGATTTTTTTCTGGGAGAAAGTAAAGGGTTTGTGTTATGGGAAAGGCACAAAAGTAGTGTGGGTTTGGGGGGGGTCTCATGGTCTTACTGTGGAATGGGGCCTCACTGGGCCTGTTTGTTCATTTATGAAATCAAACGTTACACTTGGTTATCTTTTCCAGCTCTTAGATTTTTCATTTACTCATTTATTTTTCAGTACTGGGGATTGAACCAGGGGCTTCACATTGGGCTACACTCCTAGCCCTTTTATAGTTTTGCTTTAGAATCTCGCTGAATTGCCTGGATAGGGCTGGAACTTGTACAGATCCTAGGTTTTCTGAGTCCATGAAAACAAACTGTGAAATGTGGATCTCCTTCCACTGAGCCTGGCATTGTACACATTTGTAGATGGCAAAGGACCACGCGATATGACTTCTGAATGCCAGCTCCCCATCTGTAAATTGCAGATAACTATAGTAACTACTTCCTGTTGTGAATATGAATAGAATACCTTACATAGTAAGTGATCATCAAATATGAAGTGTTGCAATGGCTAAATTAGCATGTTAAAGGTCCACTGTCATAGAGAACTGTAGACAGACAGGCTGAGCTGGTGGGTTGGGAGCTCCTCTGGGTGGATCCTTCATGAAGAGGATCTGAAGAGGTTTGGGCTGGAAATGCCAAAGGGTGGATGTGATGGTGAGAGGGGTTGCCCCAGGTAGAGCCTGTTAGAATCCCAGCAGCTGGGTTTTCCAGGGCTTTCAAAAACTCGGGCAGGTATTCCCATGCCCCGAAGGAGAAGTGACTTAGCAGCGAAGCAAACCTCTGGGTTCCCAGAACTGCCACTTCCTCTTCCTGGGCTTTTCCCTGAACATTCGCGCTCCTGGCGGCCTTGCTTCAGCAGGGATGGGTTAAGGGAGGTCAGGTGGGAAGCTGGGTCCCACTCCTGCCTTTCACCCGAAGCTGCAGGAATCTGCAGGAATAGGAGGCTGCTGTCCACACACCCATCCTGAGCTTCCTGTCTTCTCAGTGCACCCAAAGGAACTGTTATTGTTCAGTGATTGCCCAGGGCTTTCCCAGGGTTGGTTCCTGTTTGTTTCCAGTGACTTCCCAGCCAGCCATTCTTTAGTCGCTGTATGCAAGAGTGGCTGAGGAGGGAGACAGCTGTAAAAAGCACACAAAAGCCCCTTCCTCTCCCCAGCTCCTAAAAACCACACACCATAAAACAACAAAAATACTACAAGTACACACTCATAAAGAAAGCTGGGAGACTGGGTGTTGGTGCACATCTGTAATCCCAGCTATTGCACTTGGGAGTCTGAGGCAGGAGGATCGCAAATTCAGGCCAGCCTGGGCAATCTAGCTAGGCCCTGCCTCAAAATAAATAAAAAGGGCTGGAAATGTAGTAGAATATACTTACCTAGCTTGCACCAGACCCTAGGTACAACCCCACCCCTGCCAAAAAAAAAAAAAAGAAAAAGCTGGGGCATTCAAGTTTTCAGAATTCCCTGAGTTGGTAGCAAGGATAAACAGCTTGGGGTTTTTCCTCTTTTAGAAGTCTTGCCAATTCATGTCTGGTCAGCACTTCCCTTTAAGGAACTTTCAAGGTTTTCTGAGTGTAGGGAACAAGGAGAGCGAGGGAGGGGGAGAGAGAAAGGGAAGTAGCTCCCTTGCAGCTGTGTGTAGTGACACCAACCTGTAATCCCAGCACTCTGAGAGGCTGAGGCAGGAGGATCCCAAATTCAAGCAATTTAGTGATTTAGCGAGAACCTTGTCTCAAAATAAAAAATGGGTTAGGGATGCAGTTCACTGTGAAGATTCTGGATTTAATCCTAAATACTGAAAGAAAAAAATTTAAAAGATAAGGACTCTCCCCCAGCGTGGTCCCCAAACTTTGGCCTCCTTGAACGACCAGCCTGGCCTGTCTGACTGGTCTTTTTTTTTTTTGGGGGACCAGAGTTTGAACTTGGGTCTTTGCACCTGCGAGGCAAGCAGTGGAACCACTGAGCCAAATTCCCAGCCCTGGTCTTCTTGATACAGGGATGAAAAATGAAAATACTATATCGCTCAACCTGTTAGATGCCTGATATGTCGAGTTTGTGTTCTCTAAAAATTGAAGAATGAATTCTAAGAACAAGGGATATTAAGAGTAAGAGAATATTCATCGAGAAGATAGCTCCTGAGAGGCAGGAGGGGACCCCACTTTACAGGAAAGTTTTATAGAGCAATACTCATGTGGTTACAATGTGGATCACAGCTATGCTTAATCAATAAGGTCACAAAGTATAGCTGCTTAGGTAATAATGAGCCAGTGGGGAAAGAAGTCACATAAGAAGGATTCACGGAACAAACAGACTTCTAGGAAATGATGGGTCTGGAGGCCTTGATCACCTATGGGGTGACAGATGTCTATCTAGACTTCATTAGGCCCTGTGTGTATGTCTTTTGAGAAAGTATACAGGCCTGGTCATTTCATCTTTATCTTGAGGGATTTCTTTTTTTCTTTTCCTTTTTTTTGAGACACAGTCTTACTATATAGTTCAGGCTGGTCTTGCAAACTCACTGTGTAGCCCAGGCTGGCTTCAAACTCACAGCGATCCTCCTGCCTCTGCCTCCTGAGTGTTCGGATTACAGGAGTGTGCCACCACACCTGGATCATCTTTATTTTGAGAGTGGTCTCCAGCACCCGTGTCTCTGGTAACAGTTGTGACTTTTTGTTGTTGTTTTTACCTTTGTCCAGACTCTCCAGGGCCCAGCCCAATTTGACTGCCTGTACTATTTATTAGCTGTCAGTAATATTCCCAGCCCAGGACACTGCCACAGGGACCTCTTCTTGGAGTCTACAGTAGTTTCTTTTTTTTTCTTTTTTTTTTTTTGGTACCAGGGATTGAACTTGGGTCCCTGCTCTTTGCAAGGCAGGCCACTGAACTGCTGAGCTAAATCCCTGGCAAGATCTCTGTAGTTTCTATAAAAGCTCCCTGAGATGGTATTGAGAAGATCACATCTCCCCGCTCCCATATGGTCAAAGGGGGGCCGTAGGGTCCCCTCTACTCTCAGCAGATCCACCTTGCTTCACACACCAGTCACTTGCACTTCCCACAGTTGTGATCTGCTGTCCACGTGTGCCTCGGTGACAGTGTAAGCTGTTCTCCAAGAGCTGGGACTTTTGGCTCAGTGGTCCCACCGCCTGCCTTGCAAGTACAAGGTCCTGAGTTCCATCCCTGGTACCAAAAAAACAAAAACATAAACAAACAAAAAAGTCAAAAAGATCAGGGCCCGGGATTTAGCTCAGAGATGCTGCCACCAGCCTCATAAGCACAGGGTCCTGTGTTCCATCCCCAGTACCAAAAAATGAAAACAAACAAACAAGAAACTATCTTTTCTCCATAACAAAGATGATGTTTTGAACTACACCTGTCTATGCTGGGATCACAGGTGAGTGCTACCATGACTGGCCAGGAGTAGGCGTTTGAACCCCAGCCTTCTGACTGCTGAGTGCTCTGGCTTGCCATGCCCTGAATTTAGGGTTTTTTTGTTTTTGTTTTTGTTTTTTAATGATGGTGGGTATCAAACCTAGGGGATGTACCACCGAGCTATTTCCCTCCAACCCTATTTATTTATTCACTATTTTTGTGGTACTGTTATTTTTATTTATTTATTTATTGGTACCGGGGATGGAACTTGGGACCTTGTTCTTGTGAGACAGTTGGCAGAACACTGAGCTAAATCCCTAGCCCATGTGGTACTGTAATTGAGTAACTTTTTTTTTTTTTTTACTAAAAAAATGACTTGCCAGCTAAGAATTACTAGGTTTGGGGTCGTTTGCCTTTTATTTTGGAGTTGGGTTCCAGGTGTTTTGTTCTTGTTTCCCAACAAAGAACTGAATGAAATGAGCAAAAAGCAGTGGCAAAGCTGATTCAAGAAAGAGTTTGGAGAGTTTGGAGTGAAACTAGCTCTGCAGAGCGAATTTGGGCTAAGTAGGTAGAAAAAGAGAGTAAGAGCAAAGATAAAAGTATACACTGTATGGGTCATTGTGGCCCACACATACCATCCCAGCATTTGGGAGGCTGAGGCAAGAGGATCGCTGCAAGTTCAAGGCCAGCCTGGGCTACATAGTGAGTTCAAGGCCAGCCTGAGCTACATAGTGGGACCCTGTCTCAAAAACAAACAAACAAACAAACAAACTACACACTGCATCTGGGAAACAGTGTGGGCTATGATGGAAAGTTATGATAGCAAAGCCTTTATGGCATCAATGTCTGCTACACTGTCTAGATCTCAAGGAAACCCTTGAGGACTTCTACATCCAGGTTCTGACAGGCAGTGCTGGAATCCCACGCCTCAGGCTCACATCAGGTCTAGGCCATCCTACTGAAAACCTGTGTCAAATTCTTGCAGGAAGTCCACATGCAGGGCTTTGGGAAGTGTCTGGGATGTTGTAGTTAACAGGTCACACCCACTTCCCCAGACAGTTTTGCCATGCCCTAATCCCCTGTCTCAGTACTGAGGTTGAACCCAGGGCCTTGGCAACAAGCCACATCCCCAGTCCTTTTTATTTTGAAACAGGGTCTCACTAAGTCACTAAGTTGCCCAGACTGGGTTAGAATTTTTTTTTTTTTTTTTTTTTTTTTTTGGTACCAGGGATTGAACTTGGGACCTTGTGCTTGCAAAGCAGGCAGTGAAACCACTGAGCTAAATCCCCGGCCCTGCCTCAGTCTCTTAAATTGTCAGGATTACAAATTCATACCAGCTCTCCAGGTGACAAGCTCTTACATGCAACCAACCCCCTTTTCCTGCCAAAATAAGCAAGAGGGGGCAGTGTGTTTTCATACTCAAGGCCCTGCTGGCCTTGGGGTATTGTCGGAAATAGACACACATGTGGAATGTTTCTCTGCACATCCGGTCTGAGAAACTGACTTCACCTACAGCCCAGCCAGCGAGGTTCTTGCTGTAATCTCATCTAGAGTTTTAGATAACACACAGGAATTCAGTCTTGCCTTCACTACTCTCCAGTTTCATTTTGTTTTGTTTTGGTACGGGGTATTAAACTTGGGTCCTTGTGCTTGCAAGGCAGGCAGTGGAACCACTGAGCTAAATCCCTGGCCTACTGCTCTCCAGTTTTAATAAACTTGTGCTTGTGCTCAGAAAATAATAGCCTGGAGAACGGTGCTGTGGGGTGCTGAGGTATTTTTTTAAATTTATTTGTTTGTTTTACTTTTTTGAGGTAGGATCTCACTATATAGTTCAACCTGGCGTTAAACTATGTAGCCCACGCTGGCTTTTAACTCCAGCTGATCCTCCTGCCTCAGCCTACAGGGTGCTGGGATCACAGGCATGCACCACCACACCCAGCTTCCTCTATTTTAAAGCAGTGTCTTTGTCACTTTTTTTTGTTGTTGTTGCAGGGACACAACACCTGACTAAAATTTTTTTTTTTTTTTTTTTTTTTTTTTTTTTTTTTTGAGACAAGTTCTCACTGTAGTTCAGGCTGGCCTTGAACTCATAGCAATCCGCCTGCCTTGGCCTCCCCAGTGCTGGGATTGCAGGTTTGCACACCATGCCTACCTCGTATATAGGTTTTTTTTTTTGTTTGTTTGTTCGTTTTTTGGTTTTTTGAGACAGGGTCTCAGTATGTAGTTGAGACTAACCTGGAACTCACTATGTAGTCCAGGCTGGTCTCGAACTCACAGCGTTCCTCCTGCCTCAGCCTCCTGTTTGCTGGGATTATAGGCATGTGCCACCACATCCGGCCATATATAGGTTTTTAAAAATCTATTTTACTTAGCATAACATTCTTAAGGTTTATCCATGTTGTAGCATAACATACTATCGTATCTTTGTTCTTGATTGTTTTGAAAATTGTCGCATGTGGTATTCCTCACATCTTGGTGCAAAAATTTCATTTAGGTTCTGGTCATTGGGTTGGTACTGGACTTGCAGGCAGGCTAGAACTTGTCCTTGTGGATGACCACCTGGGGGTTCCTTGTAAGTTGCTATGCTTTCCAGCCAAAACTATGTGTTTGCTGCTTGTCATTTTTAGTACTCTTTATGCTTCCTGAAACTGGTTTATGTTGAATACCAAGGTAGCATTGTACTTGTTCCCTCTTATGGCTGAATATTATTCATTTGTGTGGCAATAACATGTTTATCCATTCATCGGTTGATAGCTACTCAGGTGAGCCCCATTTTTGAGCTATTAGGAATACTGCTGCTGCTGCTGCTATGAATATACTCACATAAGGGTTTGTGTGGACTTATATTTTCATTTATTTTGGGTATAGTCACTCACTTTCTGGGTCTTAGGCTAACTCTGCTTAATAAAGAAGCTGTGCTCCTTGGCATTTTCCCCAGTAGAGTAGCAACATCTATATTCACCCTTAATCCTCACAGTAACTCTAGGAATCAGGTTATGATCCCCCTTTTATAAGTGAGGATTCTGATGAATAGAAAGGTTCAGTATTTCCCCCCCAAAATCACAGGGCTAAGAAGTGACTGCATCAAGTTTTAAAACCAGAGAGTTTGGCCTCACGGGCTGCTCTTCAAGATAACACAGAGTGACTACTACAGGAGTACTCGGTGTAAATCACCAGTAAAGCAGGGCACAGCTTCAGAAACTCTCCTTTGGCTTCTATCTTGTGATATTTAACATACAAATGGATCATCCAAGCCATGTATATGAACTTTGTCCTCCACCAGAAGGCAAAGAACCAAGAGAAGTGAAAGGGGAAAGGGATGAAGAATGCCATGGTTATGTCGTTGGTGAGGCTTCGAAACTATTCCGAGGAAAGTTACAGTCAGGTGTGGTTGTGATTCTGTTTGAAAGCTGGGAAATTCTGACATCTTCATGTCTGTCCTTCGGTGTTCAGATACCACTTATACTTGTGGATTCCTTTGTAGATGCCGCGGGTGCCCTTTTCCTCATGATCAGAAAGGGGTCCAGGGGAGAGGAAGCCCGGCTATTCAGTTTCACATACACCACGAGACTTCTTAGCGTCCAGAGATGGTGATCTGTAACTTTCAAGGCTTGCTTAGAGGAGCGTTGTGTTTTTTTTAAATTTTTAGATGAGTGCTTTTTCACTAAGTGGATTTTACAAATTGTTTTCTTTGAACATGCGTGCATTTTTAAGTGTAGACTCAGGGATTTGTCTCCAAAGGAGCTATAGTCAAAGTAAAAATCACCACTCTGTAAACTGAAACGAATGAAAACCCTAGACAGAGTGGAACACCAAAGCGGTCTACAAATGGTGGTTGGAACCAGACCTACATATAAGCAATCTTCAAAGGCTATCTTGTCTCTTCAAACTGGACATGTTTCAATTTGAAACTTTGTCAGGGATTGCCTGGAAAAGGGGAAGGCAAGGGCTAAAGGAAAAAAAAAAAAAGACAATACAAGCCTTGCATAATTTCAAAGTGGGCAAAGACAAGGACTCTCCCAGCTAGCCACTGTCTATTGAGCGCACACAATAATTGGAGGGAGTACTGGGTGATTCAGGGGAGGCAGCGGAAATCTCACATGTGAATCTGTGAAGATGCAAATCTCACACTGATGGAGGAAAGGAGAGAATTCCCACCTTTGTAGGTGGGATGAGCTGAGTTGATAAGGAACTCACCCTCCCCAGGTGAAGCCTTTCTCTTTTGTATTACTACTTGGTTCTCTCCCTCCCTCATTATTTTTTTTTTTTGGTACCAGGAATCGAACTCAGGACCTTGCACTTGCCAGACAGGCAGCAGAACCGCTGAGCTAAATAAATCCCTGGCCCACTACTTGGTTCTCAAGGAGCCAGGATGTCTTCAGCTGATGTAATCTTGCCTTTGAGGGCCACAGAATCACAGCACAAAGCCTTGGGTTTGATCCCTAGAATTAAAAAATAATTGCCAGGGATTTAGCTCAGTGGTTCTGCCGCCTGCTTCTCAAGTGCAAGGTCCCAAGTTCAATCCCTGGTACCAAAAAACAAAAAACAAAGCAAAAAAACCCCAAAAAGTAATTAAATTATGGAGAAGATCTTGGGTAGATACATGAGTGTGGAAATGCTATGTCAAGATGCATGAATATTTAATTGTTCAATTTTTCTCAAGTGGCTATGCGACTTCACCCTCCCACCCAAAATGAAAGGAAGTTCATGTTGCCACGAGTGGGTGGCACTCTCCTCTCTGTGGTGAGCCCATTCCTGTTCTTGAGACAGGTTCTCATTATTTCATTACATTATAAAGAAATAGCTTTCACTTTTTAAATTTTTTTGGTTTTTTGAGACAGTCTCATTATGTAGTTGAGACTGACCTGGAACTCACTATGTAGCCCAGGCTGGTCTCGAACTCACAGCGACCCTCCTGCCTCAGCCTCCCGAGTGCTGGGATTACAGGCATGTGCCACCATGCCCAACTTCATTCTAAATTACTCTTAAGTTTACACCTCCCCAAGTTCTAAGCAAACCTATAGGGCTGAGAACTACTACCTTTGCAATATTGAGTCTTCTCTGACAAGATGCACTGATTGTGGTCCTCTCTAGTCTTTAAAAAATTTTATACAGTAACTTTATATAATGCACATAGAATGTGTACATCTCTGCTACAAAATATTCATTCCCGAATCCTTCAAATTTTGGTACAAGGGCCAGGGATTAAGCTCAGTGGTGCCACTGCCTGCCTTGCAAGCATAAGGTCCGGAGTTCAATCCCCAGTACAAAAAAAAAAAAGATTCTAGAAAATACAAGGGTATGAAACATAAGAATCTCTAGAATAATGCAGAATAGAAGAAAGCTTGTGCATCCCGGTCCTGTTCCTGACTTGGAAGAAATCTTTTCAGCTTCTCATACTGTTTGTTCACGTGTTTGAAGAAATGTGCGTGGAAAGTGAAAGCAAGTCAAGTAGTTCTTTTTCTTTTCTCTGGAAATGATCATCAGTTTGGTTTTGCTAAAGGGTTAATATGATGACTTAAATCCATTTTAAATAACAGGAGTCATGGGTTTGTTTTTTATATTTTTCAGGATTCGTTTTGCTAATATTTTGTTTAGGAGTTCTGTATTTATATTCATGAGTGAGCCTGATCTATTTTTTTTATTATGTTTTCATTTCAATTTTACTCCCTGGTTTGATATTAAGGTTATGCTGAGCTCATAAGATGAACTGGGGAGTGTGTTTCTTTCTTCTGTTGTTTGAAAGAGTTTGTGCAAGTTTGGAACTATCTGTTCCTTGAATGTTGGTAGAATTTATTTCTCTTGGCCTGGTATTTTCTTTCTTTTTTGTTTTTGGTACTGGGGATCAAACTCAGGACCTTGAGCTTGTGAGGCGGGCACTAGCACCACTGAGCTAAATCCCCAGCCGGCCTACTATTTTCTTTCTGAAGAATTTCATAAATACCGCCTGATGGAATGGTTTACTGGAATGGTTATAGGCTCATTCAGGATTTTGACTTCTCCTTCAGTCAGTTTTGATGAGGGCTATTTTTATTTTATTTTATTTATTTTTGGGTTTTTTTTTGAGACAGGGTCTCACTATATAGTTGAGACTGACCTGGAACTCATTATGTAGCCCAGGCTGGTCTTGAACTCACAGTGATCCTCCTGCCTCAGCCTCCCGAGTGGCTTGGGCTATTTTTAAAGATATGTTGTCAGAGCTGGCAGAGGTGGTACAAACTTGTAATCCCAGCACTCTTGGAGGCTGAGACAGGATAGCAAACTCTAGCCTAGCCTGCGCTACATAGTGAGTTCAAGGTCATCCTGGCTGCCTAGCGAGACCCTTGCATAGGATCTTTTGCACCCTAACTTTTTAAGTATTATATAAAGCTCTCATTTAATCACCACAGCATCTATGTGTTAACTTTTTTATTTATTTATTTATTTTTTGCAAAATTGTTATTGATGCCTTGTTTTTATTTCTTGGTCACTTTTTATAAACTCCAAAAAAAACAGCAAGTACATGTGGATCAGAGGCAGCACTCAGAAAGTTATCAGTTGCCTTTTGGAGTCACTTTTGTCATGGTTCCTAAATTCATTACATTGTGATAAATATATGGTCTTTGTTATTTGTTTTCTTACTTTTGAAGGCTAACTTTATAACGAAGCATAGAGTCAAGCTTTGTTGAATGTCCCATATGCCTAAAAAGAATGTCACCCTATTGTTATGGGTCATAATCTTTGTCCTTTAGGATACCCTTGAGCATATAATTCAGTTCTCTTAGTTCTGCCTGCCTTACTAATTATTGAGGGAGATATGCTACCAATCTACCATGATAGATATGCCCAGTTCTCCTCTAGTTTTTCAAGTTTTGCTTGTATATTTGGAGATTATGTCATTAGATGCATAAAAGTTTAGAATTGTTTTATCTTCACAGGGAAATGATTCTTCTATTTTTATGCGATCTGAAGAGAAACCAGAGTATGATTCTTCTATTTTTATAGACTTATTATTTTTTGTTTTGTTTTTGAGACCAGGTCTCACTAGATAGTTGAGACTGACCTGGAACTCAAGTATCCCAGGCTGGTCTCAACTCACAGCGATCCTCCTGCATCAGCCTCCTGAGTGCTGGGATTACAGGCATGCACCACCATGCCTGGCCAGACCTATTTTTAATAACCCCCTTTGTTTTGTATTTATAACTAACATATCTACAATGCTTTTTTGTTCATGACTTTTCCATTCATTGAGTTTCTGAATACTTATGTCTCTTTAAATAATTTTTGCCAGACATTTAAAAATCTAGTTGAAAACTTCTGAAGGGTTTAGTTCCTTTATTTTCATTATAATGGTTAATTTTAAACATTTATTTCTGCCAGTGTACTATTTCCTCCCTAATTTTTCTTCTCCATTTTTCAGCATTATTTTGGATTAATGTTCTTTTTCTTTTTTCTCATGTTGCAATTTCCTATCTGCTTAGTTGGTTATAAGAACTCAGTGCTCCTTCCTATAGTCCTTTCTTGTTTGTTTGTTTGTACCAGAGATTGAACTCAGAACCCTGTGCTTGCAGGACAGGTAGTGGCAACCACTGAGCTAAATCCCTGGCTGTGTTGAGTCTTTTTTTTTTTTTTTTTTTTTTTTTTTTTTTTTTTTTTTGAGACAGGTTTACGTGGTTGACCTGGAACTCACTATGTAGCCCAGGCTGGTCTCGAACTCATAGCAATCCTCCTGCCTCAGCCTCCCAAGTGCTGGGATTACAGGCATGTGCCACCATGCCTGGCTTACATTGAGTCTTTTACTTTGCTGTCTTAGCAGAGTGTAAAGTCGGTGGACATGCTTTCTTTCCTCTTGAATAAACTAAGGACGATGTAGTGGTTTAATTCTAATCACTGCTCCCACCTGGATTGTGTTTTTTTTTTAATTCAATAGTTCAGTTTCACTCCCCTTCCACAAAGGAGGCATTGCTGTTATATATATTTTTATATGACTTTATCTCCTTTTTTTTTCATTGTCTGCATTTACCATTATTACAGTTGAATGGGCCAACAATAGCCCAGGTTCTTGTGTAAGACAAGGAAAGAATTGCCAAGCATGCACCCAGTGGTAAGTAGCTACATTTACTGAAGATAAAGGAAAGATAGCAGCAGCAAACAGGAAAAAGAGACAAGAGGGCCAATAACTTAGGCTTTCAACATTTAAAGGCCAAATATGTCTGGCCTTAGGTGCCTTCCACTGAAATGCCCTTGGAGCCAGAGCTGTACTGTTTAGGGCATGGGGATCTCCTAGGCTTTTGTTGTGTTGTTTTGTACTTTTCTTAGGGTACTGGAAGCAGGAATAACTGTTGGGTGCTTTTTAGGGTTGTGGGGGAGAGTGACTGACTCAACTCCTTTGTTTCTATCTGTACTACCCTGTATAGAATTTGTCTTTATTCTTATTTTTATTTATTTATGCTTTGGTTTTTGGAGACAGGGTCTCACTATGTAGTTGAGACTGACCTGGAACTCACTATGTAGCCCAGGCTGGTCTCAAACTCACAGTGATCCTCCTGCCTCATCCTCTCAAATGCTGGGATTACAGGTGTGCACCACCACGCCCGGCTTTATCCTTATTTTAATGGGTGATGTACCAGGGATAAATTGTCTCAGACTTTATGCTTGTGACAGTTTCTTATCTTGCTTTAGTTCTGTCTTATCCTGGAGAACATTTTAGTAGAGGACAGCTCTCCACTTGGCAGCTGTTGGCTCTGTGCCCGGGGAGACCTCATCTCTCCTGGCTTCCTGGCTGCTGATTGCCAGCACTGCTGAGGCGCGTTCCTGTGGGCGTCGAGCTGATCCCTGTGCTCTGGCTGGATTTCTTCTGTGCAGCTGTGCAGTTTCACTACAATGTATCTGAATGTGTGTGCTTATGTGTCACGCCTAGGACTCACTAGGACTCCGAGATTTGTTGTTTGATGGATTCTCTGCTGAGATTGCTACTATTCTTTCTTAGTCTGTTGTTTTCCTTTCTCTACTTCTTCACTTCAGCATCTATCAGACTTGGTACCGGAGATCGAACTCTGGACCTTGTACTTGCAAGACAGGTGGCAGAACCACTCAGCTAAATCCTGGCCCTATCAAAAAGTCTGTCTCCTGACCTCTATTTCATTATTTCTCTGTGGCCTCTGTGAGCTGCATATTGGCCTATTTTTTTCTTTCTTTCTTTTGGGGGCGGGGTTGATACAGGGTCTCACTATGTAGCTGAGACTGACCTGGAATTTACTATGTAGCCCAGGCTAGTCTCGAATTGACAGCGATCCTCCTGCCTCAACCTCCCGAGTGCTGGATTTATAGGCGTGTGCCACCAGGCCTGGCTTTCCATTTCTAACTTGATGTTTAATCCAGCCAGTGAAGTTTTATTTGTTTTTCATTTTCTAAAAGTTTTTGTACTATTCTTCAAAGTTCCTGAGATCTTTATTTATACTTCCAGTTTCTGTGTAGGTTTAAGTATTTTCTCCAAACATATTAGTCATAGTACTTAATGTTCTACATGTTCTAGTTTTTTGTTGTGTTTTTTTTTTTTAAGACAAGTTCTCAGTATGTAGTTCAGACTGGTCTGGAACTCACTGTGTAACCTATGCTGGTCTCAAATTCACAGTGATCCTCCTGCCTCAGCCTCCCGAGTGCTGGGATTTCAGGCATGCGCCACCATGCCCGGCTTTCTTAATATTTATTATTTTGTTGTTTCTCCTGGTTCTGACAAGTGGTGCCTTGATACTTTAAAATTTCAATTTAAGCTTATTTTCTTGGATTATTCCCCCTAGGATTTACTTTAAGCCACTACCAGCTAAGGTAAGGTTAAAGTAAATCCTCAACTTGAAGCTTTGTTTTGTTTTGCTTTTTAATCAGAGGTGGTGTGATATTGGAGCACCAGGTGATGTGTAGCCAGCCAGCTAGCGGCTAAGGCTCAGGAGAGATCTTTTCTCTTTCCGTCCCACCCAGTGCCAAACTAAAGGACAGGACAACTCCTTATTATGGCTTGCCTTGTGCAGTCAGGCTTATTTCTCCCTGTGGTGACCCTGAAGGCATCGCCCTTTGCAATCATAGATTCCTGACTTGGCCCAGGCTGCTCCCTCCAATTCCCCACACTCACACCACAGCAGAAGCTCCAGAGCCTCCAAGATTTGCCCCCTCTCATTTCCTGTGAGAGGTGGCTTTGGTGGTCATTCACCAGAGAGTTCTCACTTTCTCTTTGTTCAGTATCTGGATTCCTCACTCTGTGTCGGGTGGCCCGTGTGTAGAAATATTAAAGCATTTTTTGCAGTGGATTTGTTGCTTCAGTAAGAAATGTGCTTCCTGATAGCTAATCTGCCCTTCTGCTAGAAATAGAAATCCTATTTGTTTGTTTCAGTTCAAGAGTAGACCCTTCTGCTTCTTTTCGGATTGAGGCGAAAATCTCAGGCATTCAGAGCTCATCTGCTGTGACAATCCAGAGTTCAGTGGCAGATGGATGTGTACCTTGCCCTCAGCTCTGGACAGGAGTTACTGTATTGCAGGGTGGGGTGGGGCTACAGAGGGAGAATAGAGCGCTCTGAGACGTACAAGGAGGCTGCTTCTTATTTACACCATTTGGCAAATGGATCCATAATTTTCTCATATTAAAGAGAAAACTGAGGTTTTTGTAACACTGTAACGAGGTTACGATGGGAAATACGTTAGAAGTAATATATTTGTAATGCGAGAAAATATTGGTACTGAATTGAGAAATGTTAGTTTATACAGCATGAACTCTAGCAAATTACTTATACTAAGAAGCAAATAATTTATTAGATTTGGAAATGAAACAAAAAATAGCAGCAAAGATGGCTGGGGATTGAGGAAGTAAGTTTCAAGGGTTTGTTTTCTGTTTTCAAATGAATCGGGGAAAGCGAATGATGAGGGAATGGAGCCCTCCTCCAACTGCGTCTGCCCTCACTGAACCTGGACTCCTTTCCTGACTTGGAACTTGGCAACCTTGGCTCTGGCTACTTGAGATGTAAGCAATTATGATCCCTCTGCTAGCGTCCAGATCCCGCTGGAAATCTCGGCCATCCTCCATAGTTGTTGGAGGCACCGTCTGGACTGCTCTTCTTTGAGCTCTTTGAGGAGAAAGCATATCTGCCCTTGAAGTTTGGCTCTTTCCCCTGACAACTGCTTGTAGACTGCCTCCCAGTGTTGTGCTTCTCTGGCCTCCTCCTCCAGGTGGGCGTCCTTCAGAGCTGCCTCCAAGGTTCATGCTCCTGAGGTTGGCTGACTTTGTCAGCAGTTGGCATTTTTCTTGAATGAGTCCTACCAGCTTGAGAGTGAGCTGCTTTTCTTTCCTCACCGCAAGCCGATTTCTAAGGGAGTGAAAAATCCTCCATAGAAGCAGGAGAAGGGCTGAAAGATCCACAATGGCTGGAGAGCATCCATGGCCAAGGCCACTTGGGCAATTGCCTCTGCCACAGAGTACTGGCCTAGAATGCTTGGTGTGGAACCTGGCAACCGGAGCGGACCACTGCTGAGCCGGGGTGGGGGGCACCTGAGGAAGAGGCCCTCGTGGGCTTCATGGGCTCTGCTCCCCAGTGCTGGAAGATCCTTGGGGTCCCTCATTATACTTTCCATCCCGGAGCAGCACTGGTCACACACCTTCCCCATGAGCCTGAAATGCAACCTCTCCAAGCTCCTCTCCCCTTGGTTCCTGCTTGGCTAGATCTGGGAGGGAGGCAAAAATCACTTTTCAGGGTCTGTAGAAGCAAAGCATCAATGGCTAAGAAATAATTCTTTCAGAAGCATATGGTATGTGCTACTGTCAGACCAAATATTTTATTCTATCTGTGAAATAATTTTGATAAAGAAGAAAAATTGTTGGCTTACAAAATGATGTGGTTACTTCTTCCAGAATTGATGTTTTCATCTGAAAACTGCAAATATCTATGGCTCTATCTGTCTAAGGATCTATCTGGTGTTGCTTATTCACCTCAGAATGGTTTGCACCAGAACATGCTAGGGAATATCGGTAACTCCTGCCTTACATTATAAATACGCTGAGAAATGTGATGAAATATGCAGAAAAGCCAGGCATGGTGGCGCACGCCTGTAATCGCAGCACTCAGGAGGCTGAGGCAGGAGGATCACTGTGAGTTCAAGATCAGCCTGGGCCACATAGTGAGTTCTAGGTCAGTCTCAACTACATAGTGAGACCCTCTCTCAAAAAACGAAAAACAAACCAAAAAAAAAAAAAAATGCAGAAAAACTGCATGTCATTAGAAGCTATTCCTTCAGAGAGCTGACAAAGACTGGACCAGTGAAAGTAAACAGCTTGCAGGTGGCCGAAATCCTGCTCCTGGCTGAGACCGGGAGGAAACGCTCACCTGGCTGGTAGGAGCAAAGCCATTCTTTTCCCACTGCTCCCCCTGGTGGACTCTCATGTCAGAGCTTTTGGGTCCAGAGCAAACTGAGATGGGTGTGCTTTTTGGTGGATGGTGAAGGAGGTGGCACACTAGTGGCTGGGGTATCCTGCTGCTTTTGAGACAGCCCTTTCCTGCTATTCCTATCTTGGGAATAGATTAGGATTTGGGGAGCTGCTTAGCCCTCAGCGTCGGAGTTGGGGGGCTCTGACGGATGTCATTCAGGGCTGTGGCCTTGGGCAGCTTCCCAAGCCACTTCCCTGCCATAGACGTTTGTCCTTTCATTTTCCCAGAGGACCATTGGAGAATAATATAAAATGTCATTCAGTGCCTGGTTTTGGCCAGGGAGGTCACAGAAGCTGGAGGAATCTGGGTGGCAGTGGGATGCGAGGTTGCCAGGGAAGATGAAGGGAAGTTGACTTTTCTTTCTGCACAGGGCGGTTCTGGATTGGGTCTAGGTTAGCTGCAGTCCACTGAGTCTTCCTCCTGCTTCTTTCAGTTTCACTCGTGGTTGGATGCTGGTCACCTTTCCAAACCCTCCTCCATACTGTGTATACCCTTGGTGATGTAGAAAGAAATTGCTTCTAATGATGAAGCCCTCATTTAATATCTGTCAGAGGTCACCCCGTCTCCTTTGGGGTGTAGACAGGATAGCTGGCTCCATTAAGAAAGGACTCCTCTGGCCTCTGTGCCCACCTGCAAAGCCTGCCACGTGATTTCCTATCATTGTTTTACTGGAATGCTTTTCATATTTTGAGACCTATCCTGCTTCTCTTTTCCCCTGTTCCTCCTTTCAGTTGGTGCCTGTGTAACATTTCAGACACGTGGGGGAGCTTCATTTCCTCCAGAATTCAGTCTGTGAATGACCTCCTGTATTTCTCCAAATACTCTACATTTACCACTTAATTCTACTTTTTTTGTATTTTCTTTTAAAGTTTAGGTGTCTGAAGGCTGTGGTGCAGTCTTGGGACAAAGAAGGGAGCAGGACATGAAGGGTTTGACTTGAGTGCAGAGGAGGGAAGTGGGCGGACACACAGAGGGAGAACAGGATGGGTCAGGAAACACTACATCCCCGAGGCCACCAGATGTCTAATCCTTGCTTATTTCTCCACCTTCCCTGTAGTAGAATCCTCTGCTTGGGCCAGACAAAAGATGTGTCTAACTCTAGGTAGATGATGGGCATCGGTTTAGCATCAGCACAGGGCAGTGGCTGGATCAGACCGCCTAGGGAGACAGTCCTGGCTCCTCTCTGCATAAGATGGGTGACTCATGTTAGGGGTCTGTGCTTCCTCAGCTATACAAGGGAGAGATAGCCAGGTGTGTGCCTGCCATTCTTGCAGGATGAGGCAGAAGGTTAAAAAGTTCCTTCCCTTCTTGGGAGACTTAGCAACTTAGCCAGCCTATGCTTCAAAATAAAGGACTGTGGATGTCGCTCAGTTCAGAGGTCCTCAGGTGGTTACTTAGTATCACCAAAGAGAAGTTAAGGGAAAAATAACAGAACAAACAAATGAAAGAATCAAAAATGTCCTCACTGATTATTATAATGCAAATTAAATGGGATAATAATATCCTATATCACATTTAAAGTTTATTTTAAAGGGCATAATATTTTAAAAATGCTCCGGGCATGGTGGTGCACACCTGTAATCCCAGCACTCGGGAGGCTGAGGTAGGAGGATCGTTGTGAATTCAAGACAAGCCTGGACCACATAGTGAGGTCCAGGTCAGTCTCAACTACATAGTGAGACCCTGTCTCAAAAAACAACAACAACAAAAATTGAAAATGAATAATAGAAAAAAATTTTTTTGTTGAGGTGAGAGTACACATGGTTCCAGGTTTCTCTTCAACACAGTTTCTCAGAATATGACAGCTTTATAGATGTTTCCAAGGAGAAGTGGGCTGTGTCATTTCCACAAAAGAAATCACAAGGACTTTGTATAATAGTAGGATAATTTTTAATACCTCTGTAATAGAATGGTAACAGCTATTGAAAGTACTACTCTGAGGGATAAAGCATTTAGAAAATGTCATAGTGAGTTCCAGGTCAGTCTCAGCTACTTAGTGAGACCCTGTCTCAAAAAACAAAAAACAACAAAAAAATTCATAGGTACATATTGTAAGAGACTATGTATACACACTAAAAGGTAGTGTGTAATACTTATATTGGAAAACAAAATACAAAATTATATATAAAGAACTACAATGTCCAGCATATTAGCAGCTAATGAAGACTTGTAATATATCTAATCTGAATTTTTATATGCACTATCTTGTGTGTCCATATGTGCTGTTTTTCAGTTTTTAGTTTCATATTTAATTTTTTTGACTTGGTTAACATTCATCTCTTCTCTCTCTCTTTTTTAAATCCACCAACTGAAATTTATTCCTTTTTTTTTTTTTTTTTTGGTAGCAGGGATCAAACTTGAGACCTTGCTCTTGTGAGGCAGGCAGCAGAACCACTGAGCTGCATCCCCAGCCCATATTCCTTTTTAAAAAATTAAGTTTATCGGTAGAGTTTAGGTATACCATATGATGACATTCATCATTGGGAATTTGTACCTTTACATAATATATTTTGGTTCTTATTTTTCCCCCATTTCCTTGCACTCCCTTCAACCCCTCTACCCCTCCCTGTTCACAAAGACTTTATTTCCATTCTTTTCCTTTTCCATGTTTTCCCTCCCCTTCCTTCCTTTCCCCTATCCCTCCCAGTTTCCCTCTAGACCTTTCCTTCCCATTTCACATTATCTATTATACATTTTAATCCTTATTTACACTTTTGGTTTCTCACACTAGAAAAGCTATTTGGTATTTAAACATGTGTGTCCTATTTATTTCAGTTAAGCGTATAGCCTCAATGTGCATCCATTTAGCTATAAAGGTCTCTATTTTCTCATTTTTCATAGCTGAGTAGTACTACATTTTATTTAAAAAAAAACACAAAACAACAACAATGTATCTTCTTTATCCAGTCTCCAGCTGATGGGCAATTGGGCAGAAAATGCAGAACAGCCATGGGCCAGCTTCATCTAGTAGTGCCCAGTGTCATGGTGAGGCTGCTGAGTTCAAGTCATGAGGAGACCAGGGAGCCAAGTTCAGTTGGGCAGGAGGCAGATAGACTGTACAGGCTCAACAAATCTGGTTCAAATCTCATAGCCAGAAACCAGCCTGAACTTTAGTGGAACCATTGGGGCAGGTTGCTGGGATTATCCATTATCCTGCCTTAAAACTATGGCCAGATTGCTGGAATTAATCAACCCAGATCTAGACTATCTGCCCTTGTTGTCTACAAGTGACAGCTGAGACATTCCTTTAAGTGGATTTTTTTTTCTTTTTCTTTTTCTTTTTCTTTTTTTTTTTCCTCAGGGATACTGGAAATTGAACTCAGGGTCTTATGCTTGTAAGGCAGGTGCTGTGCCACTGAACTACACCTCTGCCCCCTTGGTTTTTGTTCTTGATTTGTTTTATTTTTTCATGATTGTTTGTTCTTGTTTTTATGTGTCTGAGCACAGTTTCTAGTTTTATTTTCTGTTGTGTTATTGTTTGTATTTCTTCCTTCTCTTTCTCTCCTGTCTTCACCAGTTTCCCAAGGTTTGTGTCATCTTCTCTTTCCTCCAGCCTTGCTTCTAATCTCTTCTTCTTCTTCTGTTACTCATTTCTTTCTCTTTCTTTCTTTCTTTTTTTGGCAAAAACTCAGGAACTCAGGACTTTGCACTTGCGAGGCAGGTGGCAGCACCACTGAGTTAAATACATGGTTCTATTTCTCTATTTCTTTCCCCCAACCTGTTTTAAAAGGTCTTTCCTGGTAAAATCACCACTTTGAGGGCTTACTGTATAAAATTTTCTGGTTTGTTTTACATTTTTTCATATAATCACAAATTAGTTAATACTGTTAAAGATGGCAGATTAATAGTTGTAACAATTTGTCATTTTCCAGGCTGTTTAATGCTATTGTTATTGTGGAGTGTACTACTTTAGCCACGGTAACATAATTGTGCTAATCAGCTGGTATTCCTGGTATGCCAAGACTGAGATTGCCTAAGGGTCATAAAAAATACTAGATCCCAGTGCCAAAGAACTGGCAGCTGGGCCAAGTAGGTAGCAACTTCTTATCCCTAATAAACTGAAGAGGTAGGATCTTGCAACAGACTCAAAACCCAAAAGCCAGCTACACCTGGAAGACACCTCTGAGAAGTACTAATTTCCTAAGTGTTCTAAATATTAGCAATAAAGCTACTTGACACAAGAATTTTCCAAGAATCAACCCAGGAAATAAACTAAAAAAAAAAAAGTGAGAAGACACTTAAACAAGATGCAACCCCACACTTGTAGCTCACCAAGGGCAAAGCCAAGGGGCAGTGAGGTGGAACAATTTGAAACCCACTCACCTGGACTCTCTGAAGTGGTAACAGTAAAAGCAGCAAAGCAGATGAACGAAGCTCTATAGAAAAATCAGAAATAAATTCTCATATAACTACAGAGACAGTTAACATAATGAAAGATGTGCTTAGTGACTCTAGAGCAGATACAGGTAAAAAAAATAGAGGCACTGGGTTGGGGATTTAGCTCAGTGGTTCTGCCACCTGCCTCACAAGTGCTAGGTTCTGAGTTTGATCCCCCTTATAAAAATAAATAAATAAATAAAATAGAGGCACTTAGGAAAAATGACAAAAACTATGAATGCCCAACATAGGAAAAAGTGGACTCCATGAAACAGATTCCAACAGACACCCCAGAGATTAAAAATTCCATTGGAAGTATACACAGAAGAATGCCAATATGAGGACAGAATATCAGATATAGAAGATAGGATTGCAGTTAGCAATCAAGAAAAGAAAGATTTCGTAAAAGAAGCAAGGAAACATGAGAAATCAATCTGCTAGATGATAGAAGAAATAAAATAAGAACTATAAGAAGAATAATATAAGACTGCTCAGAGTCTATGAAACAGCAGGAGATAGTGTAAGTGACATACAAAACCCATTCACAGAAGTAATGGCAGAAAACTTCCCAAACAGGGAAAAAGAATGTGACATACAAATAAGTGAGGGATATAGAACTCTGATTAGCTATGATAAAAATCCCTCTATATCAAAGCATATAATACTCAAGATTCTGGAAACCCAACATAAGAACAGACTATTGAAAGCAGTTAGAGAAAAGATACAAATCACCTATAAAAGAAAGCCCATCAGAATCACAGCAGACTTCTCAACACAAAACCTCCACTCAAGAAAAGATTGGAGTGACATATTTTAAGCCCTGAAAGAAAACAGTGTCCAAACCAGATTGATGTATCCTGCAAAATTATCTTTCAAAATTGATGGTGCTGGGCATGGTGGCACACACCTGTAATCCTAGCACTTGGGAGGCTGACACTGGAGGATCACTGTGAGTTTGAGGCCAGCGTGGGCTACATAGTGAGTTCCAGGTCAGTCTCAACTACATAGTGAGACCCTATCTCAAAAAAAAATTGATGGAGAAATAAGATTATTCCATAACAACACCTGAAGACATTCATGAACACCAAACCAGCACTCCAAAGTATTCTGAAGGATATTCTAGAAAGAGATAACAAGGATGACAACTCCATAAACCCCAACAGAATGAATCAATCAGGCAAGGAAAGAAACTAAACAGAGGAGGAAAGAAGGCAGCCAACAACAGAAGAATAACATGACAAGAGACTGTGAATACATAACAGTTATAATTATCTGTGTTAATGGTCTCAATTCATCAATCAAAAGAAACAAACTGGCAGAATGGATCAAGAAACAAGATCCAAAAATATACTGCATACAAAAAACATATTTAATTAAAAAGAAATTCATAGACTGAAGATCAAAGGATGGAAAACAATACTCCATGGGATAGGAACCCAGATAAAAGCAGGGGTAGATGTGAAATAGGAAGAAAAGGGCTAAAGGTTTAGGGAAAGTGGGAAGGGTAGGGGAAAGGTAATAAGGGAAAAGAAAAAAAAATGAGAAAATGAAAAAATGGAAATAAAGTGTTTATAAATGGGCAGGGGAGGAGGAGGTGAAGGGAGGGCAGGGACAAGGGGAAAAAATGAGAACCAAGACCTGTCATGTAAAGGTACAAGAGCCCAATGATGAATGTAACTATACTGTATACTTAAAATGTAAAATGTACCAATAAACTCAATGAGAGAGAAAAAAAGAGCAGGGGTAGTTACTCTATTTGTAGTCAAAGTGGATTTCAAGCCATGAGTGATTAAGAAAGACAAAGAAGGTCACTACATCCTTGTAAAGGGAACAATCCAAGGGGAAGAGATAAGAATCATAAATGCACCAAATAGTAAATGCACCCAATTATATAAAACAAATATTAATAGACATGAAAAACCAAATAAGCACTAATACAATTGTAATGGGAAGCCTAATACCCCACTGTCACAAATAGATCAACTGGACAAACCAACAATGAAATATTAAAATTGAACCAAATTTTGAACAAAAGGATTTATTATATGTCTACAGAGTGTGCCACCCCACAACATCAAAATACACATTCTTCTCAGCTTCACAAAGGATGTTCTCCAAAATAGACCATATACTAGTGCATAGAACATGCTTAAGTAAATGCAAAGGAATTGAAATTGTCCCATGCATATTATCAGACCATAGTGCAATGAAATTGGAAATCAACAGCAAAAAACCCATAAGAACTTCATAACCACATGGACATTAAGTAACACCCTTCTGAACAACAATAGTGTTTTTGTGTTTGTTTGTTTGTTTTTTTTGGTACTGGGGATTGAACTCAGGTCCTTGCACTTGCAAGGCAGGCCACCAAACCACTGAGCTAAATCCCCAGCCCACAACAATAGGTTTAATTGTTAAATTAAACAAGAAATTAGACAGTTTCTACAGTTAACAATGCCGATACAACATACTAGAACTTGGGAAACAATGCAAGCAGAGGGCAATTTATAGTGGTATATACCCATATCAGGAAAACAGAGTGAGCACAAATAATCTAATGTTGAACCTCAAGCTTCTAGAAAAAGTCAAGCCCCAAAATTCATATGAGGGTGGAAATGATAAAAAGCAAAGCAGAGATTAATGCAATGGAGGCTAAGAAAACAATACAAAGAATCAATTAACTGAAGAGTTGATTCTTTGAAAGAATGAATTGAAACCTATAAAAAAAGCCAATCTATAAAAAAAGAAAGAAAATACTCAAATCCATGTAATTAGGAATGAAAAACATGAAATAGATCAGCTCCTGCAGAAATTCAGAAGCTCATCAATACCTACTTCGAAAACCTGTATTATAATAAGATAGAAAACAGAAGAAATGGACAGATTCCTAGACACATATGTATTGATAAGACTGAATCAAGAAGATATAAAAGTATAAATAAACCAGTATCAGCCAAAAAATTGAATATGTAGTAAAAACCCTACCAACAGAGCTGGGGATTTAGCTCAGTAGCACTGCATCTGCCTCAAAAGTACAAGGTCCTGAGTTTGATCCCTGGTAACAAAACAAAACAAAACACCTACCAACAAAAAAAATGCCCAGGCCCTGATGAATTCACTGCTGACCTCTACAAGAAAGTTAGAGTCTTTAATGCTACTTCACAAAGCCTTTAATGAAATTGAGAGGTAAGCATTATTCCCTTCTTTCATTCCTGATGTTAAAAGCAGAGAAATAAGGGTCAATCTCGTTAATGAACATAGGTGTAAAAATCCTCAATAAGATACTGGCAAATAGAATTCAGCAAATCATCATGAAGATTTTGAACCATGACCAAGTAGGATTCATCCCAGGGATGCAGGGATGGTTCAACATACACAAATCAGTAAATGTAATACAACCATATACTCATGTCACTAGATGCAGAAAAAGTATTTGACAAGATTCAACACTCATTCATGATTAAGAAAAAAAAAAACAGACAATTGGAATAGATAGTTTTTACCTCAATCTGATAAAAGTCATGTATGATAAACCAACAGCCAACATCATACTAAATGGACAAAAACTGAAGGCTTTCACTCTAAAATCAGGAATAAGACATGGATGTCCACTGTCACCACTCTTATTCAATATAGTTCTAGAAACATTAGCCACAGCAATTAGACAAGAGAAAGAAATAAGGACAGGGAAGGAGAAGTTAAATTATTATTTGTGGATGACATGATACTCTATATCAAAGACCCCCAAAACACCACCAAAAGACTTCTAGATTTAATAACTGTTATGGCTTGTGTCTAGATATCCCCCCAAAGCTTCATGCTTTTTCAGAGGTGGCTGAATCTGGTGTGTGTGATTGATTCATGGTGGGGCTAGGCCCAAGGGCACTAGGATTAAGGATGTGAGTGCTACCCACCCTAAGTAGTCTAAATAAGATAAAAGGGCAGAAAGATGGTGTTAAATTCCCTTGTTACTTTTGCTGTCTTCTGCCACCATGAACTGTTGCCCCTCTGCCACCCTGCCTAGAGGCAGCCAGTTATGAAACTGAAACCTCTACAAATTGTGAACTAAAGAAAACTTTCCCCCTTTAACTTTTTTTTTTTTTTTTTTTTTTTTGGTACCAAGGATCAAACTTGGGTCCTTGTGCTTGTGAAGCAGGTGGCAGAACCACTGAGCTAAATCCCCGGCCCTCCTCCATTAACTTTGGGTGTTGGATATTTTGTCTCAGTAATGAGAAGAGGTATTAACACAATAACCAAATTCAGTAGCATAGTGTATACAAAGACAACACTGAAAAATCCATACCCTTCCTGTACATGAATAACAAAGTCAGTGAGAGAGAAATTAGGGAAACAAAACCTTTCACAATAGCATCCAAAGAAATGAAATACCTGGGAATCAATCTGATGAAGAAAAAGACCTCTTCATTGAAAGCTGTAGTACTCTGAAAAAGGAGGTTGAAGAGGATATCAGAAAATGGAAAGATGTCCCTTGTTCTTGGGTAGAAAGAAGCAATATAATGAAAATGGCCATACTTCTAAAGTTGTTATACAGAAAGACTTGGTCAACTGTATTCATTTTCCTCTGTGAGCTGCTCAATCAGGTTGGCCTTCGGTGTTCCCTGTGTTTAAGATCGAGTTTCATGAAAGCAGCAACTTTTTCAAGAATGTAAGATTGGTTTAGAGCTTCCATGCTTTTATTCTGCCATCCTCATGTTCTAAAACCATGAGGCTATAGGTGAAATCTCTTGCTGTTTCTCACCTCAGGTGGGGCTCTGACAGGGTGGAGGTGGGGACCTGCACAGCGAAGGACCTCACATGGAGGAAGAGACGGCTGCCTTCTGTCCCTATTCATGGAAGGAGTTTTCAGCCCAGTTCCTGGGCCTCAGAGGCCCCTCACTTTGCCCCAGGTCCCCTGTGCTAGGTCTACCAAGGCATCCGTCTTGGTTGACATTCTCTATCAGTGGCTGGGCATTCTGCCTCTCTCTGGTCTTCTGTTTCCATATTTTCTGGAGGACACTTTTCTTTGTACCTTTAGGCTTTGAGGACCCAGTCCACTGTCTACAGCTTTTTCCTCCCACCAACCCTTTGCCTGGCTGTTTTCCTGTGCTCAGGTGCTTGCCAGTTTATTTGGACAGGTTTTGTGTTTAAATTCAGGACCTAAGAGATGGACTTCATATGCATGGCAGTCTTCTCTTTCTTCCTAACATCTTTGATTTTCTTTTTATCTGCATGTAATAAGTTTTGCAGGAAGTACAGCTTCTTCAGTTCATTTTCATAAGTCTAACTGCTAAATGCAGGTTGAAGAGTGGGGTTTCTTGAATTGTTTTCAAATAACGCAGAGGATGATCTCCATCCTGCACATTTAAAATAAACAGTTGAACAAATGGTGATGATGCTGATTGTACATCTTGTGGGTTTCCTCTGAGAAGTAGTATGTAATTGAGAGAACGAATCCCATCGTTGTCATCATTAAAGTTGAGCTGTGCATTCAGGAAGCCCAGCCAGCAGACACCACTTTCCTTGGAAGGAGACTCGGCACTGGTGTTCTTCCAGGCCGGCAACACCCTCATGAACACCTCTTCCACTCTACCTATGGAGGCTTCTTTAGTTGTCAGAAAAGAGACTGCTTTCGATCTGGGAAGACCAATGGGCAGCTTTTTCTCCATCCACAGCTACCTGTCCCAGTTAAAGAAAATAGGGCTAGGACATATTTAAGTGCTACTTAGAAGAGAGAAAAATGAACCCAAACTTAAACCTATGAAAGGCAACAGCAAAAAGAAAAGATTTGCTGCAGTGCCTCCTACTCCAAACATCCCATCATGTGAAATGTAGCCACTTTACTTAGCCAACTGCCCAGCACTTCATGAGGGCCAAAGAGTGAGGGCAAGTTACCCACTCAACAGCCTCTCTCTGTGGTCAGCTGGGCTCCTCATGTTCCAAACCCTGTACTATCCTGCCCTCTTCAGAGGGACACACAGCTTCTTCTCCACCTCCTCAGTGCCATGGTCTCACTGGCATCACAGATAAGCTGCGGAGTCATGGTGGAGTTGACCCCTTTCTGAGCACCTTATCCCAAGCTCGGTTCATCACTCAGTCCTGCCCGTTCTTCCTTGCAGGGCTCCTGGGTTCCTCCATGATCATTACCACTACTCTGACCAGCCCCTCTTCCAGATGTTGCTAGAGCTTTCTCTTTAGCCTTAATTATACACCACCAGCTCTCCCTTTAAAAATAATTCACTTTTATTTCTTATTTTGAGACAGTCTTGCTGCGCCTGAATTGCCCAGTCTGGACTTGAACTTGTAATCATCCTGTGTCAACCTCTCAGAGTGCTGGGATTATAGGCGTGCACCACATGGCTGGCATTCATGTACATGCCGGACACTGATGGAAGCACGGCATCTATACTCCGCTCAGTCCCACCATCCTGTGAAATGGTAACAGTCATGGTCCTCATTTACAAACGAGGAAAGTGAGTCACAAAGCTAAATAATTTACCCAAGCTAACTGAGCTAACATGTGAAAGATCCAGGTTCAAGCCCAGGCAGTGTGGCACCCCTGTCATGTATTCTTACTTTTCGGTTCTCCCATTTTCTTCCTCTCCTCTGTGCTGGGGTTTGAACCCAGGGTCTGACAACCCTAGGCAAGAACTCTTCCACTGAGCTACATGCCCCACCCATAGTCTACTCTTAACCTCCTGGTTATCTGGGCACCAGTGAGAGGAGACGTAAGGAGGGTGGGGCAAAAATGGCAGAGCAAAGGGTGAGCAATGATGTGGAGCTCAGTGAAAGTGGGTAAAGAAACACAGAACAGTTGCGAATAAAAGACAGACAAAGGGACACCGTGTAAAAACATTGGGATGTGGAGAAAATAAAAGCAGAAAGCAGTCAGTGTGGGCTGGGAGGTGTGGCTGGCCCAGACAGGCCTTGAGGGAAGGCTGCAGACCAGGTGGAAAGCAGAGCACAGAGGAGGAAGGTGAATCTCAAGACGGTGATGGCAGCATTGTAGGTGCTGGGCTGTAGTGCAGGTTCTCAGTGGAGCCTCTGCATTGGGCTGAGGCTCGAACACAACAAGCTCTCATCTTGGCAGGGGCAGGGCTCTGACGTGCTCATGTTTGCTGTGGTTATGTTCCCTCTGCACAGGTAAAGTCTTCTCCAGAGTGTGACTTACAGAATCCTCAGTTCCTGTAAGTCCCATGTCCAAACGATGAATGGTAACTTCAGTCATGTCTGAACCTGCTCTGGGTGTGGAAGCCTCACCTCAGGGTGCCATGGAGGTGGAGTGCAACCTTTTATGGGGCCACAAAATGTGCCACCTCTGTGCTGGGCATTGCAATTGGTGGAAGCTCCAGGTGTGAAGATTGACCTTGGCCCTGGATGACACTGGGTGTTGAGAAGGCTTCTGACCTGAAGTGGTTACTGTGATCATATGAGGCACTGAGGTTGGAGCGACAGCCTCCTCAGGAGGTTCTGGAGGCTAAGGCAGGGTCTCCTCCATAGTTGGAGAAGGTGTAGCTTCTGAGTAGGTTATAGTGCCCTGGTTAGCTCAGGTCCAAAAGTTGAATTGTGATTGGAGTGGGGTTTGGATATGGAAGCCTCACCTCAGGGGAGAAAGCTCTAGACTCTGCTCCAGGGAAAGAGCTGTGGAACTGTAGACTTCTCCAGGGCTGTAGAAAGTTCAGCCTCTGTGCTGGGCTCCAGGTCTGAAAGATGAAACATAATGCAGGGCAGTGTTGGCTGCTAAGCTTGGTCCTGTAGCTGGTGATGGAACTGTCATCTTGTAATGTGGTAGGGGATGGGCTGGGGCTTGCAGTTGCCTTCCTGAAGGTTTTCCCTCCCCAGGAGCCTCAGAAGGTTGAGTTGCCTGCTCCTGATCATGGAGAAGTCTGGTCTGCACAGGAGGGCTGAAGTCTGATCTTACGCCTCCTATCAGATTAAAGAAGGTTCCATTTCCTCAGATGACTGTGTGAGTTGACCTGCAGCTTCCTACTGGATGTGAAGTGAATGGGCTTAAGGAATCTCTGAGTTCTGAGTTTGGGCCTCCAGCTGGAATTGAGAAGGTCCAACTTTCTCAGGGGCTTCTGGAGGTCAGGCCAACCCCTGGGAGTGGGCCGAGGACCCCCACATCATCAGTGCCCTATGGGTGTGCCAGGAGAATTAGGGTATGGGGCAGTTCGGGCTCAGTGGGTCCCAGGTGCTGGGGGTCAGCAGGACCCAATGCCTATTCTGCTCCAGAAATGGGGGCACCAGGACCAATAGCCAGAGCTGCTGCTAGGCAGGGAGTCAAGGAGCCCACAGGCACAGCAAGAACACGAGAGGAGGTGATCTGGATGGCCCAGGTCAGTAGAAAACAGGTGCTCTGGGCTGTGGAGTGGAACCTTTCTGGCAGCCACTTGCCCCATTGGCATGGAAATCACACATGCTTTGCCCCATCCCTTATTTGTGACATTGATAGAGAATTGCTACACAGTAAGACAGGCCCTTGCCTTGCCTCCATTTTTTTTTTTTTTGTACCAGGGATCGAACTTGGCACCTTGCACTTGTGAGGCATGCAGCAGCACCACTGAGCTAAATCCCAGCCCTTGCCTTCACTTTTTTCCCCCACACAATGTTTTGTTTTAGAAATATAAGTTTGTGTTGCTGGGCTCCTGCCCAGTGTATCAAAATGGTTGGTGACTATGTGAATTGTTTGACTTTTCAGAAATAGTCTGTTAAGCTCTGCCCCCACTCAGGAATGTTCTGTAACATCAGCCCTTTACTTCAGGAATGTTCTGTAACTCCACCCACTCCCCTTCATTGAGCATGCTCGCCTATCCTGTAGATCCCTATATAAGGATCCTCTTATTTCTGGTAGAGGGCTCAGACTCCTCCAGTATAATAAAAGGTTTTTCTTCATCTCTTCAACTGACCATCGGCTTCTCCAGTCTTCATATAATGAGAGCTGTGACCCAGAGCTTCTACAATGACTTGCAAAGCTCAGCTGTGCCTGAGAGCTGAGTTTCAGAGCCACTGCACTGAGCTGTAAAGCTCAGCTGTGCTTTCCAAGCTGTGGCACTTGGCTGCAACAGAGCTATAACACTTAGCCTTGCCTCTGAGCTGTGGCACTTAGCTGTGACACTGAGCTGAAACACTTGGCTACAGCATGGAGCTGCTCTGCTCTGCCTCAGCATTTGGTCCCAAAACTGGGAAACCAATTGAGCTGGCCCTTTGAGCCATTGATTCAGTCAGAATGGCTGCTGGGAGCCTTCTCCAAAAAATGAAATGGCATGACTCTGCCCAGTTTGGCAGTTCCCTCTTTATTGGACAAAGGTGATTGAAGACTTCACTTGTTCCACCCCCTGCCTTGCAAGTGCAAGGACCTGAGTTTGATCCTCGGTACAAAACAAAACAAAACAAAACAAAAAGCAGCTTTTACTTGTTTCTCCTGACCTGACTTGGGAGAAGGGGTGGACTACAAAACCCCTTTAGGACTTCAGGATATGGTAAAGCACCCAGTTCAAACCCAGTGTGGCCTGTCCCAATGGACAGAAGGAGAGTCTGATCACCTCTCATGGTCTCCAGTCAGAGACCCCAGTTGAGGACCACCCCTCAGGATCTGGTGAAACAAACAAACAAACAAACAAACCCAGGGACCCTGTTTGAACCTAGTCAGGCCTGTACCAGTGGAAAAAAGGAGAGAGTTTGATTACCTTTCAGTCTGGAGTCAGAGATCTCAGCAGGGACCTCCCCTCAGGATCTGGTAAAGCCTCTGAGGGCCCTGTTTGAACCCATTCAGGCGTGTCCCAGTGGACAGGAGAGTATGACCACCTTTCAATGACGACTCACCTCCTGTAATGGGAGGCGGATGGGAGCATTACCCATGTCATTCAGCCAAAATGTGCACAAATTCCCTTGAGGCATGCAGCCAGGACAGGAGACCTGTGTGATCTCCTATCCTTTGTCTGTTGTGCCACCATCGAAGGGCACTACATACACCATGGGTAACAACCATAATAAACCCACAGTCCCAGACTGCATGGTCAGAAATTTTAAGAAGGGATTTAGTGGGAAATACAGAGTTAGACTAAAGCTGGCAAGGTTGCAGACCCTCTGCAAAAGATTGGCCCCAGTTTAATGTAGTGTGGCCTCTTCATGTTCAGTCATGTTCAGATTGTATGTGCAGTCTGGAAAGTCATTACTGACAAACTAGGCTACCCTGATCAGTTCCTCTATGTGGATTCTTGGCTAGAGATCACCTAGACCCTACCCTCCTGCATCCAATTCTGCATTGCAAGGGACAGAGTCAGGTTTTCCTAGCCCAAAGTAGTGGCTATCTCTCCAATTGGAAAAAGCCAATTCCCTCTGTCCATTGGAAGTAGCAATGGACCTGCCTTCATGGCTGAGGTTGTCCAAGCCCTCTCTGATAGGCTAAAGATTAAATGGAATCTGTGAACAGCCTATCAGCCACAGAATTCAGGGAGAGTAGAATGCATAAATTGAACCCTTAAAAAACCATCTTGGCTAAGTATTGCCAAGAGACAGGGGCAGAGTGGCCAGACATGCTACCTCTGGCTGTGCTCAGAGTCAGGTACATGCCCAGACTCTTAGGTTATTCCCCTATACAATGATGTTAGGGAGACCTCCCCTAATCATTAGATATTTTAGGGGAGATGTTAGCAGTTTGGGTTAGATTAGAAAAAGAGGGCCAGGGATTTAGCTCAGTGGTTCTGCCGCCTGCCTAGAAAATGCAAGGTCCTGAATTCCTGGTACCAAAAAGGAAAATAAAAAGAGGAAGAAGAGGAAGAGGAAGAGGAAGAGGAAGAGGAAGAAGAAGAAGAAGAAGAAGAAGAAGAAGAAGAAGAAGAAGAAGAAGAAGAAGAAGAAGAAGAAGAAGAAGAAGAAGAAGAAGAAGAAGAAGAAGAAGAAGAAGAAGAAGAAGAAGAAGAAGAAGAAGAAGAAGAAGAAGAAGAAGAAGAAGAAGAAGAAGAAGAAGAAGAAGAAGAAGAAGAAGAAGAAGAAGAAGAAGAAGAAGAAGAAGAAGAAGAAGAAGAAGAAGAAGAAGAAGAAGAAGAAGAAGAAGAAGAAGAAGAAGAAGAAGAAGAAGAAGAAGAAGAAGAAGAAGAAGAAGAAGAAGAAGAAGAAGAAGAAGAAGAAGAAGAAGAAGAAGAAGAAGAAGAAGAAGAAGAAGAAGAAGAAGAAGAAGAAGAAGAAGAAGAAGAAGAAGAAGAAGAAGAAGAAGAAGAAGAAGAAGAAGAAGAAGAAGAAGAAGAAGAAGAAGAAGAAGAAGAAGAAGAAGAAGAAGAAGAAGAAGAAGAAGAAGAAGAAGAAGAAGAAGAAGAAGAAGAAGAAGAAGAAGAAGAAGAAGAAGAAGAAGAAGAAGAAGAAGAAGAAGAAGAAGAAGAAGAAGAAGAAGAAGAAGAAGAGGAAAAAGAAGAAGAAGAAGAAGATTGGAAAAAGACACCCCTCCAGCCTATTTGGCTAGGGCCATACACTGCTGTAATTGCTATCCCCACTGCTGTCAAGTTTACAGGTATTATCCTGTGGGTACATCATACCCAAATAAAAAAAGGCCCTCCCCACAGGGGTCCTGGACACCTGGAATATACACCAGGATTCCTTAGGATTTGACTTAGATGGAAGACCAGGACTCCACCTTGCCTTGGAGACAGCACCAGCAGACAGCAGCCCTGGTCTAGTCACACCAGGAGTTGACTAGTCCACATGTGGCTGAAGTTTGAGGACAGTTTATGAGATGTAGCTGGAGTTACTCTACAAAACTGCCATGCCTTGGACTTACAAACAGCAGAAAAGGGGCATCTTTTATCTTTTCAGGACAGAGTGCTATTTCTATGTTAACAAATCAGGGGTCATACATCAAGACATAAAAGGTCTCAGAGACAGAGCTGCCAAATTCCAGGAACAATCCCGAACTAGTGGGTTTTGGAGTTTCTCCTGGGATAACTGGATAGCATGATTTGCCCCCCTGCTTGGAACCCTGGTCCCATTTTTCTGTTGTTAATGATTGGTCCTTGTCCGTTCAAGTGCCTTACAGAGTTCCTACGAGACTGAGTTCAGGCTCTCACAAGACAGTCAGTACAACATTTACTGGTGAGAGCTCACATAAACTACGACCTTGTACCTACTACTGATGCCCTATGCGGCTATGCCTAAACAGGGGCATCAGAGAGGGGGAATGATAGAGAAGTGCTATACAATAAGACAGGCCCTTGGCTTGCCTCCATCTCCCCCGCCCCCAGAATGTTTTGTTTTGGAAATGTAAGTTTGTGTTGCTGGGCTCCTGGCCCAATGTTTCAAAATGGTTTGTGGTTGAACCTTGTGACCTTTCAGAAATGTTCTGTTAAATTCTGCCCCTTCACAAAAAGGTTCTGTTGAGCTCTGCCTCCTCTCAGGAATGTTCTATATAACTCCACTCCTCTGCTTCAGAAATGTTCTGTAACTCTGCCTCATGTGTTTCAGGAATGTTGTGTAATTCTGCCCTTTCACTTCAGGAATGTTCTTTAACTCCACCCACTCTGTAACTCTGCCCCTTTCCTTCAGGGATGTTCTGTAACGCTGGCCCCCTGCTTCATTGAGCATGCTCACCTGTCCTGTAGATCCCTATATAAGGAGGCTCTCATTTCTGGTAGAGGGTTCAGACTCCTCTGAGCTCACCAGGGCTCGACGGTGTAATAAAAGATGTTTCTTCACCTCTTCAACTGACCATCAGCTTCTCCAAAGATAAAGAGCTGTGACCCAGAGCTGCCACACTGACTTGCAAAGCTCAGCTGTGCCTCAGAGCTGAGTTCCAGAGCCAGCACACCAACATATAAAGCTCAACTGTGTCTCAGAGCCGAGTTCCAGAACTACCACACTGAGATGTAAAGCTCATGGGTGGGGCAGGGCAGAGCTTCCCACAGAGTCAAAGGGCTGAGCCTTAGGATACTAGATGTTTTTGTTCTTAACTGCTCCTGAGTGTTGACACTGATGGAAATTCCAGCTGGTGAGCATGGAAGTCAATCTCACTGGAAGGCTGAGCCCAGTCAGATCAATCTCTTATGAGTACACTCAGGTCTCTGGTAACTCCAACAAGACTTCTCAAGGCCTCAGCTTTTAGGGCTGTGGCACAGGAGAGCAATTCTGTTCAGAGACTCTACTCAAGTTTCCTTCGAGCATGGCCTGCAAAGTTCACCTCATGTAAAACTCAGTAGGGAACACAATGCCATTCAATAGTTTGACCACTTCCTAGGCTCACACTGAAGCAGCTGATTATTAGATGAGTTGTATTTACCCAGTGTGTCAGTGCCATGAATGAAAACAAAGACTGAATTCTGCATTCAGCAGTTCATCTGTTTATTTGGAAAGAAAATGATTGTGATAATAGCTAACATACTTTGTGTGCTTACCATGTGAGCACAGTTCAGAGCTTTTATATTAGCCTCACATAGCATAAGGAAGATGGAACAACCAGCCCTGCTTCCCAGATAGACATTGCAAATTTGAAATATTACACTATCTACCACTTTCTTGGGCTGTGAAACCCCAAATTGTTTCAAAACTAAGTGACAGAGTTAGGATTCCAACCTAGGTGTCCAAAGCTTATAATTACTGTTCTGTCCAAGGGCAGAACAACAACTTGGATCACACACTTTTTGAGAGAGCTGGAAAAACATTGTACATCAGTAATACTTGCTCTTTTTTTCTCATGAAGGTCATAACAAATATCAGATGATTGTTATGAAAGAATTTAGTGAATAAAAGCTTAATATGAAGCACAATCACTGTCCATATTTTTATCCAGCCCACTGTTCAAGTGTGTCATTTGCTCATTGAGACTGAAGTACTTCAAGGACAGTCAAGTAAGTCTCACCCTGGCTGGGGATCTGGCTCAGTGGGAGAGAGCCTGCCTTGCAGGTGAAAGCCCCATGGCATTCCCAGTATGGGGGTGGAGAATGTCACCCCAAGCAGAATGGACAGTTACTGGAATGCATATAATCAGGGCTTCTGAATAGCAGGTGTCCAGGCCATCCTCATTTTCATGAGGAATGACACTGGTTCTAGATCCACCCAAAGCAGATGGATTAAGAATTCCTGTGTCCGTGGTGACCATTCTATAGGCAGACATACTGGGAGGGTGTGGATGGATGGCTCTGTGGTGGGCACATCCTGGTAGGGCCATTCACCCTGCCTGATCTATTGTGGAAGTCCCTGATATGTCACAAGGGAGATGTAACAGGCCACAGAGATCAGGATGACAAGTGGAAGCCAACCTCCTGCAGACACCCACCTCCTGTGCAGTGGGGCAGGAATCATCCTAGGAAAGATCCGGAGGTGCTGCAGGTGAGCCACATTCCCCCTGATCATCGCCATGGCAGCCCACTATGCTCCACTCAGCCCCAGCCCTGCCTTGGACCCAAACCCAAAGCTGAAGTCAGTGGGTGCTAGAAAAGCTCAGTACATCAGCCCACTCTCCCCAGGTATCTATCCCACTCTTTCTGACTGAAAGTTTCTACAAGAGTTTATGGAACTCTGTGGTTTGTTTTTGTGGTATTGGGGATTGAGCTCAGGGCCTTCACATTAACATCCCCAGCTCTTTATTTTTTGAGACAGAGTCTAACTTTCCCAGGCTAAGCTCTAATGTGGGTCCTTCTTCCTCAGTCTCCCAGAGTACTGGTAAAGGTCAGGAGCTGCACTCATAGGATGCTCCTTAGCATTGTGACCAGGCCCTTGGTGTTAAACATGAGTTCCACGTGTGTGTGTGTGTCCATGTGCACGTGTGCACCTCTCCCAGCACTGGAGTCCTGGGTGCCCAGCACGTTCTGTACCCACCACTGCTCATGCTCACTCTTTCCCTCTGAGCTGCCCCCATACCAAGGCTGCTCTCCATCTGCCACTGAGCTGGGTCCAGGGTGGAGTCTCCCTGTAGCCCCTGCTGTACACCTCTCTGTGAACTGGGTTCGACCAGGACCAGCCCTCCACACTCTCCCTGTTCTGGGGACATCTTGCCATCAGGGTACACTTGACCCCACAGGCGCACCACCCCCATATGGAACCAGCTCCCCTCCTGGGGCTGTGAGTGTACTAGATGCTTGCTCTCCTGCACAGAACCCGGCCCACAGAAGATTCACAATTGACACTGGTTGGATAAGTGAAGTTGAGCAACCGCATCAGATTGAGGGTTTCCCCCATCAGCAGGAAGCTAGAAGAGTGTCTTCTCTTTCTTACCATACCTGCTATGTGTGACCTAAGGCAACCTCTTTGGCCTCAGTTTCATCTGTAAAATGGGAGTAGTGAAGAAACCTTGCTCACCAGGGTAGGCACTCACTGCTTGGCACAGTAGATACCCAAACACCTTATCTCCATCCCGTTTAGTAAAGTGCTCTCAAAGTGCTGGACACTTCCCAAATGTGAATCACTGGTTGTCTGCCCAGGGATTGCATCTCAGAGAACAGCTTTATTACTAGAACAGTCCACATGGTGCACAAAGCCAACAGTAATTAGAATAATCACCTTTCTGAGCATCCATAAAATGCTAGACCCTAGGCCAGCTATGTTAAACAAAGCATGTCATAGGCACTGTGGGTCCTCATCACTCCCATTTTGTAGATGAGGAAACTGATGCACAGGGAGGTTGGCTACTTCTCCAGTCACAGAGCCAGGAAGCAGAGCAGCCAGGATGTCTCAGCCCAGGATCCAAGGCTTCTCACTCCTGAATCCAGCACTCCAGAGCTGTGGGCCCTGAACCCCAGGCAGCCTTGTAGCAAGAGCTCTTGGTGCAGGGGATGGGGTCAGAAGAGGGCTCTGGCAAACTGGCCCTTCTCCATACCTACCCTTTCCCCAGGGCTTGGGACCGTGGTCCTGAGCAGCCTCTCTGAAGCACTGTTCCTCCCAGCTTCTGTCACACAACACTCAGTGTTCCCACCCAGCTAAAGTTTGTAGAGGCAGTCAGTAACACTGCAGCCTGTGGGCTTCTGGGAGGACTGAGCAGGGTACAGGTGAGGGCCTCTGCATCCTCAGGACCCATCACACCTCTGTTTTCAGGATTGCCCTGCATGTACCCATCTGAGCTCACACCCACCTGTGTGCCCAGAGTATAGCCTTGTGCATCATGGACAAGGGCTCCACTCATAGTGCAGCATACAGCCATCTCCTCTGTCCTGATTTAACAGTGAGAAAACCCAGGTGAGCTTCCCCTCTCAGGCTCCCCTTTGTCAACAAGCCAGGATGCTGAGCTCCTGAGCTCCCTCCCTTATCCCCAGCCCTGTTGGTCATGGATTGTTTTATAGTTCAGAGTTCTGCTAGTGTTTTGCTAGAGTTCACTTTCCATTTGGCCAGGTGGGTTTCATGCTCCTCTGGAACCTACTTCCAGTCATCTGGGGCTTCATGTGCTGCCTGCAGTTGTCTGAGCAGTGTCATGAAGGCCAGTGGCTAACCAGGCCCCTTTGCTCCTAGAGCAGAGGTGCAGGTGCCTGTGTCAGCATAGGCTTCCAACCTTTTGTCCATTTCTCACCTCCACCACAGCAAAGAGAGGAGATAAGAGAAACCACTAAGCTGCCCTCAATTGTCCAAGCTCAGGTGCCTGCTTGGGTGGCACCAGGGTAAGGATATGCATGGGCCATTAGCCCAGCTGCTCTCTGAAGGCCCCATTTCTGCCCTCACCTAGGCTGGCCACTTGCGGTCAGCAGAGTCACCATGGCCTTGGCCTTGAGCACGAGGTTCTCCTTATTCAATGCTGCATTGAGGGAAGTTGGCACCACAGGTGACACAGGATTTGGGGGCCAGGGTCTCACAATGGGAGGTTCCATGTCCAGCCAGACAATTGTGCTTGGACACGATGGTCTCAGTGGGAACTGCCTGGGTGCATCAGGAAGCCCCAGGCTACTCATGTCGCTTTGTGGGAGGGGACATATCCCTGAGGGGAATCTCAGCCTCCTTTTCACAAGGCAACTCCATCAGGCCCCTCCCCACTGGCTCAGTTGAATGGTATTTGTTTATTATTCTGCTGTGTTAATTTCACTGTTTTACTGTCTGGACTCAATTCCCTGACCCCGCACCTTCACAAGGACAAGGCTTCTACTGTCCCTGCAAGAAAGGGCTACTCTTCTTTCCTTGGTGTGGACCCCATACCTGTCCTCACTGCACCCATGTGACACCCACAGGGGCTCAATGTGAAGCCAGCAGGGTGCAGACAAACCTACCACCAAACCCAATACCCATCCACAGACACACTTTGGGACTCACAGGAGGCCATGCAGCTGTTTCTTCTGTTACAAAATCTTTCTTTGGATACAAAACCAGGATGACAAAGCCCTCACCATGTCCGTCTCCCTGTGCCCTGCCCACACCCTCATGATCACTCCCAAATCAGCCCCCCAAATCCATGCAAGTTTCTTTTAAGCATCAAGCCCATCACAAACCTGTGTCTTCATGCTGAGTGGCCCTAGATCCGCCAGCATGTGTGCAGGGCCCCTGAGCAGGAGGGGTTGGTCCAGGTCCTCCCTAGAGGTTGTGCTTCTGCACAGAGACCTGGTTCATCTTGTTTTGGGGAGCTGCGGAGACCACAGAGGGCCAACACTCAACCAGGCAATAACATGGGTGCATCTGCTTTGCCTGCATGGACTCAGGCAGGTATCTTGTGTGGTTAAGCTTGTACTCTCCTATGATGGCTGGGGTATGATCTGTCCTCATGATTTCTGTCACCCATGTCAGAACCTGTGAGAGAACTGACCCCTGGCCCATGGGAGATGGGGCATGGGCACCATGCAGGGTGGCTTGGTAAGCAAGGTTGTCCTGAGGCTGCAGGGACATCACACCCAGAGGAAGGGCATTTCTGCTGGATCCATTTGCTTTCTTTTGAGGAATTGTTCTTCCCAGTTCCAACTAATTATGGAAGCTGCCAATTACAGTTCCCCACTTCTGGGGGCTGATCAGACCTTCAGATACCTGTAGGGAGGATGATGGGGAATAAAAGAAGAGACAAAATTTCAGGTATAAGGGGAATGGGAGGAACCTGCCTGTAGTAGACAAGCTTGACTCTCTCCGAGGCTTGATCCACTTTTATTAGCCAGCAGTAAGTGCAGGGGGAGGGGTAGTGTACTTTCCCTGGAACAGGGACTGCATAAGACTGAGGCAATAAAAAATGAGAAACAAGTTAAGCCTCACAAAGGGAACAAGTTAGTAGTCCTTTCTCACACCTGGATTCCTGTTTTTTATTTATTTTTTTTTTTTGCATTGTCTTTGGCAGATGTTATCTTGCCTTAGGAGTGCTGTGATTTTAAGCTTTACCCACATAGCCAGGAAGCATGCAGCTTTCCACATACTTCCTTATTTCTAAAGCAGGTCACACAGGTCTCCAAACTGTGGGACCTAAGTCCCCAAAATTCTCCTCACATAGGTCCCCACCCCCACCCCCAGATATAAATGGAGCAGGTTGAGGCAGGGCCAGTCTCCTCCTTCACCTCTTTCTCTTTCTCCTCCTTCCCCTTTTTGTGGTCCTGGCAATTGAACCCAGGGTCTTCACATGGACCTATGGCCCCAGCTATTTTTTCTTTGTTTTAAAATTTTAAACAGAATCTTCCCAAGATGATGAATAGCTCCAAGTGGGCTGGAATGTGTGATCCTTCTGCATCAGCCTCCCATGGTGCTGACATTACATGTACCACCATGCGTAGCTTAGGCCAACTCAGAACCTGTTTATCTTGACCTTGTTAACTCTCACAGGGATGACCATGTTATTATAAGCTAATTTAGGTACAAACATTATAGGTAGTCAGAGAAGGCTAGGCTCTTGAGGCAGAAAATGAAAACGCATCACAGCTGTGGCTGAAGGTGAATCTGTTAAAGGTCAGGCCTCAAGATAAAGACGGAAGAGCCAAAAGCTGGGGATTTGGCTCAGTGGTTCTGCCACCTGCCTCACAAGTGCAAGGGCCTGAGTTTGATCCCCATTAACAACAACAACAAAAAAGACGGAATGGCCAAGACTACATGCCCCCGCAAGGGATAAGGAATAACTTGAACGTTATGCTACAACTGGTATCACCAGGTAGAAATAAAGTCTAGATAGACATCAATTACCCAGGTGGATGACCAGGACCTCCTCATCCTTCCCTTCCTAAAAAGCTCTTTGTTCTTTCCATGTACACTTGAAACGTGACCAGCTTCACCACTGGATCAATATTACCGATGTGACTATACTTGTAAGCATACTGGTTGATCATTGTTTTGACCCATGTTGTACTCACCTTGTGATTTTGTACCCACCTCATGCTTTTGCTCTATAAAACTTCCTCTGTGAAGTAGGGTCTGTGGCAACTCATTTTCAGGTCTCCTCCTATCTCTCAAGAGCTATTTTTGTCAATAACATTTTTCTTACTCTTAACCTCCACTGTTCCTTAGAATTCATTCTTTAATTTCGGGGAACACAAACTTGGTGTACCTGACATCTAGCAGGTTGGGAGTTACTTTTTTTTGCCCTTTACGTCATTTGGAGGTCCCACTGATATAAAACTGGAAGGAGGTATAAGAGTTTGCTTTTGTTTCATGGATTCTGGGTTGACTTGTTTAGATAATCAGAAATTGTCATTCTTGTTTGTTAATTGCTTATGCCTTGTCTTTTTTTACACTTTGTTTTTTGTTAAAATGAAATTTAAGTTGAGAACACGGTAAGATTATCATGTTTCTTTGATGTAACATTTTATTTTTGCAGGCAAAGTCTTGTATTCGAGGTGTTTTATAAGCTGCATTTGGATTTACTAAATTGATTAACTTACTGGTGTTCCTTGCTTGACCTGTTTGACTTATTTTGACAGATGTGGTTTGTTGGCCTAGTTTAGGAGTGCAAGGCAAAAGTAATGTTAGAGTGTCCCCTAGTGGACTTTGATACTAACCAAAATGTGAATTTCTAAAATACTATAAAATGGGTCTTTTGATGAAATCTAGTTTTTTAACCAGTATGCCTATAGCTTTCTAAAGCCCAATGTCACCTTACCCAGAAGCCAGCTATGGCATGCAGAAAAATAACTGTTTCACTTCCACTCACAAGTTGAAGCCTCAATGGTCCTGTAATACTGACACTGAAGGGCAAGAGTACATCAGCTGAAGACATCCTGATTCTTTGAGAACTGAGTAGTAATAATAAAAGAAAAAGTTTCACTGGGGGAAGGACAACTTCCTTATTAGCCTGCTATCTTGTCCCACCTACTATTGTGAGAATGCTCTCTTTACCACCCTCATCAGCATAAGATCCTCGTCCACATAGGGTTACTGCTATCCCCTAAGACCCTCCAAATACTGGCTACTCCCTCCAAATACTGGCTAGCTCGAAGTGTTTTTGTCTTTGCTTACGGAACTACTGACCTCCAAAATTACACAAGTCTCTATTGTCTTTCTTTCTTTAGCTCTTCCTATCCCCCTTTCTAGGCAGTTGGAGGATTGATCATCCTCTGATAGATCATTTACAAGAGGCATTGATGAAGCATATATCCCTGGCTCCTGATTTAGTAGAACAACAGATTATTCTTTTTTTTTTTTTGAGACAGGGTCTCACTATGTAGTTGAGACTGACCTAGACCTCACTATGTATCCCAGGCTGGTCTCAAACTCACAGCGATCCTCCTGCCTCAGCCTCTCGAGTGCTGGGATTACAGGTTTACGCCACCATGCCTGACTTTTTTTTTTAGAACAGATTATTCTTAAAGACAAGTTTATCACTCAGTGAACCTCAGATATTACACTCATTAAGTATCAAGTGAGGTATCTGGTGCAAAAGCCATCTTTTGTAGTTTTTGCCTAACATCGGAGGGAAAGATAGCTCCTGACTGACAGGGACAGGAGTCACCCAGAAAGTGGGTTGCCTACCAACCCTCCTTCTCAAGAGTGTTTTGATTAAAGCCACAAGGGGAGGCAGGTTCAAGGTGGGACAAAACTAGAGTCAACTAATAAGAATAAAAGTATATTCGCTTAGTAATATGGATCCAATGGAAAACCACAAGGTGAGTATGATGTGGGACAAAACTAGGGTCAATTAATAAGAGTACAACAAATGCAGTCACTGAGCTAATACTGGTTAAAGGGGGATCAAATGGGGAAGCAAACTGTAGCATGCATACATGGACCGAATAAGGATTTCTGGAAAGGAATGTGCTAAGGGAGGTTTTAGTCCCCACCAAAGGTGATTGATGCCTATTTAGAGTATCAATCACTACTGTTCATCCCTAGGGAAAGTATGTGAGTGTAGCAGTTCCTCTTTTTTTTAATCCTGGCCTTCAGTAAATGTGCCTCAATTTTCTTCTCTATTGACTCCAAGGGCCAGCCCTTGTTGTTTGTCTGTCTGTTGTCATACAGTTACTCTGGTTCTGAATCTCGGATCAGGAAGGTGAGGGGCGGAATCACCAGGCAGACTCCAGGGAGGTTTCTGGAACTTTTCTATTTTTTGTTTGTTTGTTTGTTTGTTTGTTTTGAGACAGGGTCTCACTATACAATTGAAATGGACCTGGAACTCACTATGTAGCCAAGGCTGGTCTCAAACTAACAGCGATCCTCCTGCCTCAGCTTCCCCAGTGCTGGAATTACAGGTGCGTACCACCACACCTGTAATCCCAGCTAGAGGCAGAAATCCCCAGCTAGGCAAGAGAAATGCAGTTTTGACATCAGCCTGGGCAACTTAGCGACACTCTATCTCAAAGTCAAAAGTCAAAATGGATGGGGATGTAACTCATCCCTAGAGTACTTACCTCGCATTCACAAGGTCCTGAGTGCAATTCCTGGAACCGAAACAGGAGAAAAAACACATAAATAAATCAAAGCATATATATAGAAAACAAATCATAAAAGACTCAAAGGAGAAGGAGAAATGAATTATGAGGCCCCAAAATAACGGACAAAATGCAATACTAAATCGAGTGCGTACACGCTCGGGTGGGGGGCTCGTGCTCTGTGGCCATCAGGGGCCTGGCTCTGACGGAGACGGAGACCGGGAAAAGGGGGCACCGCGGAGGGCTCGGGACGGGACTCGAGAAGGCGGGGCGGACTCGAGAAGGCAGCGCGCCAGGAGGCTGCTGGTCGGACCCGCCCACCGCGCTAAGGCACTGACCGGCAGGCTACCGGGGCTGGAGGTGAGTCTGAGGTGAGTCCGGAGCCCGCT
>NW_022900949.1:30889263-30966614 GCF_012274545.1 Fukomys damarensis
AGGGAGCGGGCTCCGGACTCACCTCAGACTCACCTCCAGCCCTGGTCTCCGGCCGGTCAGTGCTTTAGCGCGGTGGGCCGGTACGGCCAGCAACCTCCTGGCGCGCTGCCTTCTCGAGTCCGTCCCGAGCCGCTCCGCGGTGCCCCCTTTTCCCGGTCTCCGTCTCCGTCAGAGCCAAGACCCTGATGGCCGCAGAGTGCGTGCGAACCTCCCTCGCCAACGCCGCCGCCCCGACCTGAGGGTGTACGCACTCGATTTAGTTTTGCATTTTGTCGGTTATTTTGGGGCCTTATAATTCATTTCTCCTCCTTTGAGTCTTTTATGATTTGTTTTCTATGTATATGCTTTGATTTATTTATGTGTTTTTTCTCCTGTTTCGGTTCCAGGAATTGCACTCAGGACCTTGTGAATGTGAGGTAAGTACTCTAGGGATGAGTTACATCCCCATCCATTTTGACTTTTGACTTTGAGATAGAGTGTCGCTAAGCTGCCCAGGCTGCTGTCAAAACTGCATTTCTCTTGCCTAGCTGGGGATTTCTTCCTCTAGCTGGGATTACAGGTTTGTTCTGATGCATCCGGCTCCTTTATGTTTTCTTCTACTTTTCTTTCTGTGGGTTTTTGGTTTGTGATTATCGTTAAAATTACATAACTTCTTTTAGTTGTAATAGTCTCTCTTAAGCTAATAATGCCTTCAAGACCCACAAGCACTGCACTGTTTTCACGTTTACACTTACTCCTGCTCATGTCTCAGTTTATGTTTTAATTATTTTGTAGTGCTTATCAAATGTTGGTAGTTGGTGTGGGCCGGAGGAAGTGGGGTAGGGGGGCTAGGTAGTGGGAGGAGGAAGTATTGAAGATTATCTCTCCCCAGAGAGAAAATATAAGGAAGCCAAGGCAGGACACTGATGGGCACGGTGCTGGAAGAAGACCATGAAGGCACGAAGGTGAAAAGCAAAGCCCACAGACCCCTTTCCTCTGCAATTGCTATGACAAGGTAGGTATTTTCTAAAGAGCAGTGGAATCGTGATGTCTCACATCGGTATGAAAACTGGGAACATTAAGCATCAGCAGACACGAAGATTGAAGGGAAGGAAGACTAGAAATAGGAGTAAATATTGAGGAAATAGAAGCCTAAGCTTTTTTTCCTTCCTTTTAAAATTTCTTTGAAGACTAGAAATTGCATGCAGGAAGAGCAGCGGTGTGGTGTGGACTTTATAACAATCGTCTTCCTCAAATGTAGGTAAAAGGAGAGAGTCGGGTGCACACCTGTCACCCCAGCGTTCCGCTTCTGCAAGATGAGCTCCAGTTTGCGGCCATCCCGTGCTGCGTGGTGAGTTTAACATCCGTCTGAGTGACATCGTGAGACCACATGTCAGGACACAACACAAACTAAAAGTTAAAACTCTGTAAGTGAAAGAGACAAATTGGTAAAGGAGTTTTAGTGTAATATTTTTCTATTTCACATATATAATATTGACATGGGGTACTGGAATTCATGAAGAACATATTATGTGATCCCTGGAAATTTCTTCTCGGGTTACTTCAATGTACTTTTACAGTCATTTCGCTTCCTAGGAGGCATGTCAAAGTTTAGCGTATTGACACTGAGAAACCCTAAAAGCATTTTGTATTACTTAATAGGAAATCATTGAAAAATCATCATGTTAAAAATGTGTTTTGATAAAAAGTAGCTATATTATCAAACCAGAAACCAAGCCCACTGAGGAGATGGCATTGTTGTGTATTTTCCAATCTTGCTGACGAGTGGGTTGAGGGAAGAGAGCAGCAGTCCTTTATTTATCACCGTATGCAGTTGTTATGAGATGCTGTTGTGCATAAAGGTTGTGCAGAAAGGGATCACACGATGTTTCTAAGTGGCCCATGGAGAGAGGGGTTCATTACCTGTTCGTGGAGAGTGTAGGATAGACTTGTGTCCTTTTCCTGTCGCTTACCATTTGGAAAGGGCACACTGCATCAACAGTGAGCATAAGGGGTCGGCCACAGTGCGACATTTCACAGTGTTAAACGGTGATGATTAGTCCGTAAGAGAGGGTAGGTAGGAGGGAGTGCATGTGGAGCTATGTGCAGAACTCTAAAGCACAATGTAAAAGTGAAAAAAGAGTCGAGTGACCAGTCCAGAATCATGTATGTTTAAAATGCTCACTTGATCACTTACAGAACAAGATGTCAAAAACCTGTAAAGACAAAATAGGTTTGAATGATACATTCACCAGCGTGACTTATTTGATATGTATAAGACACACCATCCAGTTGGTACTGCATCGGAGTTCTCTTGCAGTGCATGTGAAATGTCTGTAAAGGGAGTCACACACTGCCCAACACGTTCACAAAACTATAGTTAATTCTCCAGTTCCCCCATGATCTGTATTCCATGTTCTGATTATCCATATGCTTCAATTTTCCAGAATCACACTGGAAAAAAACAGTGAGTTTTCTAAAAGTACTTGAAGCGTTGGGATAATACTTCTAAATACCTCATTCTCAAGGAGGAGCACCTCAAAAGCAATTAGAAACTATTTCAAACAAGTCAGCTAAGCCCGCCTAACAGTTGTAGTCCACTCTTCACCCTGCGAAATGTGTACTTTCAACTGCTCATATCAAAAGTTGGTATAAAATAGTGCTTTCAGACTAAGAAGCTAGAAAAAGAAGAAACATGAGTAAAAGGGAGAAGAAAGTAAATAAAAGATTTCAAGTGGAAATCAATATAAACAGGGAGAGAAACAAGAGTGCAAGCTAACAAACTCCCTCCAGGCCCAGCAGGAGCAGTTAGGATGGGTGAGCCCAGTGCACTCCTGATTCAGGAGCAGACATTTGAACGTTTCTCCCTTGAGGACAGAGCAGACTGTGCAGTTGTGTAGATGCCCATCACTGCCTTTCTTCCTGGTTTGTTGGGTGTTTTTGTCATGAAAAGCCATCGAGTTTTCTGAAATCACATTTCCTCACCTTTTGAGGTTATCGTTCATACTTTACTTTTCTTTTTATTTCATTAACAATGCACACACACTGATTTTTGTTTGTGACCCAAGTGTGCATTCCTAATCCATGTCCCACTCAGTCCTGATATATACTTTGCTAATAAGCTGTTTTGGTTTTCTAGTATATTGTCGAAGATGTTTGCGTGTGTATCCCTAAGGGGCACTGGTCAGTGCTTTTCTTTTCTTCCTGTGCAGAGAGAGGGTGGGGGTGTGGAAAAGATGGCTACCCAGGTGCCTTTGCCCCTGGTTTCTTTTTCTAGGATTGGGAACCCTTCCTTCTAGGTGGATATTGGATCCTCTTCCCCATCTGATTGGTTCCCTGGGCTGCCATTTAATGGGTCTCAGGCAGCAAGACCCTAGCTTGGGCATGTTGGCCCACATGCACATTCCCTTTGGGTGGCCTCTGACTTCCTCCTGGCCATTTGTCCTTGTAAAGACCTTATCTTGGGATTGAAATGGCTGGCTAGGAGGGGCATTATAGAAAAGGCAACTTCGAGTTAGTGATTAATTGAGGGGATGTGTGTGCATCTAGTGCAGTCGTATTGTGACCCTAGAGAGAAAGAAGTACATATATGTATACAAGTAAGAGTTTTCCTTTAAGTCATGTAGCTGCCACTTGTTTCCTTTGCATGTTATTGCAGGGTGGGGAGGTTATCCTGGCTCCTGCCTTCCTCATGCTTTGCCTATCAGCTCTTCCTCTGCTTCATCTTGTGATTAGAGAGTATTCCTTCCTTAGTTGTAAATTGTTATGCTGCTTGGGCTCTGTGGTGTCTTGCTGTATGTGGTTTTCATGTTTTTACCATTTTTCTTTTAATTGTTTTAAAATGAATTTTTTTTAGTAAAGTTCTAATTCCTTTAGTCAGGATTAGCCAGTGAATCTAAGGGCAGATGCAAAGCTGGTTGTACCAAGATTCTTACTACTTTCTTTAATGAAGACTAAGGAGGGCCTTGTTTTATGCTTCTCCTGCATACAGACCCCCTACCCCTGCACAACCATGTGTAAATGTGCAAACTTAGCTCTTAGCAACCAGGTGCTTCGGCATTTATTGATTACACAGGTGTGGTTAGGAATAGGGTAGAGGGACTCATGTGGCATCTGTGATATCAGCTGGTATGAGCAAGGCTTGTAGACAGGAATAGTCATACTTGTAGAAGGAGCAAAACTGACCAAAGATTGGTCATGCTTAACTAGTAAGTTACTGAAAGCAGTTAAGGGATGGGCAGCTCTGGGGACGGAATGTGGATTGGAGTCACCTGGTCCTCGGCTGCAGCGTTATCTCACCAGGGGCCCTGCAGCTTCAGAGAGCAGTACTTACATCTCCTCGGCAGCTGTTGGTATACAAGCTGCACTAGCCTGCTGCACCATCAGTCAGGCTCCTGTGAGTCGCATAGGCTCTGATCCCACCCCGAGTACATTATAGACAAATACCAGGGGAAAAAATGCCTGCTCCATATTACAGCCTGCTCTGACTTTGGTCAGAGTGGGCTGCCACGAGTCCCCTTCCCACATATGCTCCCTTTGCTGTCTCTAAATTTGATTTCTTTTTTTTTTCAGCTTTAATTGAGTTTATTGGTACATTTTAGGGATACAGTACAGTTACATTCATTGTTGGGATCTTGTACCTCTACATGACAAGTCTTGATTCTCATTTTTTCCCCTACCAAAACCAATCAAGTGATATTGATTCATTACTACTGACTAGTATATATGGATCAGATTTCCTTCTGAATGTCATGTTGCCATCCCAGCACCGAGGATCCCACAGAGCATTCAGTTTTCAAGCCTTGCCTCCGTACATTACTGCAGTCTGTGACAGGAAAGCAGTCGCCTTTTTCATGCCCTTAGCAGTTTCAGAGCCATCGCATTCATTCTGTAGGATTTCTGCCACTCTGGAATTGTCTGGGGTTTTCATTGATAGCACACAAGTGCCTTTTTGGCCAGGTGCCCTAGATGGTGAGCACCTTTCTTAGCAGTCTGAGAGAGGATAGGCCGTCTCATTCAGGGTGTTGGGTTCCAGCCGTGGTCCTTACTTCCTGCAATGTGTTGGCAGCTTTTCCCCACTGTAAAAGCTCCATTTTTTCTTTGCCATGGGAAAGCATCTGGAGAGAAGACAGTTTGAGTCCAGCAGCAGACATCCTGTTTCTCATTGCACTTTCATGTGGAGATCTTCATTTAGCATCTGTCCGTCGCTCTTGCCTGTGACACTTCCTAGTCCAGTTCTCGCCTGCAGTTGAGTTTGCATTTCTCTCATTCCTTCTGTATTAGATAGGGTTTGAGTAGAAGGAAGAGCTTCCTTTCTCCACTTAGGGATTCATTAAATTATTCGATGACGTAAGTGTGGGCTCTCGTATTTCTTTTATTTTGTGGCGTAGTCTAAGCTTCTCAGATTGTTCCAGCTTTGGCCACCGACTGTTCGTGCAGATTTTGACAATATTTTTATTTTTGAGTAGTTCTTAATTTGCAGACTACTCACGAAATAGTGTTCTGTTTCTAGATCCTTCATCTCACAAATTTTACAGTTGCTTGTGTACTAGTTTGCTAGGCCTGACACAGCAAAGCTCCAAGAACAGGTGACCGAAGCAAGAGAAACCTCTCTTCTCCCAGGGCTGGAGAATGAAAGTCCAAGCGAAAGGCGTCATCAGGTTTGGTTTCTCCTGTCTCCCCTGTCCTTGCTTCACATAGTTTCCTCTGTGCTGTGTCCTCTCACGGTCTCTGTCTGAGTGTTGTTCCTGTCCTCATCTGGTCTGCTCTCAAGGACTTGGGACATAGTTGATTGGGACAAACCCATGTAACCTTATTTGTACATCATGACCTCTCTGAATGTCCTGTTTCCAGTCATATCCTCAGGGACAGAAAGTGAGTGCTGCCACATAGGTCCTGATGGGAATCCGTGTAGTTCATAACATCGGGAAAAAAACTAAGAAACTGGTATTGAATAATACTCTTAACTATACCTCAGACGACATTTGGATTTCGTTACTTTTTTTTCTCTTTGATCCTCCTTTTTTGTATTACCATTCCAGGGTGCTGCATTCTACTCAGTCATCAGATATCATTATTCTACTCTAGTCTTGAAGAGTTTCTCAGGCTGTTCTTATTTTTTTCATTTTCTTTTCAGCAAAGGTAGATATTGGCCAAGTATCTTGTACAGTGTCCCTCATTTGGCTTTCAGTGGTGTTTCATTCTCTCTGTGTGTTTTCAGGCTGCAATTACCTGATTTTGGGAGGCAAGGAGAAAAGTGAAATGTCTTTCTTGTCACAGGGTAACTGTGACATGACAGCCATACGAAATCACTGCTCAGTGTGACACTTGGTCAGTGTAACATTTGCCAAGTTCACCTTTGAATCTACTTCCTTTCCATTTTACCTGCTGTGTTCTTTACAATGAAGTCATCAAGCACACTCTGTAAAGGGCCAGGGTACTAAGCGCACCTGTTGGAGGGGCGGAGGTTGTATCTCCCTATGTTATTTTGTGTTCTTCTGTAAGAAAGACTCACACCTTCTGCATTTCTTTTCTTTTTTTTTTGGTACCAGGGATTGAACTCGGGTCCTTTCACTTGCAAGGCAGGCCACCGAACCACTGAGCTAAATCCCCAGCCCCCTCCATTTCTTATTTTGAATGCAATAACTTACTTAAATCAATATGGACTGATAGTTTCCCTTTGTGTTGTCAGTTACGATCCACGATTGAAGCCATTTATTTTCCTGCTCACATTCTTCCGGCTTTGGCTAGTTCAACATCCTTCAGCTGAGTTCCGGAGTCTATTTTCATGATCCACAGTCAGTGAGTAGGAGATTTCCACACTTAAATAATTTAAAGTGCATATTACAGCAGTGTAAACTGTGAAGCACAATGCCATCCAGCCAGTTTCTCCAAATTATTAATGTATTGTGATTGAAACTTTACATACTTGAACAGCAGGGCCTTATTTCACACTCACCCCTGCCCCGAGCAACTAACACGCTATTGTGTTTCCATGAATTGTGTAATTTTGTATCATTTCGTGGAAGTGGCATCGTGCAGGGTCTGTCCTTCTGTTCTTCCTGGTTACATTTATCGTGTCTGTTCTCAGGGAGAGAGCGATGGAACGCGTTCCTCTCTAGACCTCAGCCGTTCCATACCTTCACTGTTGTGGGCAGTGCTGCACGCACCTGGGAGCATTCATATCTCCTAAGTCTGGATTCCGGCTCACTTGATGTGTCTTCGAGAGGCGGATGGCTCAAGCACATGATGGCTCTACTTTTAATTGTTTAAAATGCCTGTACATGGTGTTTTCTGTACCTGCTGTACCGTTTTACATTTCCACCAGCACTACAAGAGGATTACGAGTTTTCCCCATCTTCTCAGAAGTTCGTCTCTTTTCTTCTCTTTCTCTAGTGATGGCCATCTTTATAGATAGAATGTGTATCCCATTTTGTGGGTGTTTTTCATGCCATGTTATCACTGTATATAGTCATGGGGCCTAGGGTAGTGTTTTAATGTTGAATACAACGTGGCATGACTGATTCCATGTAGGGAGCACGGCCTTAGCAGGGAAAGCCTGTGTCCAGATTGTGGTTCAATCCAGAGCACACACGCAGTGTGCCGGGAGGCATCAGGCTGCGTTGCCTCACCTTAAGGGACTCCACCCACACGGAATAATGAAGGATTCGTTGTCCTTCCCATGGATTTCCGCAGTTAATTACCCTGTTTTCAGTGCAGATGACACCAAAGCACTGACGGTGGCATCGGTGTTGCCCAGAAGCAGTGGACACAGTGATGCATTGAGTCATGGTGCCATGTATGTCATTCCGGAGTAGGAGGAAATGCAGTCTAATATGGACATGACCACAAAGAAAGGCATGAAAAGTAGAATGGTCCGGGAGGCAGGTGCTGTGGAGCTGCCAGGCTGCCTCTCATGCCTGCACAGGAGAGTCACCACCTATCCACTCACGATTGCCATCAGCCCTAGAAGGGGGATGGATGTCCCCAAAGGTGACCTGTGTCTGAGGACATAATTCAAGGGCCAAAGAGAACAAGATTTACTGAGAAATACAAGACCGTATGAAGTCCCGTTGGGAGTGCCAGCGATGAAGATGAAGATGAAGCCACCACTGATAGACACACAACAGACTCACAGGAACACAGACTGTGGTGTGGGGATCTGGGGTTGAACTTTGGCAAGTGAGCTTCCTGGACTGAGGGAGACAACCTGGAGGACACTCAGGAGACAGGTAGGACACCTTGTTCCTCCTTTGATGCTGAAGTCTCTCCTCGCATCTCGCTCCAGCCATCCTCACCCTCTCCTTTTACCCAGCACTTCCTGCCCCAACTGCATCGGGTGTCCCATTGGTGTCCCATTGCAGGGCTCCCAGGGTACCTCAGCTTTCTTGTAGGATAACAATCTCATGTCATAGAAAGGAATTTCTTGCTGCCACCTCTGGTTTCAGTGTTTGAGGGGCAAGAATGATGTCTTCATGAGGTTTTGGTCTGCATCTTCTCAATTAAGCACCAGGCACATAGTAAGAGCACTATGTTTCTTTGTGAATTTGGATAAGGAGGATTGTTAAAAAAAAAAAAAATAGAAGTGCAAGCCCTGGTAGCAGAGTCTCGGTGGATTAGGAATACACAGAGCTATATTATTTTAGATATCCATAGTCTGATGGTTTTATTCGCAGTCTACATATTGTTAATATATTAACAGTGCCAATGTTGGTAATGTGGATTCTGAGTTGAGAGTTCTTGAATTCATAGCTATGATCAGCCATTTCCTACAAATGTTACTTTGCATAGTGCACAACGCTGAGCTCCAATGATCTCATTGATTAGCTATGCCCAGCCATATGTCAGATAGAGGAAGTTTTATGTGAGAAAATGGATTCATCAATGCATACCAAACTCAGATTCGTACTTGGCACCTAATGTTGTCTACAGAAAAGTTGATTGATTGTTTCATTATTACCCAGTTCCTCCTGTGTGACTGGGGCCTCAGTGCAGTTCTCTCAAAAACTGACTAATTCAATCCCTGCCCAAGGACAGAAGATAAACAAATCATGATCTTAGTGGCACGGTTTTGCAATCTGTTGAAAGAGCTCTCGTGGAATTTTAAATCTTTTCTCCAACTTCCCCAAGACAGCCGTACATCTCATCTGTTTCTTCCCATCGCACTAGAATAGCGAGCCCATCTGAGCAGTCTGTTAGCACACACATAAACAATAAAGTTTTCCTGTTCAAGAATGTGGAATTGGGTGGTGAAAAGAATATAATGAAATAGGTTCAAAGTGGTTTCATTTTAAAATGTTTTTAAAGTGAAAGCACCTGCCCAAGGCTGAAAGGTGGCTCTCCATAGGAGCACAAATCTTCAAAGTAAGAAATGGTATCTGTCCAGATTTAGGAGGTTGTGGCAAAAAATTATGTGATATGTGAGAAATTTTGTGATACTTCTCTGTAAAATGTATACACTTTCAATTCAAACCACTTAAATATGGAATATAGAATATTGTAAAATGTTTCCAGTCACATATTTTTAAAATCGTCATCTGAAAATTAAGGGTAGGAGGGTATTTCTTGGCCCTTAATATATGGAGTATGGAGACCTCCCCAGCAGCTTCTTATCTCCTGCTCAGTGCTAGGGGGCAAGGCTGAGGGAAAAACAAAAACAAGGAAAAGAGCTAAAAGAGACAGAGTACGGGGGGTGGGGTGGGGGTGGGGACAGTCAGTGCTGCTTAACTGGCAAAGCCACTGATTTTTATTAGTAACCAACTGGGATGAAGGCAAGCTACATGCACAAGGGGTACTATGTGAGAAGATGTGAAGTCCTGAGGTTTCTGTGGAACTGGTGGAGGCAAGGCTTGTAAAGGACGAGACAAAGCATTCTTAAATTAAGAACAGAATAGGCAAAATACAGGGTTGCAATTGGAACATTGTCCTTCTGGTTAGAAGGGTTTATTCGTGGGAATGGAATTAATGTGCGAGGTAGTCTGACTCCCTTCTCAAACAAAACAAGCCAATCGAGGGGTAAACTCTGCAGCCTACACTGTTTACAGCTTGATTCGGCATAATCAATATTACAGTCCCCTGCACGTGAGGTTCCATACTGTTAGGCTCGGAGGGAGAGCAGAAATGTTAAAAACTCACAGACAGGGAATACCATTTAAAATTCAGGGTGGTAGTAGACAGCAGAATGTGAGTTACTTACATTAAAAATGCTATGGCACCGTGTGAAATATTAAACTAAGTATCGATCAAGCATACCACACAGATTTCATCACTCACACATTGAGCACTTCTGTGTTTGCTTCCACAGTAAACCCAGGGAAAATAGAGAAAGAGTAATCAAAGGTCCAGCTGAGCCCGTTTCACAGATCGCGCTTGCTCACCAGCCCGTGGCCCTCACTGGTGTTCTGTGAGCGCCCTGCTCACACACATGGTGTAAGCCAATTTTAGTACATTGATTCCACCTGTGTAAAGTATGTACTATTTTGGTTTTGAAAGAATAACTTGAAAGGAGTACATACTGACACTTAAGAAACCACATGTAGTAATAGTTCTGAGTTACATGTCTGTCATTCTTACAGAACATAGGCATTGTCTTAATTCAGGTGAGTTCATTTGAAAGCTTGATCTTTCCAATACAGAGTGCTTCAAACTCTTAAGGAGAATGTGATTTTAATTTTATTTTGTTTTAGTTTGGTTTCCTTCTTTCCTTCCTTCCTTTCTCTCCTTCTTTCTTTCTGTCTTAAAATAATTTTAAAATTTTATTTCATCCCCCGAAGTTCCTTCCCCTCCCTCTGTACCAAAGCTTTATTCCATTTTCCTCTCTTTTCAGTTATTTACTTTCAGTCATTTCCTTCTCTCTCCCTCCATCCTCTCTGGTTCCCCTTCCCCACTTAAACACTTTCTTTCCATTTCCCAACATCCATTATACATTTCGTTTTTATTTCCACTTTGGGTTTCTCACACCAGAAAAACAAGGTGGTATTTCAACACGGGTGTGCAATTTATTTACTTTGGAGTATGCTGTCAAGGTCCATCCATTTAGCTATAAATGTGTGAAGCTCATCCTTCTTTGTGGAAGAACAGTACTCCATTCTATTAAAAAAAAAAACAACCCGCATCGCCTTTATCCGCTCATCAGCTGACGGGCATTTGGGATGTTTACAAGATTTAGCTATTATAAACTGTGCTGTCGTCAAGACAGGTGTTCATGTATCCCTGTGATCTGATGTTTTTAATTCTTTGGGGGAGATAACAAGAAGGGGGAAGCTGGGTCAAATGGAACCTGTAGTTTTAGTTCTTTGATAAATCCCCACACAGATTTCCACAGTGGCTGCACCAGACCACACTCCCCCCAGCAGTGGAGAAGGGTTCCTTTTCCCCCTCCAGCATTTGTTATTGGTTGATTTCTTGGTAGCAGCCACTCTTTCTGGAATGAGATGGAGTTTCAGTGTCATTTTAATTTGCATTTCTCCAATGACCAGTGATGCTGAACAATTTTTCATATATTTATTTGCTGTTTCTACTGAGAAGTGTCTTTTCATTTTAGATACCCATTTTTGGATTGGGTTTTTTAATTTGGTAGTTCTAATTTTTTTTAGCTCTTTATATGTTCTAAATAATAGACCTTTATTTGATGAATAGCTAGTAAAAATTTTTTCCCATGGTGTGAGGTGTCTCTTCACTCTGTGGGTGATTTCCGTTGTTGTGCAAAAGCTTTTTCATGAAATGAGATCCCACTTGTTGATGCTTTGTAGTATTTCCTGTGTGGTCTCGGTTTTGTTTATGGAATCATTGCCTATTGCTATGTCCTCAAGCATTCTACCTGGTCTCTCTTACAGAAGATTTAGTGTTTCTGTTTTAAAATTTAGATCTTTGATCCCTTTTGATTTTAGGTTAGTGCATGGTGAAAGATATGGATCTCATTTCAATCTTCATCATGTGGAAAGCCAGTTTTTCCAAGAGCATTTATGAAAGAGGCTTTCTGCCAGTGGAGGTGTTTGGTCCCTTTGTCAGAGATAAGGGGGCTGAATATGTCTGGAGTTGTTTCTGCATCTTCTAGTGGGTTGCATTGATCCTCAGATGTGTTCTTTCACCAGTACCATGATTTTTTTTTCATTTTTAAATCACATTAGCTTTGCAGTGTAGTTTAAAGTCAGGGGTTGTGATACCCCCTCCCTTACCTTTGTTGTCCAGAATTGCCTTTGCTGTTATAGGTCTTTTCTGATTCCAAATGAATTTTAGGAATGTTTCTTCAAATTTTGTGAGGTACAGTTGGGATTTTTATTGGGATTGCATTGAATCTGTGTCGTAATTTTGGAAGTGTGGCCATTTTTACTATATTGTTCTATCCAAGAACAAGGGATATCTTTCCATTTTCTGATATTCTCTTCAATCTCCTTTTTGAGAGGACTGTATTTTTCAATGTAGAGTTCTTTTACTTCCTTCATTAGATTGATTCCTAGGTATTTCCTTTTTTTGGATGCTATTATGAAATGGATTGTTTCTCTCTCTCTCTCTTTCTCTCTCTCTCTCTCTTTCTCTCTCTCTCTCTCTCTCTGTTATTTGTGTATAGGAAGGCTATTTATTTTTGAGTGTTGACTTTGTATCCAGCCATGCCACTGGATTTCTTTATCTAATCTAAAAGTCGTTGGGTGGGGTTTTGGGGTCTTTTATATAGAGTATCATGTCATCCTCAAATAATGATAATTGAATTTTGTTTTTTCTATCCTTATTCCTTTTATTTCTTACTCTTGTCAATTGCTCTGGTGTTCAGAACTATATTGAACAAGAGTGGTGACAGTGGACGTCCTTGTCTTCTTCCTGATTTTAGAAAACTTTCCGTTTTTGCCCATTTAGAATTAGGTTGTCTGTTGGTTTGTCATAGATGGCTTTCTTCAGATTGAGATAAAGACCATCTATGCCACTTTCCTGTAGGGTTTTTACCGTGAATGGGTATTGGGCCTTGTCAAATGCTTTTTCTGCATCTCTTGAGATCATATAGTTTTTGTCTTTGGCTGTGTTACATTTATTGATTTGTGTATGTTGAATCATTCCTGCATCCCTGGGATGAAACCAACTCGATCATGGTATTTAACCTTCTTGATGATTTGCTACATTCTGTTTGCCAGATTTTATTGAGGAGTTTTGCATCTATGTTCCTTATGAAGATTGGCCTGTTTACTCCTTTTTGGTTAGATCCTTCTCTGGTTTTGGAATCAGAGTAATACTTGCTTCCATAAATGAATTTGAGAGTATTGTTTCCCTTTCAATTTCATGAAATAGTTTGAGGACTAGCAGCATTAGGTCTTCTGTAAATGTTTATTTCAGAAGTATGTCCAAAGTGCTAGGGGTTTACTTTTCTGGTAGCTTTTTTTTTTTAATAAAGTTTTTTCTTCCTTTCCAATCTATATACCTTTTATTTCTTTAGTTTTATTTAATTTTGTTTTTGTTTTTGTTTTTGATGCTGGAGATCAAACGCAGGCCCTTGTGCTTGCAAGGCAGGTGGCAGAATGACTGAGCCAAATCCCCAGCCCTGTTGGTAGGTTTTAAATGACATACTCCAGTTTCTTGGGTGATTTCCGTTTGTTTAGAATGTCTATATCTTCTTGATTCAGCTTTGGTAATTCATATGTATGTAGAAAACTGCCCATTTCTTCAGTATTTTCCATCTTATTCAAATACAGATTCTTGAAGTAGGGAATGATCTTCTGAATTTCTGCAGGATATGTTGTGATTTCACCCTTTTCATTCCCCATGACGTGGATCTGAGTCTTTTCTTTTTTGGACTTGACTTGCTCTTCTTTTTCTAGAAGCTTGAGGTTCAGTATTAGGTTATTTGAGCCCACTCTGTTTTCCTGATATGAGAGTTCACCAGTATAAATTTTCCTCCTAGTGCTGCTTTCATTGTGTCCCATAAATTGTGGTATGTTGTATTTTCACTATCATTTAATTGTAGAAAGTATCAGATTTCTTCTTTAATTTCCTCTCTGATCCATTGGTTGTTCAGGAGGCTGTTATTTAATTTCTATGTATTTATGAAGTTCTGTGGATTTTGCTGTTGATTTCCAATTTCTTTGCATTATGGTCTAATAATATAATATGTATGGAATTATTTCAGTTCCTTAGCATTTACTTAAACTTGTTCTATGAGCTAGTATATGGTCTATTTTGGAGAAAGTCCCATGTGTAGCTGACAAGAATGTGTATTTTGATGTTGTGGGGTGGGACATGTTTTAGACATCTACTAAGTCCATTTGTTCAAAACTTTGGTTCAAGCCGGGCATGGTGGCACGTGCCTATAATCCCAGCACTCAGGAGGCTGAGGCAGGAGGATGCTGTGAGTTTGGGACCAGCCTGGGCTACATAGTGAGTTCCAGGGCAGTCTCAACTACACAGTGAAACCCTGTCTCAAAAAATCAAAACAAAACAAAACAAAAAAACAAAAAAAGTTTGGTTCAATTCTAATATTTCATTGGTGATATTTTGTCTATTTGTGACAGTTGTGTATCAAGGTCCCCTGTTACAACTCTATTAGTGCTTCTATGATTTTTCATGTCCATTAATATTTGTTTTATATAGTTGGGTGTGCTGCTATTTGGTGCACACATATTTAAGATTGTTATCTCTTCCTCTTGGACTGATCCCTTTACTAGGATGTTGTGACCTTCTTTGTCTCTCTTAATCACGTTTGGTTTGAAATCTACTTTGTCTTAAAACAGAATAGCTATCCCTGATTTTGGCTTGGTTCCTTTTGCATAGAATATTGTTTTCCATTCTTTGATTTTCAGTCTGAGAATTTGTTTGTTTGTTGAGACAGAGTCTCACTATGTAATTGAGACTGACCTGGAACTCACTATGTATTCCAGGCTTGAACTCACAGCAATCCTCCTGACTCAGCCTCCTGAGTGCTGGGATTACAGGCGTGTGCCACCATGCCCAGCTATGAATTTGTTTTTGAATTAAATGTTTTTCTTGTATGCAGCATATTGTTGGATCTTGCTTCTTGAACCATTCTGACAGTCTGTTTCTTTTGACTGGTGATTTGAGACAGTTAGCATTGTTGATTTTAACTGATATGTATTGCCTTATCTGTCATGTTATTTTCCTGATGTTGGCTTTCTTCTTTCTGCTCCTGTTCAATTTATTTTCCTACCTGGTGGATTCATTCTGTTGATGTTCATGGAGTTGGAATCCTTATTGCCTCTTTCTAGAATATCCTTCAGAACAATATAGAGTGCTGGTTTGATGGTCAGGAATTTCTTCAGGAATACTTTGTCATAGAAGTAGTATCTCATTTCTCCATTAATTTTGAAGGATAGTTTTTCAGGGAACCTTAATCTGGGTTGGAGGTTCTTATCTTTTAAGGTTTGAAATACTTCATTCCAAGCTCTCTCTGACCTGAGAGTTTGAGAAATCTGCTGTGATTCTGATGGGCTTTCTGTTATAGGTGATTTGTTTCTTTTCTTTAGCAGCTTTTAATTTTCTATGTCTGTGTTGAATTTCTGGAATCTTCACTGTTATATGCCTTGGGGAAAACTTCTCTTGATTGTGGCTGATTGGAGTCGTATATGCGTCATGTCCCTGTATGTCAAATTATTTTCCCATTAGTAAGTTTTCTACCATTACTTCTGAGAATACTTTTTTATGTCATTTTGGCTATGTCTTGCCTTTTCATTGACTCCAATGAATCTTAATGTTATTCTTCTTTGCATTATCTAGCAGCTGTTGGATTGATTCCTCATGGCCCCTTGCTATTTTTAAGAATATCTCTTTTCATGCTTGTTAACCACAATCTGGTCTTCTATATGTGATACTCTGTCTTCACACTAGCTCATTCTGTTGCTTATACTTTTGGTGGAGTTTCTAATCTCCTGAATATCTATTCAAATATTAGAATCTATTTCATGGATTCTATTTCTTTCCTATACAGTGGGTGTTCATGCTCTCCATTTCTTGCCTATGCTGGGCATTCATGGTTTTCATAATGTTCCTGAACCTATTTTTTATCTGTATCTACTCTGGAGTCATGAAGATTATCTTTCATTCTGATCATCATCTCTGTAGTTATCTGGGAAATTATTTCTGGTTTGTTTTATTTCTAGAGCCTTCTGGTTTGTTACGTCCTCTGTCCAGAATCCAGGTGGGTGATGTTTGGATTATTCCACTTTATTGCCCCTGGTGTTGGCCTTTGGTGAGCTGAAAGTGGGGGTGGGATGCATTTTATTTAAATGTCTTCTCATTTTTTTCTTCCCTTTTATTTTTTGAAGTTGGATGCTTATAAATGGCTTATGGCAAGCAGCTTTATTTCCAGTATTCAGATCCCTTAGGAAATGACTGCTTCTCTAAAGCATCTTCCAGGGATAGCTCTTTCTCTGGTTTAAACCTGTTGCAGGATCCTACCTCTTCAATTTATTGGAATGAGAAGTTTCTGACATCTTGTCCCAGGTACCAGTTCTTTAGCACTGACCTGTAGATTTTTTTTTTTAAGACCCTTAGTCAATCTCTCAGTCTTGGTATACCAGGAGGAACATCTGATAGCACAGTTATGTCACCTTGTCTAAAGTATTACAGTCAACAATAACAGCATCAAATGACAAACCAGAGCCATTCGTATGGCAATTTTACCCTTGTGGAGAAGATTTAAAAGGGGTTAAAGGGTAAAACAAAAACAGGTAGATGAAGAGGAAGAGATCTTCTGAGTGTAGGATAAACTTTCAGAAACTGGTGAAGACAGGAGGGAAAGAGAAAAGGACAAAATAAAAGCAAGAACAGAGCAGAAAAACAACAAACTAGAAACTGTTTTCAAAGGATTAAAGAAACAAGATTAAACAAAAATTAGAAAGGAGGGGGAAAAAAGAAGAAAGAGACAAAAAGAGCAACCCAAAAATGGCTGATTCAAGATGCATCCTGCCCCAAAATAAAGTCTGGGGTGTAACTCAGTAGTGAGAGCCCTAACTGAGTGTGAGCACGGCCCTGGGCTCAATCCCCAGCACTAAAAAAATTATAAAACATACTCACTACTTAATGTAACAACTGTCAAGGAATATATGTATAAAATATCTAAATCTGCAGAAGGTGGCCCATATTTGAAAATGAGTGCTTCCAGAATTTATTCTACATGCATTAATCTGTATATGTACTCTACCATGGTGGCCTTCTGGTCTCACTGAAAACCCAGTGAGAGCACCCAACCACCCTGTATGTTTATGACACTCATAAATTATCACAACATTCCTCAGATAATGTTTCTGCAAGATTAAGCTCTGTCCATTTGTATGTCCAGCTGCTTGCTGCTCATAAGATATTTACTGCGTTATGCACATCTTTGTTTCTGCTACCTCTGTGGATTTAGCTGATGCTTTCAGCTTCCCAGGTGAACCTTTCTGTAACTGTTGAACCTAGGAAGGTTAATTAATGTAATAGTGTCATCTGAGGTGATGAAAAGCAAATGGACCAAGTTCCAAAGGGCGCAGACGTGTGTGTGTGTGTGTGTGTGTGTGTGTGTTGCACACAGGTGTTGGGGTGCACTTGATGCCTTTGGACTTGGCAGAAGGAGAGAAGAGAACTGTCACAGGCTATGCTTTGGAGTAGAAGTGAATGAATGGATTGACAGTGAGAGGAGGCTTTGTCAAAGGAGAAACAAAGAAAGCTTCCCATATTGCCCTTAATACCTTGCATAGACTGTGTACCATTCAGCGAGTACCAAGATGGGACAGAAAAATTAGCCAGGGAGCACATTTAGTAGAAAATGCAATTTTGTCTTTGTCATGTCCAGCTTGAAATGCTTGTGAGCGACTGAACTGGTGAGAGCTAGTTGTTGGTAATGAGGGTAGAGTCCAGCACAGGCCTCTGAGCCGGAGATATGGACCTGAGTATCATTGCAATTTGCTAAAGCTTGAAACTATGAACCTGAAGAAGATGGTCCTGGCAGAAAAAGCAGAGAGGTGAGGAGAGCCAGCCTAGGAACTTCCAGGTTCTGGTGTTACAGGGGGAGGAGATGTGGTTGTGAGAAACTGGAGAGAGCAGAGCCTCATAAACCAGGGAGGATAGAGCTTCAAGGGGAACAGCCAGTGTCTCCCCTGCTATGAGGCCAGGACTTTGAGGGAAGAGACACTGGACTTCCTGACCAGCAGCTTCCAGGGGTGGCCAAGAGTCTGGAAGTGTGCTGTGGAGCAAGAACTCAGAAGCATGCTGAAAAGATTTGTTTTGTTTTTTTTTTGTAAAAGAAAAGTGGACTGGTGAGAGGAGAACAAAGAAATAATTTGCAATTGAGATTTTCTGATGAGAAAAAGGAAAAGATGCCCGCTCAGGATGGGATGCCCTTGAAAATGTCCAAAAAACTCAGATGTAGCCTTCAAGATGAGCAAGGACAGCTCCAGTGTCCAAAGGAGGCAGTCCTGTGAATGTGGGGTGATATGAGATCTTTAACACTAACTGAGTGCAAACAAGTTCATTGAATGCAATGAGTTAAAGTGGTCAAAATTACAAATTGAAGAGTAAGAAAGAAAATGAAAGGAATTCCAAACACCACTCATACTTACTGTACATTTTCTTCTGAAATTGATGCCATGCTGTTCTGTACAGGAGCCCCTTTCTCTGACATCACTTGATCAAAGCCACAAGGGAGGACAAATGCACCATTAGTATGACATGTAAGCCAACAACTGCAGGAAACCCTGGGAATTCCAGAGCCACATCAGATGTACGCACCTCTAATATTTCCCTGATCTTTTGTTGGCAGAACTTTGAAAATAAATGAAAAAACCCTAAAGGCTGCCGCCCTTGGAAGTTTGTCAGTGAGTCTACTGTGGACAGAATGTGCAGGAGGAAGTGCACCTTTTACACAGTCTGCTTAGATCATAAGGAAATTATGTAAAGAAACTTGAACAGAAAACATTAGACTCCACTGATCAGAAAAATGGCAGTTTGCAGATGTGTGAGTGTGGTGCGTGTGGGGGCTGTGTTCTCCTGAACGGCAGCGCAGGGAGGGTGCACTGCATTACCATGACCTGCTCAGGAGATTTGCAGGTCTGTGTGCCTGACTGCGCAACGTCTTCAGGCCATCTCTGCAAAGTTCCGTGAAACCTCATCTCGATGCCGGGACACTTAACCTGGAAGCTAATAGTGTCTACTTCTTCCCTTTGACCACTGGGAAGTTTAGAACATTTGCAGGCCTTTTCCAGCAACTGCCCAGAGACAGCCTGTTTGTGAACAAATTTTATCCCTCCCATTATTTACGTAATTTTACTTTTTCTCATGACTTGAACGTCTTCACTTTGTGCATTGTACTTTTGTCATCATTTAAAACTTCTGAACAATAAGAAAGGAAGAAAGGAAGTGGAAACATTAATGTAATGCATTGATTTAAGTTAAAATACTATCTTTAATCTTACCCAGTAACACAGTATTCTTTACAGTAACACAGTATTCTTTATCCTCTTGGACTCCTAAATACTGTGGCCTTTCAAGTGTCTCTCGGACATATTTTGCTGCAGTGTAAAATGTTTCCTGTCCTTTTCCATTGGTTGCCTTGAAAAATTAAATTTCCCTTACTCAACAAACACTACGGAGTATCAGATGCTGTGGAAAAATACTTACCACACTTTCGAGGCTTCTCATTTAACACTAATCACAGGTGTGTGAAACCGCACAGTGTGATAAACACCACCACAGAAAATAGAGATCCTTAACAAATGGCAACAAAAGAACCACAGCGGGGTGGAGGCAGCAGGCTACAAAGCCAGTCAAGGACCCCAAGATGAGAGAGCGCTGACACATCTGCCCGCGAGGAGCTGGGGTTGGGGAACAGCAGGTGGCCAGAAGTGACCAGAGAGCGTGGTTGTGTAGCACATAAAAGGAAACGGACTACAGCCAGATGTGAAGGTTTTCCCACGACATCCCAGACATGCAGACTATGGCGAAGTGACAACGGTGGTTAGTGTTTTGTAATTACACGAAGAAACCCAAGTATGTTTTCCTGTAAATAACCACATATCAACAAAGGTGTCCGGAGACGCGATCAGTGGGATGGGGCCTGGGCAGCCTGAGGAAGGGGCCGGCACGGCTGGGGTGGGGACGTGCAGACGTCCAGCAGAGCGACTGGACAGACAAGGCAAGGCAGCGGTGGGCCGTTCCCGGCTGCTAAACGGCCTGTGCCAGGCGTGTTACTGTCTGAGGAATAAGACCAGCTCGTATCTCCACGGTGTCTCTCAGCAGTGGTGTTATTCAAACTGGCCCATGTGCAGCTCTGAAGGCACAGCTCCACGTGGACTCCTCGCCTCTTCCTCAGGCTGAGCAAACGGCTTATTACAGAATCACCTAAAACCTTGTCAAGGTCACCTCAAGTGGCATCACCAAAGTATGACATAAACCAGATGTGAGGACAGCTGTCTTTCATATTCCAATTTAACAAATGTTACATTCATCGAATGATCTCACTTTCCTTATGTATTGATCTATACTGTGTAGACTATAAATACAAACATAAATGTAGTGATCCTAGCTCTCAATCAGTGATTTTATAGACAGTATATAATGGAATGTAATTAAGTTCTCACTTGAAAAAGGAGTACGGATGCTACAATTTTGATCTGCTTAGCCTATTGAACCTTTCAGTATTTCTTCTAAGCATTTTTTCTGTTATGATGGAAGTAAAACCAAAGGTAAACAATGATTTTAAGATTTCTTTATGGTCCTGGGATTTAGCCTGCACCTGCCTCGAATGTGCTAGATTGGGAGTTTCATCCCCTGTCCAAAAAGAAAAGAAATGAAAAAGATTTCTTCAAAGTGCAATGTCTTCAATTTAGCAGGTGTGTGTAAGCAACCGAAGAAAACATTCACATCTGTTCACCCGTGTGTGCTGTGTGTACACACTTGTGCACGTTTGTTTATGGCCTTTAATGAGCAACATAGAATTTTACTTTTGGGCAAGTGAAATCCATAATATATTAAAAAAAACTCCATGTTGCTGGCACAAATACAGGCATATGGATCAGTGGAGCAGAATAGAGGAAGCAAAAACAACCCAGGCATATTTAACATCTAGCATATATAAATATATAAATATTCAAAACTTGGGCTCTGTCACTAAAAGACTCAGTGACCCAGTGGGTAGCTGAAATGAACAGACACCCAGAAAAAGTACAGATGGCCAAGAGATAAAAAATAGTTCAGCTTCACTGGCCCTTAGAGAAATTCAAATCAAATGACACTGAGATACTGTCCAACTCCAGCAGACTGGCTGTTATCAAGAGCTCAGAGAATAGCAAATGTTGGCAAGGCTGTGGGGGAGGAAGCCTTCTACGTTGTTGGTGGGAGTGTGAAGTAGTCCAAGCGCATAGAAGTCGGTTTGGAGGTTTCTCAAGCAAATGAAACTAGAAATTCCATCTGACTCAGCTACTCTCTACGGAAAGCGGTAAAAGACATCATATTTCAGGGACACCTACATACATGTTTATAGCAGCACAGTGTCTAATAAACACATATGCACATCCGCAGAGCAATGGATGAAGAAAATGCCACATCTATATGCAACGGAGTATTATTCTGCTTTTATAAAGACAGTCTTGAGACATTTGTAGGTAAATGGGTGCAACTTCAGACCATTGTATTAAGAGAAAAAGGTCAGACACACAAGCTTAAGTATCCTGTGGTCTCTCCTAGATGAGAAATATAGATAGGTGGACAGAGAAGGAGAGGGGAAGAGAGATAGAAATGGAAGATAAAGGAGGGAGATCTTTTTCAAATGGGAGGGGCGATTCCAAGAATATGGCAGAGCAATAAGTAGCAACAAATCAACCTCTCCAGAATTCAGGCCCTGGAAAATAACAACTTGGGTAAGCAAAGGAGGGAGGTGGACCCCTGGGACCCGGGAAGGATCTGAAGTGAACACTGGGGCTCCCAGAGAAAGTGAAGAGACGGATCTCAGTGCAGAAAGAGGATGGGGCAGTCTGTCCTTTCTCCCAGCTCCCAGCTCAAGGTGTGAGAGAGGAAGATGGAATCTTCAGAGACGGTGAAAGTGGGAGAGCCCAGAGGCCCCCAGGGAGGAACAGGCCAGCAGAACGGAGCAGTGGATGGCGTGCACTACAACAGTCGGTGAGTGGCTCCAGTCCACGTGACTGCAGTGTCCCCTGGAGAGGGTGCTTGGCCGGAAGCCGCTTTAGGGAGGGGCCGATGAACCTGAGAGTTGGAGTAGTCACTGCAGGAGACGTGACGACAGTCAGCCCAGAGGGAGACACGCGGAATATTGTAGGTTGAGCATCTCGGGCCCCAACCCCACAGCCAGAGGCCAGGATCAGCCTGGTCTTCTATGGCATCGAAAACACAGTCAGCCCCCACCTCTACTCCTACTGCAAGATCTGGGTAAGATTGCTGGACCTGGGCTCAGAATGCCTCCTCTGTCTGCCAGTGACAGGAGAGTCGTGCCCTAAATTGAACACGACCCCAATACTGTAGACCCCAGAATATAAGCATAGGCTTGGAGTCAGAGAAAACTTTCTTTTTCGTGAGTTTGAACATTGTTTTTATTGTTTGGGGGTTTTTTGTTTTGTGTTGTGTTTTCCTTCATTCCCTCCTGTCTTCTTCGCCTGCTTCCTGAGGCTCAGTTAACCTTCCTCTGTGCTTCAGTCTCCTAATACCTTATCTTTTTCGTTTCTCTATTTTTTCCACGTATCCTTTTTAAATTTTCTCCCCTTAGGGTAAACTTGCTCTATGGAGTGGATATTTACTGTATATACCTTTCTAATTTGTCTTGGATTGGGTTAGATAACTATAAATCTCTTAGATGTGGTGAGAGGTGGCACATTATTAGTTAGCACAGCTTGTCATTTTCTAGTCTGTGCTTGATGCTGTGTTACTGCTGACCGCACTGCTTCAGCCGAAGTTAACATAGTTGTTCTGATGAGTTGATCTTCCTCGTATCCTTCTACCTTGGTTGTCTGAGGGTCATAAATAACACTGTGATGCAGTACGAAAGAAATGAGTGCCAGGCCAAAGAGACAGCAAACATTCACCCCTAATAAAGTGAAGAGGCAGGATTTGGGGTCGGACCCTAAAGCCAGCAGCCAGCTTCTCCTAGAAGACATCACTGAAAAAAGTAATTATTTCCTAAAGAGCTCTTGATAACAAAGGTACTGGTCATAAGCATTTTATCAACCTCAGTGCAGAAAACAAACAAAAGAAAATGAGAAAACACAGGGAAGCAAGATGCAACCCGTAAGCCCCAACTCACCCAAAGTAAATCAAGGGAGCACTGAGTTGGAAGAAATCAAAAACTGCAGCTGAATTTTATAAAATGGTGAAGTGGTGGTGGAGGAAGTAAGAAATCAGTAAGTCTCTTGAGAAAAACAAAGCTGAGGTAATCGAAGAGATGATAACCATATTCAAGGAAATCCTTAGTAAATCTAGAGTAGATATAAATTTCTAAATATAGAGGAGCTTTGCAAATGCATGGAAACCATGAATGGCCAACATAGAAAAAAACTGGATTCAAGGGGGTGGTGTAATAAGAGATGGAAGGAGCAGGGAGGGAGAAGAGCAGGGGAATGGGGAAAAAGAAAGGGACTGAGATGTGTTATGCACCTGTACTGACCTCCTCTGAAGATTCTGTGCTACAGGTCATGCCCCTGGCGCTGCACACATGAGCCACAGTTTGGTGGTCACAAGAGGACCCTCCCCGATGTCAAATGTCCCTGTCCCTATGGTGGCAAGCTAAACCCCTGTGCGGGAGGGGTTCTCTCATGGATCCAAACTCTGTCCCCACCACACACAGGCTGGATGTGAGTCTCTGGGCTTGTTGACATGTGACTTGCATGCACTGTTTTCATGGACTCGCAGGGCCCAGGTTAGGCTTGGGGCAGCATGGAAAAGGCTGGTGTGTAGGGTCCTTATCCCTGCATGCCGGTGTGTGGGTGATGTTAGATGGCCTCTTGCTCTATCCAGAACAGACTCCACACACCGGTTCAGGATTCTGCATCAAACTATAAAGTCAGAAAAACGGTGTCAAGTTAGAAGTGAGGACAGAACTGAGCTGATGTGGGCAGTTTCTTTAAGGCGGGCTGTGCACCTAGGCCAGGCAGGAGCAGACCTGCAAGAGATACTGAGGGAAGCTGTGGGTTCAGCTCTTGCCCGACCCCAGATCATCACATCCCTCCTGCTCATACTCGCCTTACCAGAAATCGCTTTCTGGGATTCCTCCTCCTGTCCCCACATTCCAAGTTCCCGGAGGCCCAGAAGCCCCGTGAGGAAAATGTTTTCCCAAGGAGCTGGGACCCCGCCCATCCTTGACGCTGCTGTTCCTTCTTGTTACCACAGAGGGGCAGCAGAGAAGGCAGAGTCAGTGCCATGAGCTGTGAAGGGCCCACAGACTTCTGCAGGGTCCACAGAAGTTCCTAGAGGGAGGAGGATGCTTGATGGCGGTGGCTGGCGTCATGTGGGGCTGCATCACATGTCTGTCTGGTAACCAGGCCGAGGTGGCTCCCGTTCTGAACTCAGTGGACAGAGGTGCGCTGCATCCTCTGCATTATTCTGTGCTGCTCACAGCATGGTCGTGTCCAGGCTTCTACACAGTGGCCACAGCAGCAGCACAGTCCACCAGTCCACAGATCATGCAGCGCTGCCTCTCTTCACCTGAGCTCACCGTCCTCGGAGCAGCACCTCCATGGATTAATGGAAGCCTCACACACCAGCATGCAGAGCGATGGGATGGGAGGGTATGGAGAAGCTTGCCACAGAGGACTGTGGGAAAAAGTCATGGCTGTGCTGAACAAGCCCTGCCCTCAGCCAGATCCCATGTCCACCTGCACCTGCTCAGGAGGCTGTGTAGTCTGCAGGCTCCACGGTGCCCTGCACTCCCTGGTCCTAGGGCAGCAGGACACAAGTTAGGCAGTATTTCTCCTGCTGTTCTCTCCTTCTCCCAGTGAATCTCAGCTCCTGATGCTTACAACAGCCTTCCGTGCTGCACAACTCCCTCCCTCTCTCCCACAGGACACACAGGTGTCCTTGCCTTCTCTTTTCTCCATGGGCTCCCTAGACATGGCTGTCGGGTGACTCACCACAACTTCCTCCTGCATGGCTAAAGGGCGTCCACATTTATGGGGTCACTTCTCATGGATCTGCACTAAAAATACGATCAACTCTGGGGCAGAATATTTCAGCATACATGAAAACACGGTCTCCCGCTGCACAGGGAAGAACCACCGCCTCAACCCCCGGTCATTGATCTTAGCCTGGCCATGGATGTCTAACAAAAGGTTCTCTGATAGGAGGTCCTGTGAATGCCTCCCTGCTCATGACACTATTGGACGGCAATTAGGATGTCTTCAAACAACTCCTTTGCCCAGGGCTAAGTCTCTGGCAGCCTGTGGACTCAGTCCTTCACGTGTTTTGCCACGGGTCTCCCCCCACCACATACTGTAGGATGACAGGGCTAGGGTAGCAGGTCTGTCTGGGAACATGCTGGACATTGAGGCTCCTGTGGATGGGAACGTGTGGCTGGGCGTCTCTGTTGCCCTGCTCTCCTAGGGCCTTTAGTCCAGGTGATAAGGGGCAAGCGCAGGTCCACAGCCTTACTAGCATTTTTATTGGTTCATGTCTTAAATAATGGCTCTTCTTTCTGAAGTGAGATGGGATCGTAACATTGTTTTAAGACTTTTTCATATGTTTAGTTGCCATTTCTACTTCTTCGTCTGAGGAGTGTCTATTCATTTTAGATGCCCACTTTTGCATTGGTTCTTTAATTTGAGAGGTGTGCTTTTATTTAGTTCTTTATGCATTCTATGCATTATTCCTTTGAGGAACAGCTGGTAAACAACTTTTCCCACTGCAAAGGTTGTCTCTTTGCTCTATTGTTCATTTCTTTTGATGTGCAGTAGCCTTTTAGTAAAGTGAGATCACAGGTGTTGGTTCTTTGTGTTATTTCCTGTGCAATTGGGGTTTTGTTCATAGTCTTTGCCTACACCTATGTCTTCAAGAGTTCTACTATTCTCCAGCAGATTTAGTGTTTCTGTTTTAATATTTACATCTTTGATGCATTTCTATTTTAGTTTAGCACGTGGTGAGAGATATGGGTCTAGTTTTACTCTTTGGCGTAAGGAAAGCCAGTTTTCCCAGCACCATTTATTAAAGAGGCTCTGTTTCTTCCAGGAAAGGTGTTTGGCACCTTTGTCAAAGATAAGGTGGCTGAGCAGATTTGGAGTTGATTCTGCATCTTCTACTCTGTTCCACTGATCCTCAAGCCCCACCCCCATTTTTACCAGTACAATGCTATTTTTATCACAATAGCTTTGTAGTATGATTTCAACTCGGTGATTGTGATACTCTCTTGCCTTGTCTTTGTGGCCCAGAATTGCCTCTGCTATTCTAGATCTGTTCTGGTTCCAAATGAATTTTAGGATGATTTTCTCTAATTCGGAGAGGTATGCTATTGGTATTTTTATCAGGATTGCATTAAATTTATAAAGCACTTTTGGGAGTATGGCCATTTTTACTACATTGGTTCTTCCTACCTGAGAACAAGGGATATATTTCCATTTTCTGATATCCTCTTCAATCTCCTGCTTCAGAGTTTGGTAGTTTTCAGTGTAAAGGTTGTTCTCTTCCTTTGTTAGGTTGATTCCAATGTATTTCATTCTTTTGTATGGTGTTATAAAAGTGTAATTTCCCTCTCAGTGAGTGCGTTTTTTGTGTACAAGAATGTGATTGATTTTTGAGTATTGGCTTTTTATCAGGCTATGCACCTAAATTTAGCTATTAAATCTAGAAGTCTTTTGGCAGAATTTTGGGGGTCTTATATTTGTAGTATCATGTCACCTGCATATCATGATAATTTAACTTTTTCTTTTCCTATCCTCATTCCTTTTGTTTCTTTCTCTTGTCTAATTGTCCTGGCTAATGTTTCCAGAACTATAGTGAACAGAAGCGGTGATCATGGACATTTTGTCTTGTTCCCAATTTTAACTGAAGGCTTTCGGTTTTGGACCATTTAGTGTGATGCTGGCTTTTGGTTCATAATAGATGGCTTTTATCAGATTGAGATCAAGACTGTCTATTCAATTTTCTATAGAGTTTTAATCACAATTGGGTGTGGGACTTTGTTAATACTCTTTCTGCATCTATTGAAATGAAAGTATGTTTTTTGTCTTTGGCTCTGTGTTAATGTGGTGCATTAAGATTTCTTGATTTATGTATGTCAAACCATCCCCACATCCCTGGGATGAATCCTGCTTCGTCAGAGTTGTGGGAGATGACCTTGTTGATTATGCCCAGTGCAGACTGTAGCAATGCAAGCTATAAAGAATTAACCCCACATGTGGCTTACTTCAAGAAGCAAGTCTGGTCTAAGCCTATGTAACTCCTAGGAGCACTGCAGGTGGCACACGGGTCACCCTGCCAATGATCATGGCAGAGGCCAGAGAAATGGCCCGTGAAGCTGTGGGGCTTAATATGAGTTAACATGGCAGCTGAGGTGAGGATGTTCTTTTGTTCTTGCAACAAAATTCCATTCCCAAAATTAAAACTTTTGTAACTGAAAAGAGAGAGTTAATTGTTAACCACAACCTCTATCTGGCCTGCTCTATACCTAACACAGAATGCTTTTCCTCTTCTTTTACGAACCTGGCCTGCATCAGCACCTTATCTCTAGCAACCACATGTGGCCCCCTAACCCTAATTTAACAAATGATTGTGTAACCAGTACATATCAGCAGTTACGGCTGTTTCAGAGTCTTTGCTGCTTACACAACATTGACCATCCAAGTTCCCCATTTCGCTTTGACTCTGTCTCTAAGTCTGTCTGCTTGCCTTGCATCATAGCACCAAACAGGAGATCAGGATCCGTGCAGGGGGTCTCAGGTACAGGGTGTATAGTCTCCTCAATATTCCACTGCATTCTGTTTGCTGATATCTTCTTTAGGATTTTTGCATCTACGTTTATGAGGAAGATTGAACTGTAGTTTTCTTTTTTGGTTGGATCCTTGTCTGGTTTGGGTATAGGGTAATGCTTACTTCTAGGAATAAGTTTGGGAGTATTGCTGCCCTTTCAATTTCATTAAAGAGTTTGAGGATTTGTGGCATCACATCTTCTCTACATGTCTTGTAGAGTTCAGCAGTGAATCCGTCAGGGCTTGGGCATTTCTTAGTTGCTCGGGTTGTAAGTTACATCTTCAATTTCATTAACGGATATTGGATTATCTAGAATTTTTTTGTCTTCTTGATTCAGCTTTGATAATTCACATGTATCTAAGAATCTGCCCACTTCTTCTGTTTTCCATCTTAGAATACAGGTTCTTGATGATCATCTGGAATCCTGCAGGATCTATTGTAATTCCACCAATTTCATTTGTAATTGCATGGATTTGAGTGTCTTCTTTTCTCGATAAGGGTGATTAAGGTTTATCAATTATAGTTAATCTTTCAGAGAATCAACTCTTTGATACATTGACTGACTTATTTTCTGAGCCTCAGTTGCTTTAATTTCTGCTCTGAACTTTGTAATTTCCTCTCTTGTACGAGCTTTGAGCATGACTTGTTCTTTTTCGAGAAGCTTGAGGTTTAACATTTGTTTGTTTATTTGAGCTCATTCAGTTTTTCTGTTATGAGAATTCACTGCTGTGAATTTCCCTCATAGATCTGCTTGCATGACATCCCATAAGTTCCAGCATGTTTTATTGTCATTATTGTTTAATTGCAGAAGCTGTCTGCTTTCTTCAATTTCACCTGTAACCCACTGGCTGTTTGGGTAGATGTCATTTTATTTCTGCGTCTTTATACAGTTTTGGTGATGTCCTTTGCCAGTGATTCCTACTTTCATTGCACTCCGGTTTGATAACATGTATGCGATAATTTCAGTTCTTAGGTATTCACTTCAGCAATTTCAATGAGTTAGTATATGGTCTATTTTGGAGAATGTCCTATTTGCAGCTGAGAAGTCTGTGTATTGTGATCTTGTGGGATGTACACCCTGTGTATTCTTCAGTTGATATTCATTGATTTTTTTTTGTTCGTTTGTTTAGTTGATCTGTTTGTGACAGTGGGGCTTTGAGGTCTCCCATTACAAATGCATTAGTGCTTATTTGATTTTTCATGTCCATCAATATTTATGCTATATAGTTGGGAGCAGTGGTATTTGATGTGTATATATTTATGATAGCTACCTCTTCTTATATTGTCCCCTTAATACGTATGTTGTGACCTTTGTCTCCCTTGATCAGTCTTGGCTTGAAATCCACTTTCTCTGCAATAGAATAGCCACACCTGCTTTTTTCTGGGTTCCTGAGATATAGACTATTGTTTTCCATCCTTTACTTTCAGTCTATGAATTTCTTTTTTACTTAAATATGTTTCTTGTAGGAAGCATATTTTATTGGATGTCATTTCTTGATCCATTCTGCCAGTCTGGTTTTTTGTTTTTTGTGTATGTGTTTTGTTTTTTTAGTTTTTTGAGACAGGATCTCACTATCTCGTTCAGACTTCCCTGGAACTCCCTGTATAGCCCAGGCTGGTCTGGAACTCACAGTGATCCTCCTGCCTCAGCCTCCTGAGTGCTGGGTTTACAGGCATGTGTGACCACGCCCAGCTTCTGCCAGTCTGTTTTTGATTGGTGAATTGAGACCATTTACTCTGATGGTTATGACTGATATTTATTGACTTTTCCTTGTTATCTTATTTTCCTGATGATGATTCTCTTTCTTTCCCCACCATTTAATTGCTTGCCTTGCCTGGTGGATTCATCCTGTTGGGGTTTGTGGAGATATAGTGTTGATTATCTCTTTCTCTTTGATTGATAGTGTTGATTATCTCTTTCTGAATATACTTCAGAATGTTTTGGAGTGCTGGTTTGGTGATCTTGAATTTCTTCAGATGTTCTTTCTCATGGAAGTATCTTATTTCTCCATCAATTTTGAATGATAGGTTTGAGAGGTACATCAATCTGTGTTGGATGTTGTTTTGTTTTGTTTTTTAGGGTTTGAAATACTTCACTCCCAGCTGTCCATGACTGAAGGGATTGTGTTGAACCATCTTCTCTGGTTCTGATGGGCTTTCCTTTGTGGGCGATTTGTTTCTTTTCTCTAATAGCTTTTAACATTTTGAGGGGGTTGAATTTCTGGAGTCTTGCCTATTAACATGCCTTGGTGTAGATTTTCTTGATCATGGTTATGTGGATTTTTATATACACCTCACTTATCTGTACAACAAATTCTTTTTTCAGGCTTGGGAAAATTTCTGACATTATTTCTTAGGTCGTTTGTGCTATCTCCTGCTTTTTCGCTGGCTCCAATCCATCTTATGTTCTTCTTCTTTCCCTTACCTAGCAGCTATTGGATTGATTGGCTTTTGCTATTTTTAAGATCTCTTTCTTTCCATCTTTGGTAACTACAAAGCTGTCTTCTAGATCTGATATTCTGTCCTCATACTGGTTCCCTCTGCTGTGTATACATACATTCAATAGAGCTTAGAATCTCCTGGATATCTTTTTTAAATTGTTTCATGGAATCTATTCTCTTTCCTATGTTGAGTATTCATAGGTTCCATCATTTTTCTAAGCTCCTCTTTTAAAAAAAAATCTTTATCAATTCTAGATTCACTAATTATGTCTTTCATTTGGTCATCATTTCTGTAGTTTTCTGAGAAATTATTTCTGGTTTGATTTTTTCCAGAGCCTCATTCATCTGTTTCATTACTTCTGTTGTTACCATTTTTGAGAATCTAGGTGGGTGGCTTTTGAATTGTCCCACCTCATTGTCCCATGGCTGGACTTTGGTGCCCTGGCAGTGAGAAGTGGCATCGTACCTCCGTGTCCTCCTCATTTTGCTATATTCCAGGATTCAGTGTCTGAACTCCAAAGCTCAGAGAGGGTATTTCCCTGCCACTCACCACTCCATCGTCTTCTCGGAAGTCCTGTGATTGCCTTTCAGTGGGTAGCTTTTTTTTTTTCTTTTGAGATGGGGATTGACCATGTAATCCATGGCTGTCCTTGAACTCATTAGGCAGCCCAGGTTGGCCTCAAACTCACAGAGATCTTCCTGCCTTAGCCTTCCCTGTGCTGAGTTACAGGCGTGCTCCACCATACCTAACAAAAGGGGAAACTTCTGGAAAAAGACACCCTTGGGTCTTAACACTGGCAAGTGGCTGGGAGTACATTTACATCTCAAAGGAAAAAATAATTTACAAGTGAAAGTTTTCTAAAGTAAATGTTCTGAGGAAGGGTAAGGCAAAGACCTATAATCAGGAAAAATCTACCTAAAGTTCAGTCATGTTGAGGAAAATATTAAGTGCCTTTCTGTTCAGCAGACCGAAAGGAGACTGTGGCAAAGTGAGCTGTATAACCCATAAGTCAAATGATCTCCACAAAGTTTGTTCATCAAGGAGAGGTGTTTTTCTGTGGTTAGTGCTTTCTACCATCCTGTTAGATCTCTGCTTCCTTAAAGGTCTTGAAGCACTTTCCTTCTGATGCTTTGTAGTGATTTTTAAAGTAAGGCCTAATAAGCATTTCTCCATTTAAAATTCCAGGTGATTTCCCAGTGTCGGCAATGATTTCTGTTTTTTCTTCTTTCTCTGGCTACATTCACTTACAGTTGTTCAGTGTAACACAGAAGGCACATGAGATGTCCCAAGCCCCATATCCTCCACTGCCTTCTCTCTGGAATACGATGATTGTAAAGCAGAAGTACTTGTCTGTAATGAAAACTACAGTTTCTTTCAAGAGAAAAGGTCGTTCACTAATATTTTCAAAACCTGCTTCCTATAAAAGTGTATAAATATCAATGTGCCAAAGACACTTCCCATTTCCTCCTAACGTAGAGGTGCTGGTCACATTCGTGAGGTCACAAATATTAAACATTTTCTCTCTTGAACAGCACTGTGTGACAGAAAGCATACCTTTTGACAGGAGTGAGTCTCTTGAAGAGCTTTATAATATCAAAGTCAGTGGTGGAAATGTTGGTAACCTGTTCCATTTCTTGCTAGGTAGGATGATCATAATGTTGAAGCAATGTCTTTAAAAATCATCATTCACCACCAGCAACACAATATTGGCTCATCAGCAGCATCCCATATGGACACGCAGGTACGGGGACACTGCTGAGGGATAGAGAATGCAGGCTTATACTGTACCTTTAGATTCCATTTATATCACATTATTGTGGATTTATAGAAAGTCTATTTGTAGTGGTAAAGCTGTAGTATGCAATGCATTGCTCTGCTGTTATAAATGTCCTTTTCTGAAATTTTTCTTGGTTGTCCTTAGGGCTTTTCTGAACATGATTCCAAATATTAGCAAGCAGGTATTTTAAAACTCCAAATATGAAGTCATTTCTCTTAATTTTCTGAAATTACTCCTCTGAGTTCATAGGAATTCTGCAGGCACACTCACCCATTTTATCTGTTCATCAAAAGAGTTAAAAATAAATCTAATAATCCATGTATAACAAGAGCTTTCCATTCCTAAAACACTTTGATATATAGCTGATCTATGAAATGATACAACCTGCATTTTTATACAGTTAAACTCAGCTGTCTTTTTTCCCCATGGTGAAAAAAGAGTGGAAAATCTGCCTGTAAATCATGGAGAGATTTAAATAAATTCTTATGTGTGACTTTGAAGAAAATAAAATGTTTCTTAGTACAGTAGTAAATACTGAGACCATTCAAACTTTTTTGTGGCCATTTATTTCTATGTTGGATTCTAAATATGAGTGTAGATGATATGGTACTACTTCACTAAAGACGTATTATAACGTGAAATTATGTATCCAGTATTAGTGCTGGTATTTGTCCAGCCTCAGCTCAGTCTGCTTCTCTGCCTGCACCCTTCCTAGGACCTGTTTCCCAGTGAGCTGCCCTTGGCAGAAATTAAGATTCCTTATATGCATAAATATTCTAGATGAAAGTTAAAATGAAGTGCCATTTTTATTGGCAGAGGAACTAAGGAAGGATGAAACAGCCTTGCTGGTAGCAAGTGTCTCACCTACAACTTTCTGGGGGTTCCTGCAGGTTCACCATGGATGGAAAACTCTTGAGTGTGATTTGGCTTTTGTGGATCTAGCATGGCCCCACAGGAGATCATGTGACTACATCAATCACTGAACAAGGAGAAAAGAAATCCGGGACAAAATGAATATAATTCACCAGAATATTCTGAGAAGACTATCTCAGAGAATATTTTCTCCATGTAGTTTCATTTAAAATTTTTCATTTATAATAGATATGCCAGAAGCCCTTTGATAGGGAAACATTTAGGACAAGGTATCTTAGGCTGTCCAGACCTCTATTTATTTAGGTAATAGACCTCCTACTGGTTGTTTAACTATTTTGGTAAGCAAATACATGTGAACGAATCCTTTTTTTTTTTTTTCCTAGTAAAATAAGGAAATGAGGAGAAATGAAAGTTAAAGCTATTTAGCAAGCACTCAAGACTTTGCTTGTTTCCTTATGGGGCTGATCAGAGAACCACTCATGTAGCCCACCTGCCTGTGAGGGATGACGGCTTCAGACTGGTGAGTGTGCCCCTGGGTGTCACGGTCTGCGTGAATGGAGGGTCCCTGGAGGGCAGATGGTGGGGAGTGAAGAAAAGACAAAGAGATACGAAAAGCTGAGGCCAGGTGGAGCCTTCTTCCTGATGGGAGAACAGGACAGCCTGGGAAGTGAGGCGTGTCTGCTTATAGTGGTAGGATAAGGGCAGTGCCGGGGGAGTCTGACTGGAAGTTCTGGCCTGTAACCAGACGGGGAGAGTAGCTAAGGTCTGCAGAACATCATGCTTCGATGACTTTATGGGGCACGGATGGGGAGGGAGGCACCCACAGTGTGGTGCTCCCAGCATCTCCACCTGTCCGATTTTGTAGCTGCATCTTGTGATGTTGTCTCAGGCAAGTTCAGTGAGTAGCAAACAAATCATTAGTACCAACTGGAAAGTCAGAATTGCCAGGATCATAGCAATGCTATGGCTAACCATATACAAAGTATTCAATCCATGTAATGAATCAAGAACCAGTTTTGCCTCATCCTCGGGGATGAGGAAACTAACATGAGCGTGCTGAATGGACGAGATCTGTTGAAACTTTTGGAGACCTAGGCTGAGATTGCTATGATGTGAAGAAAGATACCCATTAACTATGCGGTAACCTTTTTCCAGGCCCCCGGTGAGGAAGGGCAGTGATGAAAATATGAGGGTATTCAGCGTGGTAGTGCAATCCTTAATGGTACTTTAGGGCTTTAGCTTGATTACCAGTCTCTAGCACTGTAGCTTCTAAGGCATTAACCTGTACTTCCAATTTAACATTAATATCTTCCTGGGTCTCAAGGGCATAAGAGGTGTTTTTTGCTAGATCATTGCCAAACTGCACATTCTGTGCATTTTGTGCTAAGGCCATGGATGCAACTACAGTGGTTGCAAGCAGTGTAGCCGGAGACATAATTCTCAGGATAATATGTCCTACCATCTGATGGGGGCGAATGGGCCATCTCTGTATTTCTTCCCGTACTTGCAGCCCACAGTCATGATAGCAAGCACCAGAAACATGACAAAGGATGGCGTATATCATATTAGCACACCTTTATCCTTATTCATGGTACTAAGGCAGGCAGTGATATTACAATTTGGTAACTGATATTAAAAGAGTCTCCTTGTGGAAAAATATTGACCTGTCTAGCTACGAACACCTAAGGACTTTGCAGACATGCACATGTCCAGATCTTATTGGCCCCAGTGTGACTCCTGTCCTTTAAGCTATAACTGGAGAGAGTGATCACTTGAAAACTGTCATCCAATCCACAAAGATCTCTTTGGAATTATTTTGATGATATATGCAGTACCAATGCCAGAGGGTGGCTGGTGACGTTGTATTTTGTATGAGACCAATCCTGGAATGTTATATTTTGTACAGCTATTTCATTTACTTCATGGGTGCAACAGCCTTCCCAAGAAACATACTTTGAGAGAAGAACAGAATAAGTGACACTATGGCAAGAAGAGACGGGGCATGAAAGGTTATAAGGAGTATCTGTGAGGTAAGATTGAAACTATGAATTTGCACCAACTCATCTCGGTCTGTGCCTGATGCATTGTGGACAGTGGCTCTCTTCAATTACCGGAAGTGAGAGACAAATGGAAGATGGACCAAGACAGAGCGGGAGGCCCACTGTTCTGCTGCTGTAATTTAGGTGGTCGATATAGGAGAGATATGAGCATCAAAACAGCTCCCCAAGATAAGGGACTCATTGGTAAAAATAGGTACTGAAGCAGCAGTTTCCGAAAGAGGGCGATGTGCCAAAGGAGGCTCTGAGTTTGTCCTCTGTTGGAAAACACGCATATACTGGCCCCTACATTATTAATTACATTGAGCCATTTTCCCTAAGTTAGGATATCCTTTGACAACTTTTGTGTCTTGGACATGTGTATAGAATTATCAGTATCAATGGAGTTTTGATGAAGGATATTTATTTTCCCTAAGTGGATTTAAAAGTGTTTTAAAATGAAGTCAACTAGAGAAGGTGACAAAATTAGTCAAGAATTTTGTTTTGTTTTGTTTGTACCAGGGAACAAACTCAGGCCCTTGCACTTGTGAGGCAAGTGGTGGAACCTCTGAGCCAAATCCCTAGCCCTAGAAGGTAACAAAATTAAATTGAGCTGTACAAGTACCTGTACTCCTCCTTTAATATTTATGTAAGTGTGCTTTTAGGGAAAAGTGAGTACATTCAACAATGGCTTGTCTCTATGGGTTCTAAGGACTTATAATGCTTTTAACTGGATTCGTTGTGTATAATAAGGTCTCTTGTTTTTTCCAGTACTAGGCATTGTGCATGTGAGGGATGTGTGGTGCCACTGAACTAAATCTCAGCCATATAGTAAGCTATTTTTCAGAAGGGCTATCTCCAACTGTGGTTAGGGGAGAAGTGGCACAGGTTTCATCTAAATGCTTAGAGCTGAGAAATGTCAGTGTAGAGAAGACTGAAGTTAGGGACCCCTTCTAGGTATTACTCTTGACTTTCTTCTCCCTGAGTGTGGGTTCACAATTTGGTAGAGGTACTTTAAGAGGTACTCCTGGGGCAAAGAGGAAAGAGAGTTTACATCTAGCAGCACCTCATTTTCATCTCTACCTAAATGTTGTCCCTGGGGAGGAAACCCAGGGCCTCCTACATGCTATACAAGGGCCTTACACTAAGCTATATCTTCAGCCCCTGATTCTTATGTGCTTCAATGTCTGGTAGTATGTGTGTGTGTGTCATAGTGGTATAGACACTGTTCATAAAAGTAGCCGTTCCAACTACACCCTGCACATTGTTTGTTTTGATATCAAAGAGAAAGGCTCAACACACAACTTTTATTGAGCTAGTCATTAGGGAAAATGCACAAAACTTCCAGCACTCCACGGATGCCTGTCTCTCAGAAACTGGCTTATGAAATCCGTGCTGTCAGCTCTGCGGACCCTTAGGACGAGTCTTAAGGGTCCTGTCAGCAGCGCAAGACCTTCATGCTGGTGAGCAGAGATGACAGGGCAAGAACTGTCCTTTCTCCTTACAGGGTCCAAGACATTTACTGGGTTGAGTGAGATCCTGGCCATAAGACATATTAGTGCTAACATTTCCAGGGTGGAGAGCAACTCCGGAGCAGTGTTTGGCAGAACCGCCCCTGAGCTTCCTGTGCTGCGGCCCCTGCTCTAGCGCTGGCCTCATCCCACAGTGTGAGTTCCTGTGGTTCTTTCTCCGTGACACCTTTGGCATCTGGGGAGACAGATTAAGCACAAGACAAGCTCTCAGAAAGGATGTTTGGATTGTCTGTGGTATCCCCATGAATGGGGAGCTTTCCAGGAACTGACTCATTGAAAATGACCACCCCAAGTATCCTGAGGCAGACCTTCATACCTCCCTCCCGAGAGCATTTCCGAGGCAGAATATTTTAGCATACAAGGACACAGGGTGTCCTCTTTCCCAGTAGGATGAGGAGCCCAAACACCTAGCTGCTGAGGTCTGCTAGTCCGTAGGTGTCTATAGAAAAGTTCTGTGGTTTGAGTTCGCCATATAAGCTGCCGTGCTCCTGACAATATTGGATGGAATCCATGATGTGTTAACCTATACACCCTGTCCCCAGGCAATGTCCTTGGCAGATTGTGCCTTTCACTCCTGAGGATGTCTTAACATAGGTTTACCTCAATCACAACTTGTAGGATGGCAGGACTCACAGGGATCTGCAGAGCCCAAAGGCAGCACATGATGGGTGTTGCAGTCCTGGGGATGGGAATGTGTGTCTGGGGGCCCCTGCTGCCCTGCTCTCCTGGGGCATTCACTCTGGAGTAGTCTGGAGCAGGCAAGGGGCAGGATCCCTGCCCCTTGTGCTGGTGAGGAGAGGTGCCTGGGCATGCCCTGTCAAGGATGATGACATTTCCTCTGCGATCCTACCATCATCCTAGTGTGCATGCATGGGCTTCCCATGGATTCTGAAGCATAGCAACCTGAGTGCCTTGCCCTGCAAATACAAGAAGGTGGCCATGTCCTGGTGGTATTGTATTGCTCTCTCCTAGGGAAGTCCACAGCATTTCGTGGTTGAATCAGAATCTGGCCATAAGGCTCAGGATTGCCATCTTTGTCAGGATGAGGAGCAGCTCAGGAGGACTGTGGGTAGTACACTCCAGAGCCCGAGTGCTGTAGCACATGCTGTATGGCTGTCCGCTTGCTGAGGTTGCAGTGGAGGAGTTTGTCCATGAGGTTTTTGGCATCGTATTCTGGGAGAGAGATTAGGAGAAAGAGAACTCCTGTGTGAAGATCTGTTGGATTGTATGTCAGATCCCCATTAAAAAGGAACTTCATGAGTGCCAGTTCATATAAAATGACCCCATATATTACTGGTGAGGGACTCTATACCTCACACTCGAGATAATGTCTGTGGCAGATGTTTCATCATACCTGAAAGCACAGGCTCCTCCTGCACAGGTAGATGTGTAGCCTGAACACCATGGCATGGATCCTAGTCTAGCCGTGGGTGTCTTTCAAGAGGTTCATGGATAGGAGGTCCTCGTGAATGCTTCCTTGCTCATGACACTGTCAGATGGCAATTAGGATGTGTGGCTACATCCCCCCTTCCCCACTAAGTGTTCAAGCAGCCTGTGGTTCTCAGTCCACACGCTTTTCCGCAGGTTTAACCCAACCACATACTCTACGATGGCAGGGGTTAGGGTGGCAGGAAATGCCATGGGTCCCATTGGGGGTCCCGTGGATAGGAATGTGTGGCTGGGATCCTCTGATGCCCTGTTCTCCTAGGTGCTTCACTCTGGATTATATGAGGCCAGGATAGGTGGTAAGCTTGCTGGCCCTCGTGCTGGTGAGCAGTGATGACTGGGCAAGACCTGTCTGGCATGATGACATTTCCTCTGCACCCCCATCGTCATCCCAGTCCCAATGCATCGGCTTCACCCCGATACTGGAAGCCAGCCAACACGGTGCCTGGGGATGCCGCAATTGCAAGGTGGCCATCTCCTGCTTTCACTGCTTTCTCCTTTTGGGGTCCCAGACATCTAACGGGTCGAATCCAATGGCCGTGAGTCTGAGGATTGCCATCTCTTTGGGTCGAGGAGCAGCTCAGGAGCACTGTGGGGCTATAAAGCCCGGAACCACCAGTCTTGACCACATGCTGTGTGGTTGGCCAGTTCCTGAGGTTGTAGTTGATGAGGTCTGCCTGAGGTCTTTGGCATCACACCTGGGGACCGAGAGGAGGGGCAACAGCACTCCTGCTAGAGGGTCTTTTTAATCATATGTGTGATTCCCATGAAAAAGGATCTTCCCAATTACCAAGTCATATAAAATGAATGCAAATACCCTGGTGAGGGCCTTGATCTGGGGCAGAATATTTCAGCATGCATGAAAATATGGTCTCTTCCTGCATTTTTTTGCACCAGCATCATCATTCTCATTCAGCTGCACAGGCCTCACCCTGATCCTGATGCCCAGCCCACACCATGCCTCTTGAAGCCACAGCTGGAAGGTGGTCATCTTCTAGTTTTATAGCTTTCTCCTTACAGGGTCCAAGACATTTACTGGCCTTATTCACATCCTGGCCATAAGACACGTTCTTTCTAACATTTCCAGAATGGAGGGCAACTCAGAAGCAGTGTGGGGCAGAACAGCCCTGAACTTCCTGTGCTACAGCACCTGCTGTCATCCTGCAGTTTGAGTTAATGAGGTTCTTTCTCCATGACATTTTTGGCATCCATGGGGAGAGATTATGCAAGGACAACTTATCAGAATGGATGTTTTGGATTGTCTGTGTTATCCCCCTTCATGGGGAGCTCCCAGGAACTGGTTTTTTTTAATGACCCTAAATATCCTGGTGAAGGCCTTCATACCTCCCTCCCAAGATAATTTCTGAGGCAGTATATTTCAGCATACAAGGAAACAAGGTCTCCTCCTGCCTTTGGAGAATCAGCAGCCCAACCCCCTAGTTGCTGATGTCCTCTAGGCCTTGGGTGTCCATTGAAAAGTTCTGTGGCATGAGGTTGCTGTGTATATTTCCATGCTCCTGACAGTACTGAATTACTCCCATGATATCTTCTTTTTTGATGTCATCTCTATAATTCTCACATGCAGTACTGTAATATATACCAGTACATAAAATTTTAGCACTTTTCAGTATAGTACAATCAGCAAACATTACAGTACTGCACTGTAGAAGCGAGAAGAACCCTGTAGTGTGTCTCACATTCCCACATCACAAGCCCAAGTGCCAGTCGGAAGTCCTAGCAGGGGGCCATAAGTCGGAATAGTCACTAACCAAGGAGTGTCTGTACATGACTCCATACAAGTATACATGCACATACACAGAACATCTGGCATCTTCTCCAGTATTATGATTTCATTGCACATAAGTGTATTATTTCTTTTTCTATACTATGAAAATTTTATTATAATGCAAAGAAGTTATTATTTTTCTTACACACTATACAATGTGTAATAGATTAATATGAAGGCATTTAGGAAACAGGTCATATTTTCATGTCTATAACTCCTGGTTTAAGAAAATACAAAGTCATCATTTTATTAAATTGACATGTTTATTAGTATACCAAAAAGGCAGAAATTCATCATTATGAATGTGGGGTATGAGTACCACTCCTCTAGAGCAGCTAAGTCCAAGCTGTCACCCTCCCATACTTCTTATCCTGACCTTCTGACTTAGGACAGAAAGTAGCCTCAAGTAGAAAATGCAAGACAGAATTGACTGTTTTAAAACATAAATGTATTTTATCAATTTCAAAGAAAATCCTAGAAAACAATTTCCCCATTTTGCAACAATTTCTCCTAGCTCTTCCCTGCTTGGTATCAGAAATCTCCAAGTACTTTTCTGAAACAGTGCCCCTTCTGGCCAGAACTATGCAAAGCGTATGCCACCTGACCAGGAAGCCCAGGGTGGACACTCTGTGAGGGTCTTGCTGGTTCTTCACTCTCACTACTCCATAAATCCGTTTCCTAGGAGGTCCTGGTAGTCTCACTTTGATGAAAATATCTTCTTCTTACTTCATGAAGGCAAATTCTCCTGGAAATTCAGGTCTTCTGTGTGAGAGTCACATCCTTCATTATTGTCTCCAGTCTTTTCTAGCCTTCCTGGGTGATGGCATGTCCCTATACCCCAAATGAGATGAGTAAAAGGCTTCTGCAGAAACTGAGTATAAGTCCAGTGGGTCAGGCAGAAGGTGATATCCTGGGGGTTTCACTCCAGGTTTAAGGGGTCAGTGCAGGTGGCAGCTCACTGGCCCTCCTGCCGGTGAGGAGTGATGACTGGGCATGACCTGTCCAGCATGATGACATTTCCTTTATATTCCATCATCCTGTTCCAAATCCATAGCTTCACCCTGATCTGATGACAACCTCACATTTTGTGTAGTCTGTTCCTAATTTGAGAATGCTTTGTCTTCTCCTTTATGAACTTTTTTTCACATTCATTTTCATGATAAATGCACATAGGTTGCTTTTACCCCAAGTGATTGCCAATAAAAGTCAGTTCTTGGTGGCTGGGGATTTAGCTCAGTGGTGCTGCCGCCTCCTTGGCAAGCAAAAGGTGCTCAGTGTAAATCCCTGTAGCGAAACAAAAATACAGAAAAAAGTGAGTGCCTGAGACTGGCCAGAGCCTTTCTCGGTTACACTGGAATTGGATGTCCTGGCATCCCCACCTCCGACGTAATGTAGGCCACTCACACCTCTGCCTTTGCTAACTCCTTCATAGCGACATGCATCCCTGTGCCACAGTGTTTTGAGAAGAACACTTTTCCAAAGCCACCTCGGGCAATGAGGCCCAGCACATCATAGTTTTCCTGGAGTTTATGTCTGTGGGAGCTGGTCCTGATGCCCATCCAGGATGTCCCCTCACTACACTCACCACAAACACTGCTTCTCGCAGCATAACAATGTTCTACACTCCCCATAGCACCAAATCAATCACCAAATCTCCAAGAGTTGTCTGCATCCAACTCCAAAATTCTCCATCCACCTACAATAGACCCACCTGAGCCACGGCCTTATGTAGCTAACTGCTGTGGCCTCACACAGGCTCCTGTGATGTCCCAGAACCAATGGGCCAAGGCAGAGCTGGCCACAGCCACCAGGGCCACCTCACTCTTGACCATTAGGACCTTCTGCTTATAACCAAAAAGGTTACAGAACTTCTTGCTTGTGTGGGTTATGCAGATTGATGCACAAGTGTTTAGAAATGAAAGTCTATCCATAGGATGCTCTGAAATGCTTTTCCTTTCTGGTCTGAGAATCTGCAATACCTTTTGTTTTAGAGTTCTCATGGTGTCTATACTCAACATATCCAATTCCTTTCGCTTTAAATTCTTGCTGGTTTCAAAGGGATGCTACAACTTCATTGACATTAGAGTAATATAATGCTCTATTTAGGAAACGTCGTAGCACATTAATGCCTGTGAAGTGGACAGGAAGCTACCTATCATAATCATTTCACCCACAAAGACAATTGATAGAGAAGTGCTACACAGTTAGGCCCTGGCCTTCCCTCCATTTTCTTCTCCCACAGAATGTTTTGTTTTGGAAATGTAACTTTGTGCTGCTGGGCTCCTACCCAATGTGTCAAAATGGTTTGCGGCTGTTTGAACTTTGTGACCTTTCAGGGATGTTCTGTTAAGCTCTGTCCCCTCACAAGAAAGTTCTGTTGAGCTTCTCCCCCCACCCCACCCCAGGAACATTCCGTGACTCGGCCCCTCTGCTCAGAATCCACTGAGCCTACTGGGACTTGCCAGTGAATAAAGGCTTTTTCCCATCACTTCAACTTACCAGCAGATTCCCAAACCTTCAAATTATGAGAGCTGTGTTCCAGAGCTGCCACACTGAGCTGTAAGGCTCAGCAGTGCCTCACAGCTGGGGCACTTGGCTACAACAGTGAGTTGAAAAATTCAGCTATGCCACTGACATGTGGCAATTGGCTGTGACATTAAACTTTAACACTTGGTTATGACTCTGAGCTGCTCTGCTCTGCTGCAACAAGAGCTTTTCAGGATGTATCAGTCTGGGTTGGAAGTTGTGGTCTTCTATGGCTCAAAACACTTCACTCCATACTCTCCTGGCCTTTCAGGTTCATGTTGAGAAGTCTGCTGTGATTCTAATGGGTTTACATTTGCAAGTGATTCATTGCTTTTGTCGAAGAGCCTTTCAGAGTCTTTCCTCATCTTGGACTTCCTGGATACTGACTGTGATATGTAGTGGAGAAGTTCTTTTCTAATTGTGGCTACTTGTGGTTTCATATGCCTCATTTATCTGTATGTTAAATTCTTTCCCTACATTTTGAAAGTTTTCTGCTCTTTTTGCTTTAAACAGACTTTTATGCCATTTGTGCTGTCTTCTGACTTTTCATTAATTTCACTTAGTCTTGTCTGCGCTATCTACCAGCTGTTGGATCCACTGTCCATGTTCAGCAGTTATATGGTATCTCTGAGTATTTGGTCACTGTCATGAGAACTAGAGTTCTGCCTTCATGGTCACTTGTGCTGTACTCTCCTGGATTTTTGGTTAGTACCTTTTTATGGACTCTAATTCTTTGCTAAACCACTCATTCATGTTTTGTGTCTTGTGTGTGTGTACAAACTTGGGAACCTGTGCTTGCAAGGCAGACGGCAGAAGTACTGAACCAAATGCCTCGCCCCTGTTCTGTGTCATTTCGTTTAGGTCAGCCAGCATTGCCTTAGTGTCTTTGGTAAATTCACTAATCATTTTCTTTAATCTCTTTTATTTTTTTATTTTATTTTTTATTTTTTTGGGTACCGGGGATCGAACTCGGGTCCTTGCGCTTGCAAGGCAGGTCACCGAACCGCTGAGCTAAATCCCCGGCCCTTCTTTTATCATTTTGAATAATGCAGAAGTTTGGTTTCTTTCCACCCCTGCAGATCAGCTTGAAGTTTTGGAGTCATTTTGTTGGCTTGTCTTCTTGTTTCTTGCCTTGTTTCTGTGGGCGGTGACTGCCTGATTGATTCTGCCCAAAGCAGGCTGTAGGCAGAGCAGGCTACAAACAGTTAATGCTGTGATTGGCTTGTTTAAAGAAGTGAGTCCAACGGAGGCCTATGTGACTCATAGGGTCATTGCAGATGGTGTGTGGTTCAATGTCACCCCCTTTTGCCAACAGCAATGGCAGAGGACAGGGAGATACCTGTGAAGCTGTGCGGCTCAGTGTGGGTAACAGCAGCCAAAGTTGGGGTGACTCACACCCAATTCCATTCCCCAAATTATAACCTTCTTTACTAAAAAGACAAGGTTAATTATTGACCACACCTATATTTTTTCTGTTCTATTCCTAATTTAAGAATGCTTTGTCTCTTCCTTTATAAGGCTTGCCTACATCATACCCGGAGCAACTCTACATAGCCCTTTACCTCAGTCTTAACTACGATGTCACCAATAAATATAAGCAACTTTCCTTGGCTGTGGTGTTTTGCTGCTTGCTCAGCACTGGCTATGCTGGCTCCCCATTTCTCTCTTTAACTCTGCTTCTGATTCTTTCTTCTAGCCATGGATCATAGCACACTGCAGTAGATCAGGACCTGCCGCAGGGGCCTCCAGTGTGTGTGTGTGTGTGTGTGTGTGTGTGTGTGTGTGTGTGTGCGCGCGCACACGCTGAGGTTTGCAGTTCAATTATCTGGAAAGGCTTTACTCTTTAGTGTGTGTTTTTCAGTAACACTCTGGCTGTGATGAACCAGAGATCTTTAACTCTGTTGAGTTGCTTAAAGTTTTAGGAACATTTGTATCTGTGCTTTTCAATAGTATCTGCATGCAGATTATTTCTCTGTGATGTTTCTGTCGGCTTTGCATAAACACAACAGAAGTGAGTTCAAGAGTTGGGAAATATTTTCTTCTTTTCAAATTCTTTGACACTGTGTAAAACTGGTATCATTTCTAACTACAGTGTTTGGTGAAATTCACCAGTGAAGGTATTTGAGCCTGGACATAGGAGGAAAGCTTTAACAAATTCAGTTTATTCTACAGATGTGATGCTTAGTCCTTTAAGCTTAGATCACTCTTATCTTTCAAGAAATCAGTCCACTGAATCAAAGTTGTTGAACTTATTGGACTGAAGATCTCCCCTTTTCTCTCTATCCATTCTGGCTTTAGGTTCAGGCAGTAGTGCTATCGCAAATCATTTCTGAATGTTTTTCATCATAGAGAACATTTGTATAATCGAAATCCTTTTAAAATGATTGATATTTATTTTCTGACTGTAACTGTGGGTCTTTCTTTGGAAATATTCTTCCATGTATATTGGAAACCAGTGAATATTGTTCTGTTGTTTTGGTGGAATTTTCCTATAAATGTCAGTTAGTACATGTTTGTCAATAATGTACAAATCTACACGTCCTTACAAATTGTGTTTTTCGTCAAATTTTGAGAAGGATGTTGAAATATCTGACCATGACTGTGTATGCACTTGTCCCTTTTGCTTTTACCAGTAGGTTATGCACTTGAAGCTGTTTCTAGGTGCACGGATGTTCTCAATTTTTTATGCTTGTGATCAATCGATGTCCTTCTCATGAAACAACCCATTTTAACCTCGGTGATCATTTCACTCAGAAACTGACTGATGTCCGTGTTGTCACGCGAGCTACTGTGATTCATTTGAACTGGGCACACTTTTCTGCATCCTCTTTTGACTAAGTTGCACTTTTATACTTGCAGAGAACTGTTTTAAAGTATGCTCAAAGCAGGCTGTAAAGACTTAACCCCACAATAGGCTTGTTTATCAAAGTGAGACTGGCTGAAGCCTATGTGCCAAGGTTAAGAGTGACTCCTACCCAAATTCCATTCCAAACTAAAACCTTCTGACTAGAAGGACAAAGTTCTAACTAAAACCACATGTTTTGTTTCTTCAGTTCCTAATTTGAGCATGCTTTGTCTTGCCCTTTATGGGCCTTGTTTACATTAATTTCCATAGAAACTACACCTAGCTTGCCTTTACCCCAGTTGATTATCAGTAAAAGTCAGGGCCTGGGACTGGCCAGGGCCTTTGTTGGTTACACTGGCATTGAGCATCCTGGCATCCCATCTTCTCCCTCTTTGTTCTGTTCTTCAGTGTAAGTTTTTTCCTCAGGCCTGTGTCATGCACTGGGCAGGGGACTGTATCCTAACTGCAGGGCTCTACACTAAATAATACCTATCATGGGGGCTTGAACCACAAGCAATCACCTACTCAGAAAGCCTACTCAGAGTAAGAAGAGAAAAAGAAAAACAAAGAACTGATGATGCAGTGCACCTTGCATCTAGATAAGGAAGTCCAAACAAGAGTCAAAACACAGAAAAAGCATTAGGCACTTCAGATGTAAGAAGGTAGGAAAAGTAGTCAGCTGGTCCTAAAACATGGGGAAATCACTTTCAGCCCAAGTGGCCTGCAGTGTGGAAATAAATGCTGCAAAAGATAGCTAAATAGAATCATTTTTCACAAACAAGGACTGTAATGAAAAAAATAAGTAAATGGAATGAAAACATCTAGCAAAGCTCTGAAGAGCATAGAGCAAAGCAGTGAGAAATACTCTCAGCTTTAAGAGTCCCAAGGCCAGCACTGTGATGCAAAGATATGCAATCCAAAACAAAGCCAGAGAAACATGTTCTACCAGACATAAAGAAATTTTATATGGAAGTCAAATTCCAAATTTTAGCCCATTGATCAATCTATCTTCATTTCAATTTGAGTTGATGTTTAATTGGTGTGCTTAAAACATTTCTTGTGCATTGCAAATTCTTGAATTGTAATTTGAAGGTTAACTTGCTCTTTTCTGTATTGTTTTGAAGACTCGAGTTTACTGCTCTTCAATTGGTAGCCAAATTTTGAAATATAACAATCTGAGAACAGAAATAAAAGCGGACTCTTTAAAATTTAAACTGAAGACAAGATGTTATAGAAGGTTTATAATGAGTGAGATGAACAATATGAAGAAGGCTATAAGTAAAAGAGATGTACTTTACATAAGAAAGGATTTTGTATATTTGTCTTGTTCAAAGGGTAGAGATAGATATACAAGACCAGAAGACCTAGGCACATCAAGAAGGTGTGCGGAAGTGATTTTTCAAGAAATACATATGTTTGCTTGTTGGATTCAAGTTTGTTATAAAAGGTTTGCATTTACAGACATAAAAACTTTCATTCCTTCTGATTATGATTCTACAAGAGACCTCTGTAAGTAACTTATTAAATGTTTTGACTATCTTATTTACAATTATAAATCTAAAAGTTACAAAGGGATATTATTAGTCTATTAGGCTAAATATATTTGAGGGCACTCTATTTTATAAACAAATTGTTTTATATGTTTGCCTTTTCCAATCATATAGTTATTTTGTTGGAGCTCTACAATTTTTGCCTTTAAAAAATATTTGCCTACAATTGAAATTGCTTTATAGAGAAAAGTTATTAAACTTAAAGGCATGTGTTTCTTTTCCCCCAAGGTTTCTAGCAGATCACAGTGATGTGATGCATATTGTTGTCTAAATATAACCATTCCAAAATTTTAATTGGTGACATTGTATTGTCACAATCTTCTTGTTATAGAATATTTTAAAAGCTTTGTCAACATAACTAAATGGAAACCATTAAGTTTGGAAAAGCTACTAACAGGACTCCTCTTGGTGAGCAAAGGAGCAGCTGCCTGGAAATATTTTCCAGCCTTTGCTGACTAGGGGGACCCCAACAATTTCCATAGTCTTAACCATAGACGGGCTCCAATAGTTTTCATAGGAGACATCAATGAAAATTACTTGTTTGTTATTATGTTTACATTGTTTAATCATCAAAGGGTTAAGATCTAAATACACTTTTGTGATATATGTACATTGGTCATTTTCAAAAGATAAAATTATCTGTGAAAAAAATGGTTTTACTGAAAAGATGCTTTTGGAATCAAACTAACTTAAAGGGCATGGGGCTGGGGATTAAGCTCGGTGGGAGCACACCTGCCTCACAATCACAAGGTCCTGAGTTTGATGCTCAGTATAACAACAACAAAAAAACCAAGAAACAAAAACTAAATTAAAGGTCATAGGTTTCATATAACTGTGATAATTATTTTTTATAATTTTTTAGTATACTAAATGTATTCATGCCTTCTGATGATACAGGTTTTCTAATATATTGCTTAAGATAACAACTTCCTTTTGATTCAGGTATTTCCTTTTCTGTTATGTTTCAGCTATTTGTGATAAGAGGTACATTTATAGGTTGATGTATTTTCTTTAGGGGGCATCCTATCAAAAGAGAACAATTTAGATAAGAGGCTTTTATGTGTGTTTTTGGAAAAGAATGACTACGTTTAACAATACCTATTTATACCAAGATGGACATTTAAGTGTGTTACAAAGATAATGTCATTATGATTGTCACACCAAAACATTATGTGTAGTTCTTGATTTGAAGCTTTTTTCTGTTAACATTTTACAGGAATTCAACTCCTAGAACAACCATGATTGATGAACATGGCAGTGTTCTATATTTTATATTTCAAAGTGCTTGCTATCTAGATAAAATTGTAATAATGAAGTTCACTACTCCCATTGCAATGCTAACATGATTGACTTTCTCTTCTGGGTGTTCAACAACTAAAGTTTAGAGACCAGAACTAGAAAGATAATTGGGCTAAGAAGACAGCCACTCTTTTGGCCCTGGTCCTTTAAGGTCAACAAACAACCCAGAATATGATAGAAACTTTTCTACAAGATCTTACAAAAACAAAGGGAGGTTGTTGGACACCAAAAAGTTATAGTCAGCTATATCAGCTAAACATATTATAAATCCTTGTAATCCACAGGTACAAGCCATTGTTGGGCACACCCACCTTTCACTAAAAACACAAGTACATAAACAAAAAGGGAGTGCACATCTCTCCACAACCTCAATTGGATCTTTTTACTTTCATTTTAAAAATTGTAAATCCCATTATGGAAGGTAAATATACTCCATTGAAACTTCACTGACAGAAAGATAGATCTACAGATATGTCCTAGACACAAGTGTCCAAGGATGTCCTTGATAAGGGAAAACTTTAATAGTGAAAACTTAGGAAATGTTACAATATAAGATAACTTCTGCCCCTCACTGTGCTTAGTTCAGAATTCACGGGTACCAGAGGCACTTAGTCTCCCCCAAAAGTTTTGTAAGTGAAAAGAACCATTGTTATCTTTGTTGACCAAACAAGCTCCCTTCCCCCTGGCTAGAATAGGTAGCTGAATAAATCTTAAAGGTAACTTTCCCTAACAAAGAACTTCATCCAGGTTGAAATTCAACTGCCTTGCCATCATGCTTTGGGAATCAGCACTGTGAGCTGTGAAAATGCAATGTAACCAACTGAATGAGATCAAGGCTGTAAAATCCTATAAAAGGAGTTGTGACCCAATGGGGGAGTCAATCAGGGCACCTCCATTAGGCATCATAGATCCCCATCGATGGAGTAAACTTTTTCATTTCACTTCCATTCTGCTGCCTCTGTGTGTCACTTGCCAATTCCTTCCATAACATTTGGTGCATTGGCCGGGAAGGAAAGGGATAACCTGACAAGGCCGAACATGGGCCTCGATCTGAGTCCCACCAGAGGGAGAGGCCATCCACCTCCTCAGAAGGGAAGAGGTGTGCCCCCAGGGTTTCCTGGGTTCCCTTTCTAGGACTCGGAGGCCAGCATGCTGGCAGCAGATTGCTGGAACCCGAAGTGACAGCAGAAGGAAGGTGAGTGAGTGAAATCGTCTGTCCCAATGGTGAGATTCCCTGTGTTGCTCCCTAGTTTGTCTTGCTTTGCTTTATTTCTTAGTTGAACATTTGGGCAGATTACAGATTGGAGGCCTGGTTAACCTCCCTTCTCTGCTATTTGTAAGGATTCATGTCCTCAATTTGGGCAAAATATAAAGTGCTTTGTATTGTGCTGTGTAAGGGGCCCCAGGGAGGGAATGTGTTAACTTCTTGTGTGACTGTGTGTGTGAAAGAGACTTGGTTAGGAGAGTGAGTAGAACGAGCTATGAAAGCCATCAGTAGCCTCATCTGTACACCAAAACAAAGGGAGGGGGCGCTTGTGCTTAAAGAGCCCTGCCGGCATTGCAGAGCTTGTGTGGGTCAATCCTGTGAGTCTGTGGCTGTGCTTAAAAAGGACAAAACGGAGACTCTTGTGACGAGAAATTCTCCTTTAGTCCAAGCAAGCCTGAAAGAGCTGGGAAGCTCACAGCCAGGCTGATGGGTGAATGAGGCCGTTTTCTGGAATGGCACCCCACTCTTTGTTTATCTTGCATTGCCGGACAAGGGAATATCTAATGGTCATGGGGAATGCTAATACTAAACCAACTGTTCTTAAGTACAAGATTCAAAATTTTGTTAAAGGTTTTGTGGGGGACTATGGGATAAAACTGCCACCAAAGATGCTTAAGAAACTTTGTGAGTTGTCATGGCCTCAGCTAAGCCAGACTTCCCCCCCCTCAAAAAAAACTCTAGACAAAAGAAAAGTTATCTCCCTTTGTTTTTACCTGAGACTTTGACAACTTGGGGCCTGTGTGCTCTAGGAGCTGCTCAAGCTTCTGCTCAGCAGCAATCAGCTGCTAGTGAGAACTGTTTAGTTTTGGTCTTAGAATAACTGCTTGCCAAATCTGCTATTTTTCACATGGCAGATTTGCCTCTCTCAGAAAATGCAACATCATTAACAGGCAGATCCCAGCGCTTCCCCTTTGGAGGAGGTCGAGCTGATTCCCCCTCCACTTGAGTTGCTGATATCACAGGTGTGAAAAAGGTGGGGGCAGAAGAGAATTGCTTGGCTTTACTGCACTGGAGGGTGCAGATGGGAAACCATGGTCTGGCTCAGAGAATTGAACAGGACTTGCACTCAGATTAGGAAAATCTAAAATGAAAAAAACAAATCTTTAATGGATTAAAAACAGCTAGCTCTGAAAGCATACAGCAGAATAGAGGGTGGAAAAAAAAAAAAAACACTCCAGGGTTTAAGAGCCCCAAGGCCAGCCCGATGTTATCAGGGTGATGCTGACAGCAAAGGTCTGGAATCTAAAAGCCAGAGAAACTGCAACTGTGCTTTACCAGATAACAAGGGATTTTTACAAGAAAAATCAAGTTGCAGATTTAAACTATTGGGTAAATGTATTATTGTTTCAATTCGAGATGATGTTTGATTGGTGTGCCTAGAAAAATTTTTCTTGTATATTGCAAATTATTAAGTTGTGATTATAGGGTCAATTTGCTCTTTTCTGTATTTTGTTAAAAAATATATATAAGGTTAATACTACACTGACAGCCAAATTTTAAGATGTAACAATCTAAGAACAAAAAAAGGACAACTGAAGTTTGTCATAGAAGGTTAACAGTAAATGAGACAGAGAAAAATATTAGGAAAGCTATGGGTAAAAGTGGTATACTTTTGATATGAAAGGATTTTGTTTGTCTTGTTAGAAAGAGATAAAGATATACAAGACCAGAAGACCTAAGTATGTAGAGAAGGTGTGTGGAAATGATTTAATAAGAAAATATGTATGTTTGCTTGTTGGTTTCAATTGTTATAAAAGGTTTACATTAACAGTCATAAAGAGCTTTCATTCCTTTTGACTCTAATTCTACAAGAGATCTCTGTTAAATAACCTGCAAAAGTTCTGACTAGTCTTAACTAAGAGATTTTATAATTCAATTAGCCAAATACATTTGAGTGTATTATAGTTTCATAAATTGGCTTATATGTTTGTGTGTCTGTCCAATTGTTTGAAAAGTGTTTGTCCAATTATATTTTGATTGAAATGACATCAAGGATACTAATAATTCATTATTTCTATAACCTGGTTTTATAAGTTAAAATTTTGTCAAGCTAATTAAATATAAATTTTTAGGTTTGGGTACAGTCCTGTTGGTGAATAAAAAAGCAGCTGCTCAGAAAATTTATTCCGGTCTTTGTTCACTAATGGGAGCCCCAATAATTTTCATAGCCTTCTGAGAAGATATGCCCCCAATAAACATCACTAAATATGTTCTTATAAAATATTTACATTGGTTATCATCAAAGGGTTGGATTCTAAACATGTTATTATGATATGTTTATGTCATTTTCAAATTATGATGTTTTCTGTGAAAAAAGTTATTAAGGGGTTTTATTGGAAAAATGCTTTTGATACCAAATTAGATTAAAGGACATGAAGTTTCATACATAAAATTATGATTATTATTGTTAATTTTCTGATGTACTAAATGATTAGAAACTTCACAGGGTATTAAACTATTAATGCTGCTTCAAGAGGCACAATATAAAGTTTCATGGAAAAGGTTCAAATTTACATACAGCAAGTCAAATATCTAGGATTCAACGTTTCCAAAGAAATATGCTGCTTGAGAGATAAAAGTACTTGAAAGCAGATGAGAGAATATTTGGGGTAACAGGTTTTTGTAGGATCTGGATTCCAGGGTTTGCAGACATAGCCAAACCTCTACATGAATCTTTAAAGAGCCAGAAGGACAGTAATTATTATAGGGTAAAAAGCAAGAGTCAACATTTAAACAGCTAAAACTAACTATCTCTGCTGCCCCCTGTTATCAGGGATCCTAAATGTGACCCAGCCTTTTACTTTGTACATGACTGAAAGAAATCATACTGCTTTAGGGGTGCTCACTCAAGGAGTTGGCCCTTGGAATCCGCCAGTGGCATATTTATCTTACAGTCTGGATCCAACTGTGAAGGGATAACCTCCTTGTTTATGAGCCCTGGCAGCTGCAGTTATGCTAATTAAGGAAGCTGACAAGCTAACATTAGGAAAAAAATAGATTGTTCAGTTTCCCTATGCCTTTTAGAACTATTGAATAACAGGACATTGATGGCTCTCAAATAATAGTCACATAATACCAGGCCCTCATCTGTGAGAATCCCCACCTATATTTTGTTCCAGTTAAAACCTTAAAACCCTGATACTATTTGCCCTTGGAACCTGGCCCCCTGACCACGACTATCTTAGGGTCACTGATGAGTTGTTCTTGAGTCATCCAGATCTGCAGAAAGACCCGCTGCCTGATGCTGATTTTGTCCTGTTCAAGGATGGGAGCAGCTTCATGGAAAATGGGGTATGCTCTCCTGGCTACACAGAGATGACTCAAGATGAAGTGGTCCAAGCAGGACTCCTCCCCACTGAATGGTCAGCTCAATGAAGAGAACTATGGGCACTCATACAGGCTCTCCAATGGGCAAAAAAAAAGAGGGTAAATGTTTATACAGATTCCTGTTTGCCACTTGGTATATCTATGGCACAGTCTATACAAGTGTGGTCTTCTCACAGCAGAGGGCAAACTTATTAAAAATAAACAGGATATAATATAGTTTGAGGCAATGTGGAAATCTGACAAAGCAATAATTCATTGCTGTGAACACCAAGAAGGAAAAGATGCAACAGCAAAAGGCAATGCTAAGGTAGACATATAAGCCAAAAGGACAAGTGAATAGAAACTTTAGATGATTATCCCCATCCCCTGTAAAGGTTATAAATATGTGTTAGTATGGGTTTGTACCTTTTTTTGGATGGCCTGAGGCTTTCCCTATAAAAACAAAGAGGGCTTCAGAGATATGCAAGATTTTATTTTAAAAATTCCAAGGTTTGGTCTGCCTCTCTCCATAGGCAGTGACAATGGGCCAGCATTTGTAACAGAGGTTGTATGAGATCTAGCTAAACTGTTATACTGCTTATTGACCTCAGAGTTCTTATAAGGGTTAAAAAAAAAAAAAAAGTACCATTAAGGTAAATATTGTCAGATGACACCTGGTTATGAGTTAATCAGCACCCCTTTGGCCTTCTTTAAAATAAGAGATACCCCAAGTCAAACTGGGTTCTCCCCATATGAGGTCTTGTTTGGAAGGCCACCCTGTATCTTGAGAGACTTTATAAAATTATCTCAACTGGGCTTATCCAGTATGGAATCACAGCTGTTAGAATTGGGCAAGTATTTCAAAATATTCAAGGGTGAATTTGAAATAAAGAGGACCTTCCTGTGCTAACTCTTGCCCATCTGATAAAACTGCAGGACCGAGTTTATGTTAAAAATTGGAAAAGGACCCCTTTACGACCTATATGGAAAGGGCCACATGAGGCACTTATGGTTACTCCCACAGCTGTCAAGGTAGCTGAAGCTCAGCTACCACCACTCTAGAGTAAAAGAGAATTCCACAGATTCTGACTCCAGGAGACAACACACTCAAAGCCCACCACACCGGAAGCTGGTGAGTCCAAGCACAGCTGACGAATAAGAACTACAATCAAGATATGGGCTTTTATATTGTGTCAAACTGTTATGCGCTATTATGCTTTTGAATTAAGAGTTTATAAGCCTACAGACGATAAAAATATGTGACCTTTATGTGCTCTGGGGATCCTAATCTCCAACTTCTCAGTCTAAAAATGCCTTTACAAATTGCTATGACCCCTTAGCTAAAAATATAAGTAAAATGATGAATCAAGGATTTGATTCTAACTAAAATCAGTGGGGAATGTGAGACCTGACTGAGAGCTAAAGTGATTCCATGTTGGCTGAATAATGGCCCAGAAACTGTTGTTTCACCCTCCCCTTATCTTCAACAGGGAAAACTGCTTAAACCCGAAATGCTTTTAAGATCTTAGAACATCCTGTAGGCATCTGTTAACCATCAATGTGTGGCTGCTGAATATGTGACAGCTGCCCAGCAGTGCGAATCAGCAGACCATTAACCTTTGCCACCTGACTGCAAGCTTTGAATGTTAACTCCCCCTGTATCCCCTTATAAGAAGACCTCAGCCCCTGAGCTGGCACCTCTCTGAGCTACTCGGCTCTGGGAGTGCCGTCTGGCCACACTAATAAAGGTCTGTTTCATTTCCAACTTGTCCAGTGTGCTCCTTCTCAGGTGATTCTCACGGCTGTTGGTAAGGCTCTTGGTCTTACATGTGAATATTAAATTTGTATTAGAGGCCACTGTGGAATTAAGTTTAGAAAGCACTCTATGGATATTAAATTAGTATTAGACATTACTATGTGGCTGCTGTATCCATATCAAGAGGATACTGGTTAAATATTAGTATTAGCGATCCACTGTTCAGATAGCATAGGCTCCTGTATTGGTTTGACATTAGCATCAGAGGCCAGTGTATGGATATTACTTTACTACTACAGGCCACGGTGTGGACATTATCTCAGGGGACTCACGTCTTGGGTGTCCTGTGGAAAGTGGTCATGTGAATGACACCTGCATGAAGCCCTTCCTCTGCTGAGTTCTCTGGAGGTCCCTTACCCTTCAACCCAGAACACAGGGTGCCTACAGGAAGCTTTGCACTCATGGTTGCATTCATAGGAAGCTACTGGCAGTCATCCTGAGGATGTGACTTACAGCTCTCGCCTCCATGGACTCAGGTCTCTGGCATCCTCCAAGTCTGCATCAGGTCAGTAAAGGTAGGAGTGCTTGCCTTTTGGTGGCTGCAGAGACTCAGCATTGAGCTCACATTTCAGTGGGACACAGGCATCCCCTATAATTTTGGAAATTCTAATTGAAACTCGCTGCCCATATTTTTATCTAAAAACTGTGATGAAACAAATATGTGGGAACATATTGACTTAAACGAATGCAGATACAAACTTTAAAACTTAAGACAAAGATTCACTCAAAATACATCCTAGAATAAAAGTTGAGACAAAACTAAAAATGTGGCTGGGTATGGTGGGGCATGCCTGTAATCCCAGCACTCAGGAAGCTGAGGCAGGAGGATCAATGTGAGTTTGAGCCCAACCTGAACTGTATAGCAAGACCCTGTCTCAAAAAAAAAAAAACCTATAAAAGTTCAAGAGAAAAATCTATTGATCGTGTGAACTTTATAAAACTAAACTTTCTACTCTGTATAGAACTCTGATTAGAAAACAGACAGGGCACATGCTAGAATCGTTTCTCTATAAACACATACCTCAGAACAAATTTGTATTCAAAATATCAATGACTAACAATCCAATGAAAGATGAATAAAGAATAATCACCTGACCAAAAAAAACAAAGATGGCCAATACAAAAGGATGTTCAACAACATACATGATTTAGAGTATTAAAAACTGGAACAATAATGAGATAGCATGTCATAATGATTAGAGCTGTTAAACTACAAAAATAAAAATCACAATACAAGATAGGACTAATGCTAGAGGATGAAGGAACTCTTACTCATTGCTGGTAGGGTACATCAGGAGTCTCTTGTGTAGTTACGTTCAAAGTGAAATGAGTCTAGCTGTATGATCTAAAAAGAGAAATGCTTTGAAAACTCACATCCAAATGAAAAACCAACCAAACCACCACACAATTAAATCAGCATGTATTCATGATCAGCAGCTCTATCTATCCTGGTCAAAACCTGAACTAATTTGAATGTTTTCCCACAGGTAAATGCAGAATTGAACTGTTACATCAATGCAATAAAGTATTTTCAGCAATAAGAATGAACTGCCAACCCATGTTATAATAACATAAATGAATCTTACCTGTCTTCCTAAGTGTGATAAGTCTGTATCAGCATGATACACACTTTAGGGCCCCTTGGACATGATGTGCTAGGCAGACAAAACTACAAAGATGAGAAACACGACAGTTGGTTGCATGGGTTGAGGTTGGAAATGTCTGTGTGACATTTTAGGCCTATGGAAATCACATTAAATCACTGAGAATTAGAAAATATCCAAGGATGGAAGGCAGGATGTAAGAAGGGACCTAACTACAGACTAAACTTCATGTCCTACAAACATGTACTAATAAAAATATGCTGCACGTGCATTTGAAATAATTATAAATTATATTTTAATACTCTGTTCCTACCTAAAAGTAATTTATGATACCGTGACTCAATTTAAAATGAATTTTAATTTGACATTAGGGTACAGTAATTGTGCTGAATATTATTTAAATTTAGACAAATGGAAAATTACATGTATTCAGCCATTAAAGTATCATACAGAATAGTTTCTCTACCCTGAAAAATACTGGGCATCAGGGTTATAAAAGTCTGTATGTTCCTGGTTTTCAGTATTTTTTTTTCCATTGATGTCAGAATTAGAAGTATTTTCTAGATTTGCTTCTTTGTGGGAAGAGAGAAATTTCCCAAGATCCACGTCCTCATAACATAAATAATGGAAAAACCCATGACTGTAGTTGTAGAACTGGATCATCACAACTTATCAGACCATGGAATTAGCATATTTGAAACAACTGAGCAGTAGGAAAGGGGGCAAATATGCAAATGACATTCTGAATTGATGTTTCAACATAATTATTCATAACATAGTCATTTCAGCATAGTTACTGATTCCCAAACACCAGGGAGCACCTGCTGCTCTGAGTCTATGAACATGTGACTATTACACAGGAGCGTGGACATAGAGGGACTGTTCTGTGACCACACAGAGACACCAGGTGGGTGAGAACAGGGCTCCCTCCTTCAGTCTTTAGAGGACATAATGACAAAGTATTCTTAAATTATGGGGGCTTCTGTATCATTTCATCAAACTCCAAAAACTGGATCTTCTGGCACACTCCGTTAGCATCATTTCCAAAAGTATCCTTAAAAATGGCACATTAGGGCTGGGGATTTAACTCAATGGCACTGCGGCTACCTCACAAGCACGAGGTCCTGAGTTCGGAAAAAGCACTAGAATGCCCAGTCCAAAACACCACACACATGAACACAAAATCTATGCACTGATCTGACAACACTGCAGACCGTTACTCAGACAAAATGTTTCCTATGATCTTTATCCTGCAGCTTTCTCAGTATGCTTTGATAACAGAGCCTCCCTTCGGAGGAGCACTTGTGCACAAGGATGGAGATGTGACTGGCAGTGTTACCTCTTTATTTTTGTTTGCCTTTCACTTGTATCTTTCAACTAACACCCAGCAAAAACGTCTTTTCCCTGCAGTAAGTCGCTTATTCGTTTTTTCTGATAATTAGGATAATGCCTAGGGAACTGTGGATGAACAAACCACTACTCTATTCTTATTCTATCTTTCCCGCACCACACCGCCTCAAAACTCCCCATAATCCATTTTGATTTTTTCTGTTCTCATTTTTGTTCTGAACATGAAAATCAACTTATCACATCTTCAGCTCCCTCTTTTCAAGGCCAGAAGCAGGGAGAACTCTACTTTCCATCAAATACTACCACCCACTCCCTTCCTCCCACCCGAGCTACCACACGGCTTTAGGGAATGTTCCTCAGGAACACACTTCAAGTCACTGGGCTGAGATTAATCCTTAGAAGCTGCAGCACATGATCACTTTTACAAATTCCAGGGGCTGTGAATGTGTATTTGATTATGCGTTAACTTCCTTAGATCGCTACACGGTGGTTGCTGCTACATATACCCTTTCTTCTTGCACAGAGTTCTCAGTTAATATTCAGTCACTTTAATTTGTATGTATTTCATGCCACAATTGCTCTATGCTTCTGTATCTGTGAGGCCAGGAATCCATGACCGTGTGTACATTTTCTGTTCTTAGATATGATCACATCAGTTTTCTTGATTCAAGGAGATGGCTTGTGCTCTTTTAAGAAAATGGGATGCTACTAAAATAATGATGGCTTGTGTGTTTTCAATCAGATACAGTGGTACCTTGGTTTCTGAACTTAATTCTTTCTACAATTCTGGTCAAAAACCAACTTGGATGAGAACCGAATCAAACTTCCCAATAAGGTTAACCCTGAACCTAAACAGTGAATTTGATTCGGTTCTCATCCAATTCAGTTTACAACCAGAATTGTGGAATAAAATTTGTGAACCAAAGTATCACTGTACTTGCACCCCAAGTGTTGCCTGTGGTATTTGCCTACGCTTCAAAGCTGGGTTATGAATTGGGGCTTCATGCTGGGTGTGATAGCACATTTCTATAGTACTTGCACTCAGGAGGCTGAGGCAGGAAGATTGCCATAAGTTTGAGACCAGCCTGGGACACTGTGGATTAAAGAACAGCCTGAACTACATAGCAAGACCCTGTCTCAATAAATAAATAAACATAAATACATACATACATTTTAAAAAAGGAATTAGGGGTTCTTTCATGCTGTAGAAGTACCTGTCCTATGTTTTATTATATCCAGGTTTTACTTACACTTTTTATTCTTGGGCAGTCCTTAATTTACGTTTTTGAGACAAGGTCTCAGGTTGCCCAGGCAGGCAGTAAAGTCCTAGGCTTAAGATAGGGATTTGCCATGTAAAGGTACATGACACACTGACATTTACCCTTGTACTGAGCAAGATCCCCAGCCCTTTCTTACTTTCAGACTGGGAGTTGCTAGATTCTCCGGCTGGGCTTGAACTGCTTCAGCCTCCCACAGTGCTGGAATCACAGGTGTATACCACCAGGACCAGCTGCTAATGGCTGGTTCTGAGGACTTAACATTAGTCCTCAGTAGTGTAGAAAGGCTAGAAAAGGAGACACAAATTGTGCCATTTTACATTTTTCCTGTTAATGATGCTGACACACATTGTAAGTTTCACAGAATAACTGGACACAGCTTCCAAGTTCTTGAACATGTGATCTGGTGGAGATGGCAGCCCATGCCTCAGACAGAGCCCCGTAGCTTCCTCCCCAGAGGTGTCCGGAACTCAGCACAGCCATCACACTCAGTCAGGCCCCAACACTTCTACTCTCTTGGTGTCTGAGAAGCCACAACTGATTGGGCAGCTGAAGAGAAATCAGGCGGCAAAAAGCCCTCAGGCGCCCTCAGGAGCCCACAGGGCAACAGTTCACCAGAGTCTGTCAGGGTGAGGTGGATGCTGTGTGGCCTGGAGCTGGCCCTGCCTCAGGTGGTCCTGTCCAGAGGGTGGGCACAGATATAGGTCCGCTTCTCCAGGATGCGCTGTGACACTTTCTTAACCAGCTCATCCAGGTTTCCGGGATCATCTGAGAAGGCAGAGGAACAGGGCTCTTCCTGTGCCACTGTGAGGACACCAGTGGTGCTTTTTACACAGTCAGCCCCACCGCAAGGGCCCTGAGGAGTGATTCTGGGCGGCCAGTCATGACAGAGATGGGAAAGGTCCAAGGCTCCGTCCTAAGTAACATGACTCACCCTCCTCTCCTCCTTTCCTCTGAAGCCTGGGTCTCATGGATGGGGTTGGGGAAAGGCCCCACTCAGCAAACAGTCCATGGGAGGGAAGCCATGTGCTTACCCCCACAGTGGGTCACAGTCCCACCCACCATGCCAGTGCCTGAACCACCCCTGGGGCTACAGAAATCACAGACAAGGCCCACAGTAGCCCTCCGCACTCTGGCAGCAGGGCTTGCCCAGCAGGGGACACTGCACCCATAGGGCTCTAAGGGTCATATGATGTGCAGCTGTGGGGAGTCCAAGCCTTCTGGACAAACTAAGATGGGAAAAAAGGCCCCATATTCTCCAGAGGAAGCCTGTGCCCTCCGTAGGAAATCTGAGCTCATTCTGGCTAGCACAGGGTGCTAGAGAGGCAAGTACAGTGCTGTCCTCTCTTCAGTGACCTCCCCTGGGCAGGTATAAGGCCAAAGCCAGCCACTGGGCAGACACCTGCGGGGCCATCGAGGGCCACATGGAGGCCTCCTGGCCCAGACCACCACTCCAGCAGACGGCCTAGAAACAGCTCCCCCTGCACAGATTCAGCCCCCTTCCCTCCAGCCAGCCACTCTGCTTACACTTATCCAGCTGTGCCAGGATGAAGAGATTCTGGAAATAAGCTTCCATGCAGAATGTGCTGGCCAACAGAACCTGCCAGAACCGGGGTGGGAAAAGACGGCTGCTGAGTGCCTGGAGCTAACCTCTGACCTCCAAGGGCCCAGCTGTCACCACGCTGCAGTCAGGCCAGGCCCAGAAGTCACACAGCCTTGGTGCCAAGTGCAGCCTGGACCCACACTGTCCTGTTCCCAAGAGCAAGCTACTCGGGGCCTCTGAAGTCTGTTTACCCCACCATAATGTGGACATCACAGTAAGTGTCCACACGCAAGGGTGGGACAGGGTATGTGAAGAGCTGACCCCCGGGAGATGCTCCCAGGATGAGATCCTATCCAGGGGAACATGGTCCCTCCACAGCTACCACACAGGAAGCCATGCAGCCCCCTGAGCACCCTGAGACCCCTGTCTCAGTGACTACTAGGCACAGCAGCCCCCAACTCACCCAGCGCCCTCCTCCCCAGTCTCCCACTCCCAGCCACTGGCCTCATTAATGTACAATGGGGCACAGACTGGCTCTGTCCCCTCCCGGAGCAAGACTTGAGCAGGTCACTCAGCATCTCCAAGCCTGTTTCCAGGTGCTCACCTCGTGGTCATGGTCCCGGAGTCCAATGCGGATGGAGCGGCTGGCCCGAGACAGCACAGCCGTCATGCCATACAGGTTGATGAGGACATTAGCCACCCGCTTCATCACCAGCTGCTCCTCCACGATGGTCTGGGGACACAAAGAGACATGAACTCCTGCTCCTGCCCCAAGGCCCCTCCCAGGCCACAGCTCTGCAGTCTCAGCCTCCTTGTGTCCCGCTGGCTGTGGGAGGGAGCTCCTGGCTGCCCTGGGTTCCCCTTGTCTTTGGACTATCTGTCCTCAGGTAGGTGTCAAGGCAGAACGAGGGCCCAGCAATATGGCCAACACCAGAGACAGATGCTAGTGTGTTCAACGTCACAGGTCAGTCCCTGGCATTGGGCCCAGGTGACCAAGGTCTTGCTCTAAGCCCATCGCGTGGCTGCACATGTGAGGGTTGGCTATGCCTCGGCCTGGCAAACCTACTTACCTTCCCGAAGCGCAGCAGCAGTGTCTCCACAGTCCTGCCAAAGTAAAACACGTTCTCCTCCAGCTTGGTGACACTGTCCTGGTTGGCAGGAGACAGGACTAAGCTTGGCACCCCCCGCAAAACCTTTCTGTCCCACCCAAACACTGCAGCCTGGAGCTCAGGGCCCAGATGGCTTGGGATTATCAGGGTGCCCCTCAGGCTCCCCTGTTGGGGCCCAGACCCTTGATCAGATCCCAGGACAGGGAGTTCTTGTGGGAGGGGGTGACTTTGCTACGCCTACTCACACCAAGACTGGGGTGCACAACTCCAGGGTCGTCCGTCAGCCCCAGGTCCACAGTTCGGCCCACAGTGTCCCACAGCCTCCGGGCCATAGTCTCCATGGCTATAGCCACTCTGCTCTCTTTAAGCTCCCTGCAGAAATCCCCCCATCCTGTGAGTCAAGGGCTCCTGAGCTCTGTGCTCCACCCTCAGGTGGGCACACTGGGCTCTAGAGGACTCTCCCAACCTGTTAGAGAACAGCCAGCTCCCACTCAAGGAGCCAAAAAAATGCTACCAGCAGCTTGTGCTTGGGCTCTGGCAGGAAGCTGATGGCACTGCCCTGGTACGAAGGGTAAGAAAGGAGGATGAGCAGGGAAGCGGCTGGTCTCAGGGTGGCTTCGGGTGAGCACGCATGTGCAGACCACACAGTGTAAGAGGCAGGGGCTACCGGGGGAGGGGAAGATGGAGTCCAGTAGAGATGGGAGCCATGTGACCCTAAGGACAGGCCAGAGAGGGACAACCTCGAGTCTGACTTCCCACAACCCGCAGGCCCCACCCCATGCAGCCAGGCTTCCAGGGAGCCCAGCAAGACCACATCTGTCTGGCCCACCACTCTGTCCCATCCCAGGGCAGGCAGACCTTTCCTCTCAGCTCTCCTAGCATGAAGCCTGAAGAGTAGGAATGGCACCTACTTGATCCTCGGGGTCAGGATGCTCCCGGCATGCTGCAGGCCCGTGAGAGCGATGAACATCCGTAGGATTTCATTGGTTCCCTGTGGCCAGCAGTACAGAGGTCAAAGGCTACCCCTCTGTACAACCCCAGCAGTGCCAGATGACAGCAAAGGCCATGGCCTGCTCATGGACGGAGCCATACTTCAGAAGCACTCGAGTCAGGGCTGTGACCAGGGGAATACACACAGGTAGGGAGGTGACCTAGCCTCCCACCCGGACCTGCCACCACTCATGGCTAGCTTTGCATGGGGCACTCCTTTTTCTTAGCTCAACTCCTCCTCAAAACGGACAGGCTTCACAAAGACCCCAGCAGGACGCCAGGAGTGGGAGGCACACCAGAAATGGTCCTCTAGAGAGCAGCCTGACCCAGCTGCCTGGCATCTCCAGAAGGCAAGATCTCCCTGTGCAGAGCAGGGTATGATGGTTAAGGGGACCCAGCGAGAAGGCAGCCCACCTGGAGACAGCCCTGCACAGCACTCCCAGACCGAGGCAAGGAGGGAAGGTGGGGCATCAGCTCAGGGAACAGAGGCACATGGATGGCTGCAGGTCACTCACCTCCAAGAAGAGCAGCGCACGGGCATCACGAAGCATGCGCTCGTGGGGGTGGTCCTTTATGTAGCCCAAACCCCCCAAGATCTGCAGTGCCTCACTCACGCACTGCCAGGCACCCTCAGAGCTGAACACCTACCAAGAACAGGCAAAGTCAGTACGAGGGGTTCACCACACAGTCCCTTCCATGATCTGCTTGCATCCCCTCTAGCAGCAGCTCTGGTAGCACCAGGATTACCTTCACCATGGCTGTCTCAATGGAGCAGTCCGGACACTCCGGGTGGTCCAGCATCCCTGCAGTGAGGTAGGACATGCTCTCTATTGCGTATGCCTTCTGAGCCATCAGTGCAAACTTCTCCTGCAGCATTCAGGGAAAACAGAAGCAAGAAGCAATGTGCCTGTGCTAAGACCTAGGTCTGCCATCCAGGAGAGAAGCAACTGAGCCCAGGAAAATCAAACCCAGCCTTCATGAAAGGATTTCCTGTCCACTGGGGCCTCACTGAGTCTTCTTCCAAACCACTGCATGGAAGACCAGGACAGAGACAGTCACCATGCACGTTTCCCAACCACACAAGGAAAACCCAGCCTCAGTACCTGAATTAACCCAAATTCACTGAGCTTCCTAGTGAACTGCTTCCTCTCACAGGCATACTCAGCAGTCAGTTCTGAAGAAGAGCAGAGTTGTTACAAAGAACAGAAAACTTCCTGCCTATCCAAAAGTGATTTCCTAACTCCAACACTACCACCCTTCAAACACCCGACCACCACGTGCTGACACCGAATGCCTCAAAAGCTCGAGCCACCACTTTAGCACCCATGGATACAGCACGGCATGTGCTCACTGGAGACCTGCAGGCAGTGGCGGGAAGGACTGTACACCCAGATCTGAACCTCACCCAGTTCTTATCAGTATAGGCCCAAGCTAAGAGCTCCACTCCCTGACAATAATGCCCACCTCACCAGGGTCACTGCAAAGATACCATTAAACAGAGAGCACAAGGCACCTCATATGAAGCCAGGCAGAGGGTCGCAGCCAGGCACACAGACAATCCCATCACAAGTGCTCAGGGCTACAGCAGGAGGGGGCAGCCCTGCTGCAACTCAGGCTTGGGCCTTGGCATATGGCTGTGCATGGGGATGAGTTCTCAACACCACACGACACAGCAGTCGCCTCCCAGGCACCAACACCCCCATCCCCACTGGAACTCCGTCTCCAAATGCTTCTACACTTGTGACCCAGTCCCATGTCCCTAGGACGGGTCCAGCATCTGCCTGTTTCTGGTTGTGGGATCTCCTCAGGGGTTCTGCCTCCTGCTGGGGACAGGCTGGCCTGTGCACCCAGGAAGCTTGTACACTCAGTAGTGAGCAAACAGGCACCCTAAGCTGGGGCTTGAAGTGGCCACAGAATGAGACCCCGGCACCCAGCCTCCTCCTCCCTTCTTTGTGCCCACTGAAGGGAAAGACAGAGCCACCTGGCCGCAAGAGCATGCCGGAAGATGGGACAACACTGCAATGGGCCCGACTTACCTACCAATCAGTCTCCTGAGCATCCCGGCCACAACACTGCCTAGGCTGAACCGCCCACTGTTGAGGACGTCCACGGCTACCTGCAGGATGGCAGGAAAACCCAGGGATACTAATGGAGCCAGAGAGGATGCACCCTACCACATTTGTATTTTCCCAAAAAAAGTTTTCTGAATACTAAGGAAGAGGGCCCCTGGGATTTAACTCAGTGGTGCTGCTGCCTGCCTCAAAAGCACAAGGTACTGAGTTCGACCCCTGGTACAAGGAAGAAAGGAAGGAGGGAAGGAGGGAGGGAAGGAGGGAGGGAGGGAGGGAAGGAAGACAGACAGAAAGAAAGAAAACTAAAGAAGAGTTTAGAGAACCCCGACAGGAGAAAGCTTAACCCTCCACAAGCAGGTGGTACATCCTGCTGCGGCTCCAGCCACCACACAGGCCACTGACACCATCCCAAAGACACTAGCTATCCCCAGGGAAGGGAGCAGAAACGTGGACTGACCAATACACACTGCCAGCCGAGCAGACTGTGTAGAGGCTCCTGGCAGGGCCTTGGGCTCTGAAACCAGACTCAGGAAGAACCCCAGGCTCAGTGGGGATGAAACTCCCCAAGGCCCCACCACCAGCATCTGCCCAACACCTGAGTCAGGTGCAGCAACTGTTCTTTCCCTACCTTTCTTCTGACCTAATGCAGATGCCCAAGGATGTACACCCAACAAGGGTGTCAGGGGTCCTGGAGGCTGCCCTGTCCCACCACAGAGGGCACAGGTGCAAAACGCCAGTGACTTGCAGGTTGCCAGTGTGTTAACAGTCCCACAGCTCGGGGGCGGGGCGACTCCGCGTGAAGAGGAGAATCAGGCAGCCAAGACTCCCCAGAGAACACACAGAGCCAGACCTCAGGCAGGTATGAGGAGTTCCCCAGACAGGGCACTTCTGAATGCTGGGTCTGGCACCTTCAAGCCCCACAGGCAGGGCTGGGCCAGGACAGGAAGGCAGCCAGAAGACTTGACTTCAACTGCACTTCTGCTTTTCCCAGAAGGCCTAGCTGGATGTGATGTGGATTAATAAAGCATGCCACAGAACTGGAATCCATGCTTACTGTGCAATAACCAGAAGGGGGAATCTTTCAGGCAGACTGGGGGAAACCCAGCAAGTCCTCAGGGTTGGTTGCATCACGCCCGTGTGAGATGCAATCCCACACCAGAACCAGGACCCCAAGGGCACCCTCCCTGGAGTGCATACTCCCCATTCCTTAGCACACAGATGGTACTGGCTCTTCCATGTGCTGGGGAACTGGATACTGCCTGGATTCCCACTCCCTCTTTCAAAAGCTAGCTCAGACCCTTCAGAGTACTGTTAATCCCACTCAAAAGAAAAAAAAAAAGCAGGAAAAACAGATGACTCTGGGCCTCAGTCCTTGGCACAGCCCTATCTGAAGGACCCTAGACCTGTGCTCAGTCTTTCTCTGACCTCAGCAGCCCTCACCAGCCTTTTAAACATTGCAGTCATTAACACATTCATTAGACAGTGGTGGGCTCACCGACCTTCCACACGGGGGCATACTGTGCTTATACCCACCCACTCTTCCAGCCTCTCCACTTCCTGTTCCCCAGCTGCCTTCCCAGGCCCTATCCACACCTCTTTCTCAGGTGTTTGTGGTCTTTTGTTTTTTTTTAGCTTCTACATATGAGAAAAAAACTGATATTGTCTTTCGGTCTAGCTGATTCCACTTAACACAATGCCTGCTAGTTCCAATCACTTTCCTGCAAACGATAGCTCTCTTTTTTATGACAAAATACTCCTCCACTGGGTATACAGACACTACTGCTTTACTCATCTAATGGACACTGAAAAGGGTTCCATTTCTTGACTATTGCTAACAGTGCTGCAAGAAATACAGGTATGCAGGCAGCTTTTCAGTATGCTGGCTTCTTCTCTGTATAGATTTCGAGATTCAATCAAGTGTATTGTTCTTTTTAGTACTTAGCCTAACTGGCAGCAATCTCACTGGGAACAACAAAGAATTTTAGAAATTAATTTTCATTTGCATATTGAAACAATGGTCATTCTTTATCAATCACAATGACAACATTTTTAAAAATACAGTGTTGGGGCTTGAGGTGTAACTTCATAGCGGTAGAGCCCTTCCCTTGCATGCACAAGGCACTGGGTTCAATTCTGGCACCCTTTTTTGGCCGGGGGGTGGGGGGTTGGTACTAGGGATTAAATGCAGGTACTTTGCATTGAGTTATCTTAGCTTTTTATTTTTTTATTTTTTTTATTTTTTATTTTTTGGAATTAGGATCTCACTGTGTAGCCCAGGCTGTCCTCGAACTCCTGGCATTCCTTCTGCCTCAGCCTCCTGAGTGCTGGAATTATAGGCATGCACTACTGAGCCCAACTTCTTTTATTTTGAGACAGAGTCATGCTAAATTGCTCAGGCTTGCTGAAACTTGTGATCCTCTTGCCTCAGCCTTCTAGAGTGATAGGATTACAAGTCGGCCTTACCAAGCCTGGCTACCCTAGTACCATGAAAATGGGCTTTCTTCCACACTGCTGGAAAGAGCACAAATCTGTCCACATTTCCTGCAGACATTTGGCAACATGGCTCAAGGATATAAAACTGGTAATGCCTCTGACCCAGCCATTTCACAGATGGTGTCTAAACTCTGAAACGAATTAGACAAGTGGGGCTTGGCAACCACTTGGAAGACTGCACAGCATTCACTTGGGGTTGGGCAGGCAACTCACCTTAAAGCCACCTCCAATTTCTCCAAGGACATTTACAACAGGCACCCTGGTGTCTTCAAAATGGACTTCACAAACTGAAACAGAGAAAAGTTAGGACTATCTAATCATGCAAACCACTCTGCACTTGGAACAGGCACATCATTCATTCATTCACTCATTCACCCAACATCAGGGTGGACAGTAGAGAGGGGCACAAAGGTCTTTGGGGAGCTCATATTTGGGTCAAGGAGGCTTACTAAACTGCACAATGTCAACAGTGCAAGTACACAGAGGATAATGATGCAGCTGGAGGTAGAGGGCTGGGTAAGAGCTGCACAAGGGAACTAAGGGTCAACCCACGAAGGGAACATCTAGAAGTTTAAAGGACAAAAAGGGCGGAGCACTCAAGTTCATGCACAAGCACTTCTGAAGGCCACAGATGGACAGGATTCTTGGTCTCAGCTCCTAATTCTAATAAAACCTCGCCCCATGCTGTCTGCAGGGACAGTGACCATGATTCCCCCACCAGCACCCCATCGGGAGGGCAGCCCTGCCTCTCCTCAGCCCCGATCCAGGTTGGGTCAAGGAAGCAGATGACACATGGGAGCACAGGCCTTGGGGTATACATGCCCCAGTGATAATGCAAACCCACGGCAACCTGAGCCAATCCCCAGCCTGCCCAGCACTGAAGGCCTGTGAGAAAGTGCCTTTGCGCAGTTGGCTCTATTATCTGCCAAGCAGATAGTAACCCTATAGTTAGCAGTGCACCAAAGGCAAAGCCAATCGTGAGACACATTGGGGATGGCAGGGGGGTGTGCAGCAGCATCCATGGTATTCCTGAAACAAAGGGTGTTCTCATGTTCTGTTGCATAAACATGGCACCTGCTGGACATCTGCACCAGAGAAAAGAGGTTCAGGACAGGGAAGGTTGGGGCTCAACGGGAGCCAGACCAGGCATAGCAGGCTGGGGCTGCTAATCATTCAACAAGTACTGCAGCCACGCCAGAAAAGAATAAAGTCACTGTAGTCTCTGGCAGTAGAACCAGGGCCAAAGGCAGGGTGTAAGTGATGCCCTGCCTTACTTACCCTCTGGTCTCACCTTGTGCCCTCTGACCTTCTTGCTCGGGACCCTGCACGGATCCAGGCACCACCTGCCAGACGTCCAAGAGGACATCCCTGGACCCTGCACCATCTCCTGACAGCGTGCCAGGCCCCTCCTAAGCAGCGGGCCTCAGTGCCTCTCCTCCCTTAGCTACCACACTGAGGAGACCTCAAGGGGCAGCACTGGTCACAGTGGTCAGACTCAGAGCAGTGGCTGGTCCTGAGGTGCTGTCATAGGCACATCATGCACTGCACACGGCTCTCCTCTTCCTACAGCCGAGTAAATACAGTACAGAGGACCACACAAGCTTGTTCACAGCCACAGAAGGCAGAGCTCAGGACCTCTGTCCCTTCCGCCTCCAACCCAAGTGAAAGTGTGCTAAATCCCCACCCTGAAGGCAAAGTCCCTAAATATACAAGGCATGCAGAAGTGGGACTAAAGGTGCCCAGGGCATATGAAGTGCCCACCAAGATGGACACCGAGACTGGAAGTGAGAGACCCAAGGGGCACAGTGTTGAGAAGACCCCAGGGCAGTACTAAGACTGAGGATAATGAACAGGACACCTGCATGTGGAGCATCCTGTGAACCCAATGCTCCCAGCCTCAGTAGGAGGGGGAGGGGGACACAATGAACACAGAGATTCTAGGCAGCAAAGATGGGGGCCTTTCACAGGACAGTGATCCAGGACACCTGCTGTCCTGCCACTGTGAGGTCCAGTGCCAGGCCCTACCCCGAGGCAGACAGCTCTACTGGCCTCGGTCCCCTATGAGTCACCAAAGTTCAACACCCTGGGTGATGCACAGCCCATGGCTGCTCAATGCATGAGTTAATTTCCAGGAGTTCCCGGGCATAGCCAGGGATGTCCAGGTGGCACCGGTGACTGGGTTTGGCTACAATGCTGAATTGAAACCAGAAGATTTTAACCTCGTTTTACCTTGATATTGTGACAGAGTAAAAGATCACTCCCTCTCTCTGTTCCACATGCAAGTGAGTATATGCACACACACAAACATACACAACTTACTGTTGGAGCCGCGAAGGCCTAACTTATCTCCTGGTTTCCCATTAGTGACTCCACCAAAGTCTCTTTCTACTATGAACGCTGTGATTCTGTCCTTTTCAGAGCCATCGGAATCAACCACCTTGGTCTTTGCAAGCACGGTGAAAATCTCAGCTATTCCCCCATTGGTGATCCAGACCTGAGCAGAGAGCAGAAGGGCCCTGGAGACACTGCTCGACTCCATCAACGTCCTGCCAGCTTCAGTCCGAGGCCCATCACAGCCATACCTTGGAGCCATTGAGGACATAGTGCGTCTCATCTTCACTCAGTGTGGCTCTTGTCCGGATGGAGGCAGCATCGTTCCTGCTGCAGCGAGAGAGATGCAGTAGAGGGAGAACAGTGTTAGGAATAAAGGACAGACCTGGAACCTGGAAAGAGAGGCGATTAGATACAGGTGCTGGCAAGCTTTTAAATACAGTCAGACAGAGAGAGTCACACAGCTTTCCCAGGTTGAGGATATCTGTCCTCCTTGACTCTGTGGCCACATTCCAGCGTAATTCATGACACAAGCAGGGGCAGGCTGGATCTGGCCATCTCTGCTTCAACACAGAGGCGGTAAAGACAGAGATGGTAACAAATTAGGTCTAGACTACTGCAGCAGAATCTGGGCTCCTTGAGGGAGCTGCTGTGAGGAGACAGTTGGATGTCCAGGAGGCGACCACTACAGGTCCCCACCTGAGTAGGCAGTGACAGACTTGCCATCCACAGCCAAGTCCTCCCCCAACCCTGCTCCATCCAGCTTTGTGACCCTGGGCTGATCACACCACCCCACTCCTAACCTTCATTCCTAACTTAGAAATAAGCCCCAGCTCCCAGCCCCCATGCTCTGCGAGGTGAACCAAAGCCTGATCACATCCCTGAATTCCATAGGGGTGGAAAGCCACAGACACTGGCTGACAGACACCCTTAGGTCATTTGCACATTTGTAAGTCTCCCTGGGCAGACAGCTACAACCACAGAGCTGGCAAGAAGGGTCTTTACACTGACAGGAAAATTTCAAGCAGGGGAGAGATACAAGCCAACCATTCTACTCAGGCAAGCCCTCTGTCCTGGAGACATGCTGCAGATGACATTCCGAGGGAGACAGACCTGGCGGGCTCCAAGAAGCAGAAGGCTGCGACATGCTCCCCAGAAGCCAGCCTGGGCAGGTATTTGGCCTTCTGCGCCTCTGTGCCAAACAAGACGATCCCCTAAATGAAACATACAAAGACTAACATCTCATATAAGGTGGGAGGTACAGAGCAGAGATGTGCTCATGAGACATCCCCCTTCAGGGCTAGCATTTACTTCATTTAAGAGGAGACAACGGGAGCCTGGGGCTGCCGGATTCAGGGAGCCAAAGCACTGCAGGGGCTGGGCCACACACCACCAGGCACAGCCTGTACAGCCAACAGAGCTCAGGACTTAAGTTTATCACATTCATCAACCAGCTTCCAGCCAGGTCATGAGGTCCTGGACAGGACTGTACTTTCTCTCAGCCCCCACCCTGCGATCTACAAGCTGGGGATGCCCCTCCCAGGCAGGTGATCTGAGGGGTGAGTGTGCAGATACGGGAATACTAGAACCGCACCCCACAAGAGCAGGTGCTGGTCCCTGTCAGAGTGGCCCCCACCTTGTTGCCAAATGTCTGTGGTAACAGCTGGTGTCACTTGGGGGGAGGGGAGGGCTATACACAGGGCTCTTCTGGCTCTGAAATCTACACTGAGTAAAGGTAGCCCTGATGAGAGGCCACCAAGCACTGCATACTCTGTCCCAGTGTGATGAGCCTGGGGAGCGGGAGGCTGTGTTCACAGAGCAGGGGCACAGCTCTGATGGCTGGCGTGAAGAGCTGCCTCGCACCTGGGCTTTGAAAGATGAGTCAAACATGCTGCGGACAGGAAAGGGATTCAGTGCCAAGGGAAAGCATGAGCCAAAGGCCACTGCACATGAGGGTCTAGTGGAGGGCAGGGCTGCAAAAGCAGGTGGGCTTGCTCTCCTCCGAGACCCTGAGCCATTCCCATGGTACAAATAAGGACCCCCGCCTCCCACCCTCTCCAGACAGCTGTCAACAGAAACCCCAGACAATTGACCTTGAGGCCAAGGGCCTGATGCGCCGCCAGGGTCACAGCAATGGATCCATCCAGGCTGACAATCTCCCCCAGCCGAGTGCTCATGGTGTTGGAGAGGCCCAGGCCACCTAGGAGAGACAGGGCAGCACCAGGTACATCAGCCCAACTCCTCCCAGAAAGCAAATGCCCTGCTTTCATACTAATAATGCAGTACCAGATCACCATTTTTAAAAAACCACAAAAGCAAAGTAAACAAAAATTGCCCATTATCCTATCACTCACAAAAAGCATTATGTACATCCTCTCAGACTTTGTATGAACATATACAAACATACAGACACCTCTACACACAACAAACCACTTCATAAAGTAAGGGTGCCCTCTGCCAGATGCAGACTTCTCTTGCACTCCACTACCTAGTGCCTAGCAGACTTGGGGCAACCAAATATACCTAGATAGTACCAAATGATCCCTGAGGAACAAACGTGCTGTGGTTTGCACGTCTGTAATCCCTACACTTGAGGCTGAGGAAGGACTGTGTTTGAGGGCAGGCTGGGCTACACAGCAAGTTTGATATAGGCCTGAAGTACACAACAAGACTGTCTCAAAAACAAAAAACCCACAAACCAAACAAAGACTCTCCTTCAGTAAGGATCACCTCTCTAAAAGGCCCTGCCGGCAGAGGGCAACATCCCCACGCACAAAGACTGCAGCAGCATCCATGCAGGTAAGGGTCCAGCTGCTCCTGTCATACCCTGAGTTTTCTCTGCAAAAACTTAGATGCTTTCCCCTCATGCACGTGGGGAGGATCCTGGGGGAAACAAGCCCACAGGGACACAGACAAGGAAGAACCAAGAGCATGAAGGAGACGTGGCCCCAGGGACAGGTGTACCCAGGCATCAGGACTCCAGCACCATGGCTTCCACCAGGCTTCAGGATTCTCCGGCCTGAAAAGCCTCCCCAAAATGTGCAGGCCTAACTCTGAGGCGACTCCTGTTGCCTTGTTGCTACTTTTAAGCTGCTGACAGCAGAGCAGAGCCTTCCCAACTGCACACCTCCCTTCTCCTCTCACCCTCAGCATTCAGCATAGCCACCAGTGACAGCGACAGTGCCCCTGCAGGTCAGGAGTCCCCACTCTGGCGCCAGCTGTTTCATGTGGACACACAGGGTGTCCACGGCCACAGACATGAACACTGCGCTGCCCCACAGGGCCAGCAGCCTGATGCGGCAGGTAAGGTCCTCTGCAGAGACAGGACAAACTCTCACACACACTTGGGAATACAGGAGGATGTAACAGGACAGCAAGGAAGACATGGTAAGGAACACAAAGACACTCCACCTGATCCATGCACCACAGTAGGAAGCAAGCACCTGCTCATTGGTCTTTAGTTTTTTCCCTGACCGAGTTCTGGGTTGTGTGTCAGAAGGGACTTACTCTACAGACTTGCCCGAGCTCTAGCTCTAGCCCCAGGCCCTCAAACACACAGAAAGGAAGTCCTACTTTAGCCAGACCAGGTAGGGTGACAGAAGTGCAAGGAAAGCTCAGCTTGCTGACCAAGACCCACATCAGGGTGCAGCTGGGAATCACCCCAAACAGTCTGTCTTCTGAGGAGGACCAACAGCAGCCAGAAATGTTCACACCTCCAGACCCTCAGCTGGCCATGGCAGAGGCAGCCCCCAAGAGGGCTGGCAGGGTGGTAAAGGCTACAGAGCCACACTTCTCTGCAGGCTGCAGGCGTTGTGCATCTGGAAGTTGCCCTTCCTGAGCAGCAGCCTCTTAGGGATAAGAGCAGGGCCTTCTGGAGAGGAGACCAGTGAGGCCCATTTCCATGGCTTACCATATTTTTCTGGGACCTGCATCCCAAAAAGCCCCAGGCTCTTCAGCTTCGCCAAAGTGTCATCTGGGATTTTCCCCTCCCGGTCAATTTTTCCAGAGTCCACTGACAAGAAAAAAGTATCTTAAGCAGGCAAAACAGAAGCCATGCTAAAACAAATACTACAGAAATACGATCATTTTTGTATAGCATTCTGGTGCCAGGCATTTCTCAAAACTGGAAATTATCTGTATGTGTTTGACTTCATGTAATTAGCCCAGCAAGAACTGTATTTTTTTCAGTCTCAGTGAGGTTCTATTTGCTCATTTAGGTGCTTTCAATGTGTAAAATGCAAACAAACAACACATTGATGAGATGTAGATTACTACAGCCATACTCACTTGATTTGGGGGGGAGGGTACCAGGGATAGAACTCAGGTCCTTGCACTTGAGAGGCAGGTGGTAGAACCACTGAGCCAAATCCCCAGCTACTCACTGATTTCTCAAAATATTACCAATATGTTCTACAAAATGAGAGACGAAATACACAACTCCCAGGAGAATGCCAAGCTACGCAGGCAGCTACAGTGTGCACAAAGACCAAATGCCAATTACTAGGTGGACAAACATTAGGTATAGCCATACAAGAATAATACTGCTCAGCACTAAAAAGAAAGGGAAAACTGATGTAGGCCATGTGAAAGAAACCCAAAATTGTTCCCCAAAAAGCCAAACAAGAACACATAATGTATGAATCTATTTAAGTAAATTCCAGAAAACAACAGAATCTAAGAAAAAGCAAATCAGTGGTTACCTGAGGACAAAGAGGGAGGAAGAAACTTTTAGGGGTAATGTATATGTTTATCACCTTGGGTGTATTAATGGTTCCTGAGGGTACAACTTAAACATGTACAATTTATTGTCAATCACTTATAAATCAATAAAGCTTAGGGGACCTGACAATCAAATAGTACAGGAACAAGGGGCTAAGGAAATAAAGACATGTTAAAAATACAAAGATATGGCCAGGGATTTAGCTCAGTGGTTCGGCTGCTGACTCACAAGCACAAGGTGCCAAGTTTGATCCCTGGTTAAAACACACACACACACACACACACACACACACACACGCACACACACACAAAGATATGTTAGTGCATGCCTATAATGCTAGCACTCCAGAAGGAAAACAAGAGATCACAAGTTCAAGCTCCGCCCAGGCAAACTTAGCAACTTGGAGAGATTCTATCTCAAAATAAAATAATTAAAAAGGGCTGGGGATGTAGCTTAGTGCAAAAACTCTGGGTTCAGTCCCCAGTAGCAAAAAACAAGCAAACAGAAAAAAATACATACACGTACATGTGCATATACATTTACTTATATATATTTTAACAAAACAGGTTTACATCATTTTGTTTAAAGTAATACACAACATTTTATTTCTCAGTTTTAATTCTTAACAGGAAAAAAACTAGCAGATAACACCCACCAACAAATGATACATGGAAACCTCAGTGTTGAGGAAGGGCTGCTGCTAATCTTACCTGAGGGCCTTCCTGCAAGGGACCTCAGCCCCTATTAAGGTATGGCCCACTGCCCTGAGGCTCGTGGCTGGTTCATAAAATGCTCAGGACATGTGGTGGCTCACGCCTGCAATCTCAGCACTTGGCAGGCTGAGGCAGGAGGATTGCCTGGGCTACATAGTGAGTTTACAGCCAGCCTGAACTATATAGCAAGACCCTGTCTCAAACACACATACACACACATCACACTCACCAACACTGAGCCATGGGCTCGGACTGTGCACACCTTGGCTTCCACCATATATTACTGTGGTTACTCACTTTTGTTGTATTTTATATAAGTGCTAGTCTGCAGCAGTTTGGAAATGTCTCAAGTGGTCCTTCACCACAGATGATTGAACTAGATAACTTTTCATTAAGGGCAACTGTGAGGATCCCTGAGGCAAGATAGTATGAATGTCAACTATTTTGGCCTCATTAGTAACACTAAAGAAGGCTTCCTCTGTGCCCTGCTTCTTATACAAATGCCAACACAACCACTCTTACCATGGAAATGGGCAATGATACAGGAAACTATACGTACCCTCTTCAGCGAAGAATCTTTCCACAGGTCCCACAAACTGATTGATTTCATTAAGCTCATCTTGGCTCACCTCTGGAAATGGGAAAACTCCCTTCTAAAAATAATAAACATTTGCTAAAAACTAAATTTTAAACAACTTACAATATGGTAATATTAGTCCAAAGGAAGGAAAAAGATGTGCTGGATTCCATACCTGGCCAGAAGGGCACAACAAAAAGCAGAAAGATGCACAAAACAAACTTTACAAGGGGCTTCAGATACAAAAATTGGTTGTAAGATGCCCCTTCCTATGTCCATCTTCCTCTCAGCACAGACGGGTCGATCCCAATTTTCATCAGCTTTCTTATCAGTAGCAAGTGATGAGGACTTTCCCACAGACAAGGAGCCTGGGACTCACATTTAGGTGCCCTGCATTTAGTCTTGTGTCCTGCCTTACTAACTGTGGGGCCATCGACAAAGCCCATCACCTCTCTGAGTCTCTATTTTCTCACTTATAATATATACACTTGACTCAAGGTCATCATGAGAATCATGGAAGAGGGTGGTCCAGAGTAGTCACTGTGAAGGTACCTAAGTAGTTGGATTCTGAATAGAACCTGAACATAGAAAATAAAGGAGTCACTGTAGAATTAGATGTGAACTATGAGAATAAAAGGAATCAAAGGTCCCTCCAGAAGACTAAGCTGAATCAGTGGAAATCCAGTCACCATTATCTATTACAAAGGCTGGGGGACAAGCAGGACTGGGTAGGGATCAGGAAAACTTTCCAGATATGATATTTAGAGATGCCTATCAGACATCTAAGCAGAGCTCCTGACGAGAAAGGGAGAAATAAAAAGAATCTAGAGTTGAGGGAAGAAATCTCCACTGGAGAAAAAAATCTGAGTCATCAGGATATAGATGTTATTTAAAGCCAGGACACTGAACTAGGTCATCAAGGGGACAGTGTCAATGAAAAGCGAAGTCTACAGACTAGCCTTGGAAAACTTCCATTCCAATGGGGCTAGTGAGAAACACTGGTGAACTTCGATAGGTCAAGGAGCCCAGAAGGAACCAAGAAAGGAGACTGAGGATAGTGATTTTTCAGGAGTTAGGTGACTAAAGTGTATCCAAGAAGGGAGACTGTTGGTCTGCATCAGATGCCACTGATGGGTCAAGTAGGAGGAGGACCCTTACATTGGACCACATGGAGGTCACTACTGACTCATTACTGGCAGGGACAAAGCCTGAATGGCACAGGTTTAAGATTCAACAGAAGGAACAACTGATATAAATGAGAAAGGAAGAGAATTACCCTTGAGTAGGTGAGAAGGCTGAAGTCTAATGATCAGGTAAGCCTTCAGCAGGAGTAGACAGTTCATCTATTGTAATAGAAGAATGGAGACGACACAGGCACACAGCAAAGGACAAGTAACTGAGGAGGGGTGGGGAGTGAAAGTGGCAGTTCTCATCTGACTGTACGGATGTCCTCAGAGAATGAAACAAGGCCAACAGTGGCCAGTGAGGGACAGGAAGGTGAGGCCAGGGGCTCAGAGACTGGAAGGGGTACAAGAGATTTGAATTCTTTCTTCAACATACTGCTTGGAGGCCTGAGGCCTCTGAACAAGGCACCTACAAGCTGAGGTTTCCTGCACCTCAAAGTCTTACTTCTACATTTTCTAACATGACAAATCACTCTCAGTCTTAGTCTCAGCTTTGGCATCAGTAATTCTGCTTAAGGGTCTGACCTGACAACGAGAGAACTGTTTTAAAGTAAAGGCAGGAAGTGACTGCTTCCACCATCAGGATCAGACCCTATTCTGGCCAGGCTCGAAGGATGGTACCTCTAAGGGGTGAGCCAAGCCCCGTGCTTACTCCTATTTTACAATAAATCACTGAGGCAGAGAAGTGAAAGAACTAAAACAAGGTTACATAACTAGTAAATGTTGAAGCCAGCACAGTCTGGCTGCACAATGCAGAACTTCCACGCACTGTGTATCTCACCCTGGTAACATTACTAGCTCCATTTTAAGGCTGGAAGAAACGAAGTTCAAAGACACAAAGCTAAGGTAAAATCCAAGTCCCCGGACTTTTAAAAGGTGAGTTCCAGGCCAGGCGTGGTGGCAGGCCTGTAATCCCAGCACTTGGAAGGCTGAGGCAGGAGGATCACTATGAGTTCGAGAACAGCCTGGACTACATAGTGTGTTCCAGGTCAATCTCAACTACATAGTGAAACCCTGTCTCAAAAAACCGGGAAA